>NC_054058.1:37633511-37936541 GCF_017639655.2 Falco naumanni
TGCACATGTGGCCTAGGCATCAATCTTTCTTGTCTTCTTTCCCACCTTATGGCTTATCTCGCAAATTGTTGATACTTATAAACAACAACCTAAAATACCTAAAATTATCTATAATATTAAAACCTTATATTGATGTATGAAAAGTTAAGATAAAAATTAAAGCATCCCAGATAATGTCTATAACCATTGACCGATTAGATGGTGTATAGATTATACAAAATTTTTATAACCTTTTGCATTTACCAAAATCTGGGCTCTTCCAGGTTTGGATTGGGACGTGGGCCAGCTTTTGGATTCCTGTAGTAATCTGTTTAACAATTTTGTCACTATCGTCAATTTTAAGCAGCAATTAGAATAATTTAGTTTACCAAAACCATATCCTTCTTCTGTTAGCAGGTAATCGAAAACCATGAGATGTTGCAATATTACTGATTGCATTTGTGCAGCCTGATCCACCAACAGGTCAAGGGCATGTGTTGTCTTGTTAGTAATGGTCTCTAGGACAGTTTGCAATCGAATCATGTGATTTAGAATACAGATGGGTTCTTGAGCACTGTTAAGTCACACAGTGGGGTTCCAAGTAGCAGGTCCATAATGTTGTGTTATGTTGAGGGGTCCACTTCCCTTGGCCCCAAGTTTGATCACTACCACCTGTTACAGAAGTGTCAACGGACCGCCGATATTGATTAAAGTCATCATATATCCTAACTCCTAAACTATCTCTATTCTCCCCTGGTAATAGGAAATAGAAGGGGCATTTATAACTTACGTAACATGTTTCACTCCTATTTTTAAACATTATTTGATCTTCTAGTTTTTCCAATAAATCCTGGCCTATGGGCTTTGGAGCTTCTGGTAAGTAAGAAATTCATGAGTTATCCATTGTTTTCTAATTTTAAATTTCAATGGTTTAAAGAAAGGCCATTGTTTCACTTCCCCCATGGCACCAATAACTTTTATCATGTTAGATCTCAATTTATGCCTTTTTTTTTGTATTCAAAACCAAATATGTAGCTCCAATATCAATCAAACACTCCATTTCCTCATCCTCTAGCCCCCATTCTACTTTGCAAGTTTCCTCTGAAAGCATCATTCCCTTGTTCCTTCTGAATGCTCTCTAAGGCTATCAACTTGGCATTAGTCTTTTCTTTTGTTGATCCCTATTTCGATATACTGTCTATGCAATATCTAACATTTTTCTAGTATCTCTCGCCTCTATACCTTGGAGTTTTTGCAGTTTCCACCTAATATAATTTGATGCTTGCCCAATAAACAGAGTAGCCAACTGCTCTTTTCATTTTTCTGATTCAACATCCTAAGTGGTATATTTTCTTGTTGCTTCCTTTAATTGATTTAAGAAATTTGTTGGGGACTCTTTCTTATCTTGCTTTATTTCATATAATTTCAACCAATTGACAGCTTTCAGGGTGGCATTACGTATTCCAAATAATACCAAATTTTGATATCGTCTTATCAATTCTCTATCATCTTGATCATTAGTGTTCCATCGGGGATCTGTCAAAGGGAAATGTAGTACTGCCCTTCAAATCGTATCTCTTTCTGTACTGTCAAATAATACCTGCAGTATTGCATCTATATCTTGCCAATCTGGGTTTTGTGTTTTAATCATCATTTCAGATGCACTTGCCACCTTTTCTGGATCATCCCTATAATTTCCAGCTGCTATTTTCCAATTACTCAAATCAATAATTGAAAACGGTACATTTATAAACATTGGACCATCATTCCCTGCCGCCTGCCACAAAGGGGCTTGAATCGCTGATTTTGAAAGATCTTTCACTATTGATGGTTGTTGACTCCTGGTTCTTTTAGAAACAGGAGTAGATGTATGGGTCCGTTCCCCTACTGTTTCTAATTCCATATACTATTATTTTCATTTGTAACTTGCAACCTAGGTGCAGGTAACATTTCCAAATCTTCTATTTTTTCACGGGTTAATTTTAGACACCTCTGCCCTATGTTTCAGGAAGAGCAATATTTTTCAATGTTTTACTGCTCTTTTTATCTTTTTCTAATGTCAAAACTAAAGGATCCACTGCAGCGAAATTAATTCCACACTTTTTCTGTCACTCTGGACGTTGTCTTAATGTGAAAAACGTATCAGCATACATTACTTCATCCCATTTTCTTTCTTGTCTTAGAAACAACATTAACTGTAACAACATATTATAATTCAAAGTTCCATTTACTGGCCATTTTTCTCCAATCTCCAAGTAGAGGCCACTACTGATTACAGTATTTTATCAGATCTTCCCTTTTGGATCATCCTCCTGGGGAACCGGCAATTTGTTTCCAGTGATGTAAAATGTATCTCAGTGGGCTTTTCTTTAATATTCCTTTACTCTGTTTACCTCCCATTATTTCCAAATAACAACAGACTCCCTCGCAAGGACCACAAAATATTTGTCTTGCAATAAAATGTGTCTTTCACACACTCTCTCTTTCTGGGCCAGCCCTCAATCACTCAGACAATATGTTAGCATACACAAGGTACCATACATTTACAACATATAACCCCAGTGGTTACAAAGATTTAATTGGTTATTCTCTACCTTAAATTTTATTCCTAATTGTGGAGGAAATATGTTTTTTCACTTTGACTAGTAGTTCCCTTTACCGTTACAAAATCATTATTAATAGGTGTTAAAGTCTGATTTAAGACTGAAAACATCGCCCTGCTATCTACTAAAAATGTTACCCCTTGTTGTTGTTTCACTATTTTCAATATAACCAGTGGATCTCCTAGGGTAGATTCCCCAGGTTTCCATCAATCATCACAGTTTACTGTCACAGGGGCCTGAGTTCTCAGGGTGTTCATGATTTTCTTGCTTCCTTGTCTCCTTTGAGGACAATCCTTCTTCCAGTGTCCTGTTCATTTGCACCATGTACATTGATTCATCCCCAACGGGGTTTCCAAAAGTCCCCACCTTCTGGGGTCGTTGCTATTTTTTTTTTCCTTCTTCTCAGGACCCCCTCGTTGTAAAGCTGTTATAAAGGCTCTTTTGCTTCCTTTTTTTGTCCTCCTCCATGGCTTTACGGTCTTTCCTCTTTTCTTCTTCTTCTCTATTATTAAATAACTTCTAAGCCTGGTTGAGAAGTTTTTCTAAGTTTTGCCCCTCAGGCATTCCAAGTTTCTGTAGTTTTTTCATGTGTATCTGGCTGACTGGGATATAAAAAGCGAGACTAACTGTTGTGCGGCGAATGAAGAGACGGGACGCAGCTTGATGCAAGCAAATGTCCATTTATTAGTGATTTTCTTACAATTATATACGTTTCTACCTTCTACATATTACACACTGATTGGTTAAATCTTAAGCGTAAAAAACACTGATTGGTTGATATTTAAGGCACACCGTTAGAACAATAGGAACTTATTAGTTTATCTTGACATAGCAATAATTTCTATTCCAAGGTTAGGGAGTTTCTTTCTACACGGCTTTCTTGATTACATATCGGCGCCATCCATTCCCTTATCTGGCTACTTGTTTCTCTGTCCGTCTGGTTGCCTCCTCAACTGTAACGGCTCAGGGGTCTGCAGTTAGCTTGTTCCTTTGCTCCCAGGGCTTGTGCCCTACAAGTTCTAACAAGTCTCTATTCATCAGGCTGTCAGTACTTGGACTCTTGTCCTTGAGGCCTTGTCCTACATCTCCCCCTTCCTGTTGCACAAAAAGAACCCCTGAAATCGAATGAGTTATTAATTTTTTTAAGCATTGTAAAAGACAAGGTATAAGTAATAAAACAAATAAAAAAAGCAACTAAGACATATTATCAGTGTAAAAATAACCCACTGTCTCTGTTCCGTACAATTTTACAATTTCACCTTTTTGTTTTTGAACAGCTAGTACCAGGTTTGCCATGTTCTGCAGGGCCCTTGCAAACATGACAGCAACCAAGGTAATAGCAAACAAACAATACTGCCAATTGAGTGAATGAATGCCAAAAAGGCTGACATTTTCTCAGATTTTGATACCATGTTGCTGCAATGGGGTGCCTAAAATCCATGCAGGACATACCATCAAAATCCTCACAGCCATGTCCTTGAACCAACAACAAAAAGCAGTGGCAATTTTGACTCACATTCTTAACTGCCTACCAAACAAGGTGATTTAACTCTTTAATGCTTTCCCTGCTGTTACTCCTGGATAAGAGAAGAACCTGCTGCGACACGATCCCATCATAGCCTCCTACTACATTAGCATCTACAGAAAGACAATTATCAACATTCAAAGTGTAAACAGTATCATCTTCTTTTGGATTAACATTATACATAGGTGGAAGGGCACACCAAACAAGAACTGGTTCAGTCAAAAAGTTCGAAACATAGCATGCCTTCTCTGAACATACCTCTGGGGTCATTCCCTTCGTTCCCTCTCTTCTTTATGCAAAGAGAAACACTTTTCACTAAACCAGAGAAGCCCCTATTTACTTCTCTGAGCCCGGACACAAACCAGCAGCTGAATGCTCCACCAGGCTCAGGGCAGGAATCATTCATGCAGTTACAATGCTATATATCTCTACAAGCGTGCAGACACCTATTAAACACTAGATAACCATGTTTATCTTTCCTATTCTCCTTCACAATACCCAGCTGTTCTCTCATCTCTTGTTAGGTCAAATATTCTCCAGCTTCCTCTCCTATCTATCTCTCTCTTCAGACATTCTCTATCCTCTTTTTTGCTTGTTAATTGCGACGAGGCAAAGGGTTGTGTGTAGCTGGGTGACCATGACCTGATTTGTGTTACAATCAACTAAACACTGAATACAGGGAAAAAAAAGGTATGGGAGACATAAGGCAAACATCAATAAGGTGGTTAAAGATAATTATAATAAATCCTGTAATACTTTTGAGTCATGGCCCAAAGTTTCCCAGCCGTGAGAAGAGACCAAAGGCATCCCGCCCCTGGCTCTGCTGCAGATCTTTGTTTTAAGGCTTTTGAGTTTTGTATACTTTTGTAAATCAATTCACAGTGGTCACTCAGATTCACGTAACACATCCTATCAAAGCCTTCACACTTGTGTCCCTGTGCTAATAATAAAAATCAATAGCAACTCGGTTCTGTAGCAACATATGATGGACAGAATCAACATCTGTTAATAAGCCAGAGAAAAAAGAACAGTATTTGTAGTATTACTTTGTTTAGCAAGCTAGCAACCTAATTTACTAAGCAAGTTAAAAGCATGTACTATTCTTACAGAAGAGACTAGAGAAGCAAAAATCTGTTATGCTGCATTCCAGAACTCAGCCTGAGAATTACAGTCTGCTGTGAGTTCTGCTTTACAATCATTTGACACATGTTGGGGTTGCGATTGTGAAAGTTGCCCATTTACAATTTTCATTGGCATTATCACAGCTAGTTGTTTTAAAAGCAACCCTTGAGCTTCCTTATGTTCGACTTGTTGCAAAATATTCTGAAGCCAATCAATCAAGTTAGTATTAAAGTTAGTGACTCTCTAGGACACTGCAAGACTGTGGCAAGACTCCCGCATCCAGACTGCCTTAATAGCCATCTCATTCATTTGCAAACAGTTGTCCCTGGGATACCTTGCCTGAGTCACAGAATCGGCACAATTAATTTTCTCCAGCCAACTGCTCATAGTTAACAGCAATTCCCCGATTAAGGTTTTCAGTCAAGGCCACTACACATAGCTCACAAAAATCAAATAACCACATCATAGACTGTATCAGTTAGTACCATACAAAGCAATGACTTCCAATCGTGCAGTGTGAGTGTATAGGCTCTGCCATCACTTCAAGAAGGGACATAGCAAATGTATTATGAATCCTCCCTTCCCGCACTGCTTTGCTTAACCCTTTAACAGCCTCGTATTGCACAGGCTGCCACTCTGCAGGTTGATTTGTCTGACAAAATACTGAACATGCCATAGCGATTCCCAAAACCCATCACTGAAGTGTTTCCCACTTGCATTCCTGTCACCAATCCCTCAGACTCCCTTTCACCCTCCCCAAAAATACAATCAATGCATCAGGAGAGACGAGGGGGTGGGGGAAAGGTCTAGCTCCTTTTCCAGATCTATAGGACCTGGATCAAAAGGTTTATCAGTGTCAATAAAATCATTGTCCGAGTTGCCCTGTTCCCGTGCTTGCTCCTGTGTTGTGAGGGTCGCTGCAATCAGTGACAGAAGCTTTGGGGGCAGAGGAGGTGTGGACAGAATCGCCATTGCTGACGGTGTCTTGAGAAGAGTCGCGCTGTCGGTGGAATTTACAGCTTCCTCTGGTTTAGCACCGTTAGTAGAATTAGTCCACACTTGGCAAAGAGTAGTCAGAATTTGCCACCAAGATGCTAAATGCATTCCCGACACGGAGCTCCCCTCCGCGGCAGCATCATACAACTGGCTGCTGTATGTACACACTTTCATTCTTTCAAAGTCTCTAAAGTTTCTTGGCTGCTCACCTGTCTCGATGAATACAGGTGTTATCCTCGGGGTTTAGGTTGTCCGGCCGGTCCAG
Source organism: Falco naumanni (assembly GCF_017639655.2). Taxonomy (NCBI): domain Eukaryota; kingdom Metazoa; phylum Chordata; class Aves; order Falconiformes; family Falconidae; genus Falco; species Falco naumanni. The sequence continues at coordinate 37,640,002 of NC_054058.1, forward strand.
ACAGCAAGACGATCGTTCAGCCAAGCCGTCTCCTCCGGAACGCAGCCCTCTTCCACGAGCTGTCTTTTTTCCGTCCTTATTCTTCCAAGGCTTCGGAACACCACCATAGGGGTCACCATTTGAGAAGACTGAGGCACGGACTCCCTGATCCGACTAGAAGACCCTTCATGAGTCCATATACGTCTCTTTCTGGGGACGAAGCCTGATTCCCCATTACGGATTTCCCACAGCTCACCTCTCAACTCCGGAGGGATTTCTGGCCGGCTCCTGCTTCCTTTCAGCAGATCATTCAAAGTTCTGTGGGATTCGCTGCATGTCGCTCAGATAGGCGATTCGAGAGCCCTTCACGTCAGATCCTTAAACGCATCACGTCGGGGTCACCAATTTGCGGCGAATGAAGAGACGGGACGCAGCTTGATGCAAGCAAGATGTCCATTTATTAGTGATTTTCTTACAATTATATACGTTTCTACCTTCTACATATTACACACTGATTGGTTAAATCTTAAGCGTAAAAAACACTGATTGGTTGATATTTAAGGCACACCGTTAGAACAATAGGAACTTATTAGTTTATCTTGACATAGCAATAATTTCTATTCCAAGGTTAGGGAGTTTCTTTCTACGCGGCTTTCTTGATTACATATCGGCGCCATCCGTTCCCTTATCTGGCTACTTGTTTCTCTGTCCGTCTGGTTGCCTCCTCAACTGTAACAGCTCAGGGGTCTGCAGTTAGCTTGTTCCTTTGCTCCCAGGGCTTGTGCCCTATGAGTTCCAGCAAGTCTCTATTCATCAGGCTGTCAGTACTTGGACTCCTGTCCTTGAGGCCTTGTCCTACACTGTTGAATTCCCATCTCTGATTCAGGATCTAAAGGATTTTGTTGCCTCATTGTTTTCCAAAGTTTTTCCAGGAATTCTGATGGAGATTTGTTTGGCCTCTATCTAATTCTATATAATGTTGACCAATTTATTGTTTTGGGGATAGCTCTCTGTATTCCTTTTGTTACCCAATTTCGATATTGTTCCAATAGTTGCATTTGCACAGCTCTACTGAGGTCCCAATGGGGGTCTTGTAGGGGAAAATGATCTTCTACATCTTCCCTTGACCTTTTAAGTTGGTCCTCAGCCAGCTCCTTGGCCTTTTTCAATATTAATTGTTTTTTTTGTTTCAGTTCCATGATCTAGCACTAATTGAATATCTTTTCAATCAGGGTTATGTTGTCTGATTGAGTCCTGGAAATGTTTTGTCACCACTACAGGGTCTGTTCTATAGCCCTAAATCCAATGAGGTAAGAGGTAAAGGGTACCTTTATTATTATGGCACCTCCATCCGGCCCAACCACTTCTATCAGGGGTGTCTAGATGGATTCAGGTTCAGATTTTAACTCTCTCCTGGCCTGAGTATGGGACACCACAGGCGTTCCAGGGGCGCTATCAGAGTTTGACTCCTCGGAGCTTTCCTGTGCTGTTATAGGGGGTGGCCTATCATATTCAGATTCTCACCCACAGAGTAGAGTTATAATACCAATCTGATCCCTGCGGGGTTAAGGAGGGGAGTGTGATGACAGATATTGAGCACAGGAGCAGCGATATAAAACCTCTCCACACCCTAAGCACCTAAGTCCATGTCCTGTGTCTGGTATTTAAGTCTTAAATTTCCATTTGATTCCCCACTACACATTAAACAACAAGAAAGACATTACATCTGTAACACTAAACAATGACCTCTTGCTTCATTCATCTCCGTCTGTTTCCCTCACGGGAGAACTGAACCGTGGATCAGAACTCCACAATCACTTTGTGCTTAATTGCACGTCTCAACCACACTATCACACACTCTCACACAAAAGTGCTTTCACTATTCAGTTTGGTGTTGGATTTATGATATTAAGATGCATTTTCACTGATGTTAAAATACACATAGTACCGAACACTTGTAACAGATGTATAGAATGATAGCTATCCCACACAGTACTCCAGCTATCCCAGCAAGGAGTCCCCAAGTTACCATTCCCCCACGACTTACAGGATCTTGGGTGCTCCCTCACCTCGCGTGGTCCTCATTCTGTCGGGCCCAACAAAACCAAGGGACGAGAAATATTGCTTCCTCAACCCGCATGGGATACCTCCTCAAGTCTTACAGGGTCTTGGCCAGCGATATGACTCCTCACCTTCAAGTGGGACGTCTCCACAAGACTTATAGGTTCTTCCCCTGCCCCCCCTGCAGGTATTTAAAATTCACATACCTTATTTGCTTGTAAATGGTCCTTATCTACCCTTGCAGCAGCTGGAGGAGCAAGGGACTTCCTCAGAGGATCCCTGGGGCATGCCTAGCCTAGGCCGTCCCCCTGTCAACCAACTTTGCAGTCAGGCAGAGAGGTGTCCCATCTGGGGTGCCAAATTGATGTGTGGAATTGAACTGTATAACTCAAGATAAGTGATAAAGCAGGTACGTTTATTGCGACGCTGGGTGCAAGGGGGATCGCTCCACCTAACTTGCACACCTAGCTGTACTCACAATACAACAGTGAAGTTGGTTAGTTCTGCCCAAAGTCTACACATAGTAACTAATTATTGGTTAGTTGCTTTCTCGCTTCAATGTAAAGGTACAGTTAATTTTAAATTTACTGGGCATGCTCCCCGAGCGGGGGATTCACTCTCTTTGAGGGGGCCATTTGAGTGGGAGGTTGTGATCTCCCACTACCACAATTATTTTATCCTAGTGTCCTTGAGTCTTACCACTTCAGTGGTTTTTCTTTTAGCAATTAGCACGCCCTTGTCAGAAGGCTACTGATTTACATTCTTGTGAAGCTCACCTACACCTGTACTAACTGTCCCTTTTGAAGTGTTGAGTGGGCCGAGCCCCAGACCTTCTCTCAGCAGAGAGTGAAGATCCTGCCTGCCTGCTGATGGTTCCTGTTATCTATACAACTCCTGCCTGCAGAGTTTTAGGTTTTTCACTATATTTTCTCGCATCAGGCATGTATGGAAGTAAACCAAAGTATGTCTGCCTGTTAGCTGAACCATGACCACAGTGAAGCTGGTGAAGGGTTGCTGCACAGCCTGCCTGAATTCCCAGTCTCTGCTTTTAGTGAACATCATTTTTTCATGTATTTTTTCAGAGCTGCGGAGCAGCTTGTGGCCCTGAAACTGTGCAGGGCTGCGCCGGGAGTGCCGCCTGGGCTTGGTGCCTCTGGCGAGAAGGCCAAGGGGAGGGCGGCCAGGGTTACCCCGCGGCCGGCTGCCAGGCCCGGAGGTGCGGGCCGAGCCAGGCACCCTTGCAGGGCCCCCGGGGCCTCCCGGCGATGGGCCGCCGGCGGGGGCTGGGCGTGGGGAGCTGTCACCGTGGCAACGCGCGTGAGGTAAGCCGTGTTGCTTAGCAACGGGGGCTGCGGGCACGAGGAGCCTCTAGAGAGTTCGGAGCACGGCCGTTGGAGTGGGGGAGGGGAAGGGAGCGGTGGTGGGGGAGGGGAGGAAGTGGGGACCCGCCTTGAAAACAGGCCCGAAATGGGCCCAGAGAGCTGAAGGACGGGCTGGGCAGGAAGAGGCACAACGGGTGCCCGAAGGATTGTGCTGGGCATGTCGGACAGCTGGCCTGGCGCCACAGGGCCTGGCCGCGGTGTCCCTGGGGGAGGTTCCCCATGCGCGGCACTTGTCCTGCAAATCTGTTAGTGCTCCCTTTCTTGTTCCTACAGGGGAGTACAGTCAGGGCAAGCCAGAGTGTGTGGTGAACGGACGTTGCTGAATGTCCCTGTCCCGATTTTGGTTTTCTTGGCGGAGACCAAGTTCAGAAAGAACTCGTTAAGCATATCACTTTCATGCAGTGGAGTTGCTTTCTAAAATCATGTCACCGGGGCAAGCACTTTTCTTTTTTCAGTTGCATTAGTAATGCCAGTAGGTGAAACACAGCTCCTCTAAATAAAATTTGTTTATGGAGATGTGCTGAGATCTAGACTTTTCACCCCCAAAAAAGAGGTCACAGGTGAGAGAGGTCCAGAAGAAGCTACTGGAGACAACCAGATGTCTGTATAATGACACATTTCTTTGTTTTTCTGTGCTAGGTGTTAACAACAATTTGCAACTGACTCATGCTGTCTGAGGAGAAAGGCTAGGACACAAAGTATACAATTACAAGAACAAATATTTATTCAAGTATGTGATGTGTCCCAGACAAATTGGGGCACCCCAAATACGGTTTTACACAAGGTTCTTATACCCTCCAAGTGTTCAGCTACAACATGATTTGACTTACACATAACACAACACTACTAATTACTAGTCATAGTAAAACTTTACAAAGCATATTTCTGGAGCATTCTGGCTGCTTGTCTATTGATTCAGACATCAGTCTTAACTATGATGCCAGATGATGCTGAGAGGGTTTCAAAAATGTGTTAGAGGGGCTAGGATGCTGGTATTATCTTAACTGTTCAGGGTTATGTTTTGTCCTTCATGGACAGCTCTAAGCTTCCAAGAAGCAAAGTTCTTATTCCCAGGGCTGGGCTGTCCTGGTCCTTTCAATGAGCTGGTATTCATTAATTTGTTTTACTTAAGCATGAACAATATCTAAGTCTCAAGTAAAATTCTACTACCTCATAACATTGCAGTGTATAATGAGAATTAATATATATTAACAAAGTTGATACACTTTCATACTGAAGACTGCTTGTTACAATAGCTAGGGAGGAGGGGAATTTTCGTAATGTAGACAACAAATAAGAATAAGAAGGTGTAATACAGAGACCTAATGATAGCTTCTGCATTGACTGATTCCTAAGAAAAGACATCTGGTGGTTATGATGGACATGGAAATCTTCACTGAATATGGATTAACAATTAAAAAGTAAAATGGAAAAATATGAGGAGACATACAAAATTAGAAGGAAAATTACACCAACCAGAGTAGACTATTAGCCTGTCTATCTGTATCTCTAATATTACAATCTCTCATATGAAATAGTTTTCAGCTGTGATACTTCCATCTCAAACAGTTACACATTACAGAGTTCAGATATGTCTAAAAACATTGATTAGGACAAAAATGAAAAGTTGAGAATGTTTTGTTTAGAAAGTGGTAAGTGACAGTAGCTATAAACGCTAAGAAAAATAGTGGCACAGAGATTTTGTGCTGACTTTCCATTTGTCCTTTCAAAAAACATGTCAAGGGCATGTTGTGAAAACTGGAAGACATGCACTGTGGGTGTACTAAATTACAGCAGTCAGGAAGCCTATCAGGGTTGTAGTCTCCATATTAGAACTGCCTGATGCAGCCCATGCTCCATCCGATGTGAAAGAAATTGCTCCAGTGTGACACCTTCCTATCACCACTGCAGCTTCAGTCAGACCTGGACTATTAAATGTATGTAGTTTCTACATTACATAACCAAACCAGGTCTACAAGTTCATAAGATGTGCGTAATGGGGGCAATGTGCACTCGCAGCCCAGAATACCAACCATATGCTGGGCTGCATCAGAAGTGTGATCAGTGGGTTAAGGGATTAACTCTGCCCTTCTGCTCTCCTCCAGTGAGACCCCACCTGAAGTACTGCATCCAGCTCCAGTCCTCAGTACTACCTGCTAGAGTGGGTCCAGAGGACAGCCACAAAAATAATGAGAGAGATGGAACGCTTCTCTTGTGAAGAAAGGCCAAGAGAGTTGGGATTGTTCAGCCTGGAGAAGGGAAGGCTCTGGAGAGACCTTATTGCAGCCTTTCAGTACCTAAAGGGGGCTTATAAGAAAGATGGGGACAAAGTTTTAGCAGGGCCTTTTGTGATAGGACAAGGGGTAATGGTTGTAAAGTAAGAGGGTAAATTCAGACTAGATTTAAGGAAGACATTTTTTACAATGAGGGTGGTGAAACACTGGAACAGGTGGCCCAGAGAAGTGGTAGATGCCCCTTCCCTGGAAACATTCCAAGTCAGGTTGTATGGGGCTCTGAGCAACCTGATCTAGTGAAAGATGTCTCCTGCTCCTTGCCAGGGGGGTTGGAACAGATGACTTGCAAAGGTTCCTTCCAACTCAAACAATTCTATGATTATATAGTCTAAGTTATCTCAAAAAAAAAAATGTATCCACTTCTGATCTTCCTGAGTTTCATTCTGTACCGGACATTAAATTTGTGTCTCTTGCATCCATAACAGAAACGAATTCTGAGCTTTTTCCATTACTATCAAACTGCAATGGGAAAGATTTTTCTAATTGTTTTGTTAAAATCCCTACATGACAATTTGAATACCAGGTACTAGACTTATTCTACAGGTCTTTAGCATTTTAGAATTACCATTTTAGCATAAACTTTCCTCCTAACTGTGAAGTGAGTATGTTAAGGAGCAGCTAATGAGGAACCATGCTAGAAGCAAGTATCTAGGCAGACTCACTGCCATGGTGCTAAAAGCAAATTTGTGAAGTCCCAGATTTAGTGCCCCCTCCGCCCCACCCCCCCACCCCCCCAATTCCTTTGCTGCTGAAAAGCACAAATGATCCCAGACTCCTCAGACATCAGAATTTTACTGTACAGTACAGATCACTGTCTGATAAGTTCTTTTTGTAATTAATGAACACACTTTATAGCATTTCTGAAGTGTAGCATTTTATTCCTGGTTTCTAGTTGATGTGATAAACTTCCCTGGCTTTCTATCTCCCTGTTTATCACTACCACCAGCACCAGTTGGTCAAATCCTGGTCTGTTACATTAGAAAAGTGTGTGCTATTCTTTATAAGATATATAGGAAAAAATAACTCCATCTGTAACGAGATCTTGCTTTACACTACTTAGCTTGAGTTTAAACTGAAAACACATTTAATATCAAGCAGTGAACACTAACATTTTTACAGTCAACTGTGCTATTGCGAGCACCTTATTTTAATTCAAATATATCCAACTTTTGTATGTGCCCTCTTTTATTATTTAACAGAGCTAAAGAACTATATATGAAGGTGTGGGTTTCCTCTGCCCCACATTTTACCATGTGTATTGATATGCTGATTTGTTAATACATAATCCTAATTTTGTAAATTACATCATAAACTTCAGGGTAGTGAGAAAGCAGGCCTGTAGATCATTACACTGTTATCTGACATTTGCACTAACAACAAAATGTATTAGGAATAAACAGGCTATGGATCCCTGATTCAGGAAGCTTCAGGGTTACTCAACAGCTTCTTGCCTCATTTTACACCACCCATAGCTCATGTGCAGCGCAGTGCTGCTGCCTCCTCTCACTCTGGCCCTCTGGATCATGCTTATTAGCTCTGCATGGCATGCGGTGAATGAGGAGTGGAAAAGAGCCTGTAATGACGGGCTGTGTCCATGGCACACGCCTCTCAGTGTGCTTCCCAAAAGCACATTCCCTGGCTGCAGCCATAGTGATGTGACTATCAACAGGAACTTGGCATAGAACAAAATATGTCACAATCTTCTTTGAACCATGGGGTTTATTGCAGCTGGTCTTTAGAAGCTGAGAAGCCTATGCTTGAAGAAAACTGTCAGACACTGGGGGTTTCAACTGCAGCTGGCATGGTGTGTGCTAAGACAGTTACCAATGATGCTCTAGTCCCTGAGCATCCTAGGCTGTGTTGTTGTACTTTAGGAATTAAAAGCTATTTTTGCTATTTGGCTGCAAAATTAATGGGTCATTTCTTGAGGACCAGTAACAGAAGTAACTGCCTGCCTTTCATGTGAAAAGCAACAATCCTCCCTGTTTATAATAATTAATGATTTAATTGCATTTTTTGGAAGTGCAAAGGTGCTAGGCCCAGTTTTGAGGCCAAGCATCAGTGTGGAGATCTTCCTTAGTTTCTCTTTCAGTTTCAATTTCAAGATGGAATGTTACTTGCATGCATCTTCACTAAAGAGACAGAGGGAAATAATAAATACTAGAATTATATTGATTAAAAATAAGATCCAAAGGCAAAACCCATCCTATTATAGTATCTTGTAAAGATGTGTTAGAAGTGTTGGATTTATTGTAAATCTCTTAATAAAAAATAGAGTTAGAATTTAATAATTCTCAAGTCTGCAAATGAAGGAAAAGGCTAATTTTCTGTAATTTTTTTCCGTCAAAGCATATTTCATATATGAGTTTTTTAGTTGCCAAACAGATTCTTCTTTTTAATTGTTAAAAAAGACAAGAAAGGCACTAGTGTGGGAGAGAAAGAGGAAAATTTCAGAAGGTGACACAAGTTTCAAGCTTTTTCATCCAATGGTTGCACTTACAAGTTCTGTTTTGAAAGAGCAGAGGCTCAATATTGGGTTAAAATTCATAGTACAATTACTGTAATTACAGTGAAATTATAGCATTGTTACTAACAGTAATTTTTTATCCTACAATTACCACTAATTCATTTAACCACAAAGAACATGGCTGGGAATAATTGTAGTGGAACACAATGGTTCATGTGAACACATATTTATCTGCAATACGTATACACAGATATATACATACTGTGTGTCTGTCTATATATGTATGGGGAATTCAGATGTAGAAGTGTGTTGCACAGAATGGGAATAACTGGGATACCTGTATAGTTACTTCATATTTGTATCGACATCAATTAATTATTAAAAAGCATGACCTTACTGTAACTAGCTATCAACTGGACAGAAACTACAGTGTAATTAATTGCTGTGTGATTATGTTGATAACCCATATTTTAAATGTCTATTGCACATAATTTTAAAAGTTGACATAATGGCTTTATTCTACTCTGAGTTACCTGCAATTGTTTATAATATGCATGTTTTGAAATGCCACTTTTTTTAAAAAAATTAATCATTGAATAATTTGAGTATGATGAAACAATTCCAAACCTGATTTTGGTGCTTCTATAGTTAAAAAAGAAGTAAGATGTAGAATTTTAGGGTTGTAACAGTAGTTTTGTATAAGAAATACTAATAAGTCAATATAGTTGGAAGCTATTAGAAAGACCAAGATATTAAATATTCCACATTACTATTGGCATGTTTCACATTAGCTTTCACAAGAAATTGTTGACAATATTTAAGTTTTTACAGTGCACTAACGCTTTTACTATAGAGCATAAGGAATGTTTATAATCTAAAGAGTAAGACAGATGTGAGGGAGAAAAAAGACAAAGGTAGAGCTGAACAGTAGCAGTGATCTTTTTGGTTCCATGATTTCTGTCTTGGTTTTTCAGTTTTGGGGTGTGGCTTTGTCTCTCTGCTTTATATGGCAGAAAATCGGAAGGGTTTGGTTGCAGGAAACACAAAGAGAATGAGAGGCTGTGAAGTGGTGCAATGTTGATGAAAAAAGGAAGTCAGAGCCATACAGGAAGCAGTCAGTCAGACAGGGTCAGGATAGTTAAGAACCAAGAGTACTGTCCAATGACATCATCAGTGAGCCCATTGAAATTACTTCTGTGACTATGTCTGCCAACAACAAACTCTGGTGGAGTCTTTACAGGAAAATGTTTATTCTTCCTCTTATCTCATATAAAGACTGAGTGATGGTGGGGACGGAAACGACTGCATGGAAACTACATCACCAAATGATGAGGTGTGAAATAATGATTTTTGTCCTACAGCAAGGCTAAACTACAGCTGAAAATAGAATGCACATGAGAAGGATTTACTTGCCAATGTCCCTGCAATTCTGCTTCTGCATATTTGATAACTGAAGTAGAAATATGTGGCTAAGTAAGTAAAGATACGCATTTACCATTCAGGATGCCTTTGCAACATCATCTCTGTTGTGAAATCCCACTGGTCATTATAGTTTAGTTTTAACAGCACGTTCCTCTAACTTCCTCTCTTTAGAGGCAAGAAAGTTAATGTAACTTTGCACACTACATACCCTCCTGCATTATATTATTGCATATATAAGCAAAGGGTTATATATTCAAATCCCTTCCTCAGCTGCATGCCTGCACAGCAGCATGGCAAGGTAGAAATAAGTACTTGGAATGAGGCTATCATTAGTGACTTCTCAAAAATACTTACTTTGTCATCTACCAAGCTTAGTCAGTCAATTAACTTAGCCTATGTACTATTGTGCTCACCTTAACTGCATACAATAAAGTCAGGTTAATATACCTATGAAAACATGTATGTTTGAAGTACCTGAACCAAGCAAGTCTTAGCAATATTTATGACCATTATGCTACCATATATATATATTCACCCATAAGCACACTTGTGTGTTCCTAAGTGGACCCTCAGTAAGTGTCTCACATTCATGTAGTAATAATTATTGCATGAGTGGGGCTGTTTTATGATGTCATACATAATTATGCAATGCTATTGATTTGAACAGTATAGACAGCTGAGGAATGTTACAACAAATGTGTAACTCATTTCCTCCACAGATCAATGATTACAATGCATAACTAATGCAGGAAAACTCTTATTCTGAAATAGAACTGTGTCTGAGGTGAAATGGTGCAGGACAATCACATAATCTTTCCCCCTTTTAAAGTACTTTAATGTCCTTTTTTTTATCAAACATTAAAATGAAAAGTGCAAGAAAGGAATCTAGTCTTTTTACTGAAGCAAATGAGTTTTCCTTAGCAGTCTCCTACATAAGCATGCTATCTGGTGGGAACTGATTGACTTGAAACCCAACGTAAGATCCTTAAGTATGAACAGCTCACTTTTATAACATATCCAATATCAAGAGCCAGAGAAGAGGGGAACTGGAATGCAAAGAAAAATTGTTCCATGTTAATACTGGGGTATCCTACCAGTTGACCACTGGATATTACATTTGCCTTCTGATATTAAAAACACAAACACAGACAAGGTATTTTTAGTTTTGAGATTGCTGTACTGTAGACAACAAAAAGTTTAAGTGCTTAGGAGGCAAAATCTGTTTATGAACCTAGAAATACAGTGACTCTATCTGTATGTGCACCTGAATCCAAGATACAGAATCAGCGAATCACAGACTAGTCAGGGCTGGGAGGGACCTCTGGAGGTCACCTAGTCCAACATCCTGCTAAAGCAGTCACACCTAGAGCAATTTGCATAGAATCACATCCAGGTGGGTTTTAAATGTCTCCAGAGAAGAGGACTCTATAATGTCTCTGGCAGCCTGTTCCAGTGCTCTATCACCCTCAAAGTGAAGAAGTTTTTCCTCATATTGAGATGGAACTTCCTGTGTTGCAGTTGCTGCCCACTGCTGCTTGTCCTGTTGCTTGGCACTACTGAGCAGAGCTTAGTCCCATCCTCTCGGACGCTCGCCCTTAAGACATTAGTATACATTAATATGATCCCCTCAGTCTTCTCCAGGTAACTTTTTAAAGAAATGTTTTCTGGGGGCAAGCCAGCAGCCTTCTTTTGATATTATAATGTGATTTGTCAATCTCCTTCCTAAGAGGTGCTTTGCAAGAATTATTTGATTTTCTTTTTTTTTTTTTTTTTTTTGGGGGGGGGAGGCGGGCATGGGGAGAAGAAGAAGATACATTGAAATTGTTGAATGTACATGACGGGGGGGGGGGGGGGGGGCGGGGGGGGGGGGGGGAAACAATCTAAACCAAAAAACAAACCCATTTCTGGAAGGCAGTGGTAGTAATGATGCCCAGGATCTAACAGCAATGGACTCCTCTTAAATTAACATGGCTAACAAAGGAAATAATTAGAAGACATTTAAAAACAGACCAGTGAGCCAAAATGAAAGTACAATAGCCTTAGGAGCGTTTATTCACCTTAGAACTCGCTTGTTCTTTGTAAAGAAAACCAAAGAAAAACTAATGAGTGAATAGGTCTCATAGTTTCAGGAAATGGCTGTTATACCCATTGCCAGATTATATCAAAGGAGAAAGAATGACCTCATTACATCTGAAGACCAACACAGAAAAGACCTGTGTAACCTTCCTGCTGGTTTCTTGCTTCTCACAGCAGCACTGACAAATATATCTAAGCAGCTGGCACTGAGTCATCAACCTGTTTGTCCTGGTTTCAGTTGGGACAGAGTTAATTTCCTTCCTAGTAGCTGGTACAGTGCTGTGTTTTGGATTGAGTATGGGAATAATGCTGATAACACACTGAATTTTTAGTTGTTGCTAAGCAGTGCTTACTCTAAGTCAAGGACTTTACAGTTTTCCATGCTCTGCCAGTGAGCAGGTGCACAAAGAAGCTGGGAGGAAGCAGAGCCAGGACAGCTGACCTGAACTACCCAAAGAGCTACCCCGTATCACAGAACATCATGCTTGGTATATACACTGAGGGGAGTTGGCTGGGAGGGGCCAGTCGCTGCTCTGGGACTGGCTGGGTATCAGCCAGCAGGTGGTGAGCAGTTGTACTGTGCGTAACTTGTTTTTCTTGGGTTTTATTTTTTTGTTCTTTTATTTTTCCTTTTCATTACTATTATTGCTATTGCTATTGTTATAGTTATTAATGTTATTAATGTTATTGTTATTATATTTTACTTTATATTAAAATATTTTTTATCTCAACCCATAGGTTTTACCTTTTTTTGATTCTCGTCCCCATCCCATAGAGTGAGGGGGGAATGACTGAGTGGCTGCGCAGTACTTAGTTGCTGGCTGGGGTTAAACCATAACGGTGGTTCAGCACTGCACACACCAGAGCCCTGCGGGAAACAGTGTTAAATTGAATCCATATATGTTTCAGATAAGCCATTCTGCTGCCTGTTTCTCTCCACCCAGCATTCCCCTGCACCTGGACAGGCTTGTCTGTTTACTTGTGTACAGCTTCCTCCTGTCTTCAAATCATCTTGACCTGATGTCACCTTCCTGTTCTAAACGCAGGTGTACCATGTGGTACAAGTGTTTGCAGTTACAACTTGTTTACAAGTGTATGCAGAAAAGGGTACAGACCTCCTTAGGGTGGCCACACTTTTCACAGAATGATAGAATTGGTTAGGTTGGAAAAGACCTTTAAGATGATCAACTTCAACTGTTAACCTACCACTGCAGAGTCCACCACTAAACCATGTCCCTAAGCACAACCACTGCACATCCTCTAAAAACTTCCAGGGATGGTGAGTCAATCACTTCCCTGGGCAGCCTGTTCCAATGCTTGACAATCCTTTTAGTGAAGAAATTTTTCCTAATATGCAATCTAAACCTCCCACAGTGCAACTTGAGTCCATTTTCTCTTGTCTATTGCTTGTTACTTGGGAAAAGAGACCAACACCCGCCTTGCTACAACCTCCTTTCAGGTAGTTGTAGAGAGTGGTAAGGTCTCCTGAGTCTCCTTTTGTCCAGGCTAAACAACCCCAGTTCCCTCAGCTGCTCCTCATAGGATTTATTCTCTAGACCCTTCACCAGCTTTGTTGCCCTTCTCTGGACACACTCCAGCACCTGAATGTCTTTCTTGTAGTGAGGGGCCCAAAACTGAACACAGGATTCAAGATGCGACCCAGCAAGTGTCAAGTACAGGGAGACAATAATTTCCCTAGTCCTGCTGCCCACAATATTTTGTGTACAACCCAGGATGCTACTGGCCTTCTTGGCCATCTGAGCACAGTGCTGGCTTATATTCATCTGGCTGTCAACTAACACCTCCAGGTCCTTTTCCACCCCTCTTCCCCCAGCCTGTAGCATTGCATAGGGTTGTGACCCAAGTGCAGGACCCAGCACTTAGCATTGCTGAACTGCATACAATTGACCTTGGCCCATTGATCCAGCCTGCCCAGATCCCTCTGTAGAGCCTTCTTTCCCTCAAGCAGATCAACACTTCCACCAACTTGGTGTAGTCTGCAAGCTTACCGAGGGTGCACTCAATCACCTCATCCAGATCATTGATAAAGCTATTAAACAGAACTAGCCACAATACTGAGCCCTGGGGAACACCACTTGTGACTGGCTGCCAACTGGATTTAACTGCATTCACCACCACTCTTTGGGCTTAGCCATCCAACCTGTTTTTTTATTCAGCGAACAGTATACTCATCCAAGCCATGAGCAGCCAGTTTCTCCAAGAGAATGCTGTGGGAAATGGTGTCAAAAGCTTTACTAAAGTCTAGGTAGACAAAATCCACAGCCTTTCCTTCATCCGCTAAGTGGGTCACCTTGTCATAGAAGGAGATCAGGTTAGTCAAGCAGGACCTGTCTTTCATAAACCCATGCTGGCTGGGCCTGATCTCCTGGTTCTCCTGTATGTGCCATGTTATGGCACTCAGGATGACCTGCTCCATAACCTTCCCTGGCAGCAAGGTTGGACTGATAGGCCTATAGTTCCCTAGATCCTCTTTCCGGCCCTTCTTGTAGATGGGTGTAACATTTCCTAACTTCCATTCGACTGGGACCTCCTCAGTTAGCCAGGACTGCTGATAAATGATGTAAAGTGGCTTGGTGAGCACCTCCACCAACTCCCTCAGTACTCTTGAGCAGATCCCATCCAGCCCCATAGGCTTCTATGTCTCTAAGTGGTGTAGCAGGTTGCTGACCATTTCCCCTCGTATTATGGGGGCTTCATTCTGCTCCCCATCCCTGTCTTCCAGCTCAGGGGGCTGGGTACCCAGACAACAACTGGTCTTACCATTAAAGACTGAGGCAAAGAAGGCATTACATACCTCGGTCTTTTCCTCATCCTTCCTCACTATGTTTCCCCCCATGCCCAATAAAGGACACCCCTCCTTTTGTTGCTAATGTATTTACAGAAATATTTTTTATTGTCTTTTATGGCAGTAGCCAGATTAAGTTCTAGTTGGGCTTTGGCCCTTCTAGTCTTCTTGCTGCATAACCTCGTGACACCCTTGTAGTCCTCCTGAGTTGCCTGCCCCTTCTTCCAAAGGTCATAGACTCTCCTTTTTTTCCTGAGTTCCAGCCAAAGGTCTTTGTTCAGCCAGGCTCATTGGCTCATCTTTCAGCACATGGGGATGGTTTGCTCCTAAACCTTTAACAATTCCTTCTTGGAGAATGTCTAGCCTTCCTGGACTTTTTCACCCTTCAGGACTGTGTCCCAAGGGACTCTGTCAACCAGGCCAAAGTCTGCCCTCTGGAAGTCCCAGGTGGCTGTTCTGCTAGCCACCCTCCTTACTTCTCTGAGAATTGAAAATTTACCATTATGTGACTGTTATGGAGGCAAGACAGCCTCCAACCATCACATCACCAACTAGCCCTTCTCTGTTTACAAACAACGGGTCCAGCAGGGCACCTTGCCTAGCTGGTTCGCTCACCAGCTGTGCCAGGAAGTTACTTTCCACACACTTGAGAAACCTCTTCTCTGCTGTACTGAGCTGCAGCTCATTCCCACTAAGTAGTTAAATAGTCCTAAGGACTGTGGGAGAGATGGTCAGATGGAGGAGGAGCAGTGCGGTCTGACCTCTGGAGGAAGGAGAAACAGCACGGACAGTAGATCTGACCGATGGTAAAAGCCTTGTTGCAGCCTGCTAGTTTGCTTGTGCTGCAGCAATTGATGCCCCGTGTGAGGCTGACTGAGTTGGACTCAGACTATAGCAGTATTGTATTTCCAGCAGACATCTGGTAAGTTGAAGTCCCCCATGAGAATAAGGGCTAACGATTATGAGACTCTCCCAGCTACTTTTTAAATATTTCATCTACCTCTGCATCCTGCAATGCAGGGTGGTCTATAACTGACTCCCACCCTGATATCTGCCTTGTTGGCCTTCCCCCTGACTCTTACCCATAAATACTCAACCCCATTGTCACCATCATTAAGCTCTGGACAATCAAAACAGTCCCTTACATACAGGACTATCCCACTGCCTCTCCTTCCTTGCCTATCCCTTCTAAGGGTTTATAGCTATTCATTGTAGCACTTCAGTTGTGCAAGTCATCCCACAATGTTTCTGTAATATGCAGCTATATCATAGTTTTCCTGCTGCACAATGGCATTCAGCTCCTCCTGTTTGTTGCCCTCCTTAAGAGTGCCCGCACTTTTATCTCCTTCTGTGCTTTAGCACAGACCTATCAGGATCCCTCAGATAGATCCCTGTTCTTTTGAGCGAGGATCACATCCAATCCTAGATGAGCAGCTTCTGAAATACCAAGACTTGCAAGCAGTTGCAAGTGGTAACACTGGAGGAAGGGTATTTATTGCACAGGGACTAGGGCCACTACAAAGTGAAGGGTCACTGGGAGGACTGCAATAAGAGAAAGGGCAACATCAGCACTTTGTTAATTCTATTGACATGATCACTCAAACTATGTGGGACAGATTCCATGTTTACAGCAAAAATTCCATGTTTACAGCAAAGGGCATGAGCAAATCCCAGCAGAGGTTCTATAAAGCCTGAAGTTGGCTTCATGAATTATCCAAACACATTCAGCCCCTAATGAGGTAGTTCCTGTCAATGTGTGTGACCCAGTAGAAGTCCAGATACTCCTGGAAACCTGGTGAAGACCCAGCCTGAAACTGCTTCACAGAGCTCATCTAGCATCATCTGCTGTCTTATATGACTTTATACAGAACACTAAGCTACCTCATTCCTTGTATGTTTGAGTGCTGTCACATTGTGACCAGTCAGACTCTCTGTGCATCCTGAGGTTCTGTCTACATATCCTAGTGTATAAAAAGTGACGTGCAACAAAGAATTAAATTTTAAACAGGCTGATTTCCCAGACCTACATCCAGCAGCCTTTGACTGTATGGAAACATGAAAAATGCAGGAACACTCCCCTGCCCCCCCCCCGCCCCCAAATAAATTTACTTATAGTCCTTTTATTTACCTTGCACATTTTAGAACACAAACGGACAAAGTAGATCTCCTTGAATACATTACAAGGCACTCACTGCAATTATTTGTATTTTACTTATATCTATGTATATCTTTTCTCTGTGTGTGTGTGTCTGCGTTAAACTTTGGCAAATGCTTCACAAAACAAATGCTACCTTTTTCAGGTTCCCCACAGTGTGTTCTTGCTATTTCAGCCTAGAGACGTCAACCTTGCAGATAGTATAAAGCCTATTTCCAAAAAGACCAGTGACTTTTGAATGAAGCCATTCTGCCATCTGAAACGCATCTCAGATAACAGCTTCCACCCAGACAGCCTGCAGGTGTGAGCATGCAATTACAATCATGGCTGCAGATTCCTCAGATGCTCTTCAAGTGAATACCTACCCTGTATAAGCTTGAAGGCCCCACAGAAATGAGCTGCAAATGAAAAAAAGACGTCCTTTTCAAGTGCACTTCAAACTGGCAATAGACATCATCAAAGATTGATGAAGAAAAGCAAATTTCATCCTTGCTCGTGCTTGGCCTAGTATTTGAACAATAATTGTGCATTTTCTTCTTCTTCATTTCCACCTGCGTACTGCAGTTATAATAGATAGAGGCTGTCATCTGCCAAGTACCTGATAAAGCTCCAAGGGAGAGAGAGGGATGAAGGAAAAACTTCCTGAGCTCATATCTGCATTTCAGCAAAATGGCTGGAAAGATAAATGAAGATGACAGTTACATCACAGCCTTCCAATTGGAATTAATTCAGTACAAATCTAGAACTATCCTAACATTTCAAAAAGTTTTTCTAAAATTGTTAAACATTCTTAATATGAAACTACCTTCTTTTTTTCTACTTTGGTACTTCTCATCCTATTCCAGTGGACATAAAAAAATAATTATTCTGCTCCTTTTTGCAGCATTTTTTTCAATATTTGAATTGTAGCCACATTTCCCCTCATTCTTCACTAGACTAAACACATCCATTTATTCCAGTGCTGGGTTAAGTTTTTTAGATTTCTTATCATTTTTGTTACTCATCTTTGGGTTTTCTCCAGCTAACATGTATTTTCTTGGAGCGTAGTGCCCATATCCAGGCATACTATTTTATGACTAATATTTTAGCAAGCTTTTCACTTGTCAAAGTGAAAGGAAATTCTGTCACTGTTCCCTATTCACTTTAAATCATCATTATTATGTTGAATAAATAATATTTTTATTACATAAAGTTTTTAGGAATGTTATTGGGCATTCACTGACAGTTTCCTCCATTACATCAGTTCATATAGTATTTTAAAATTGTTCTTTTCCCATTGCTCAAACTTGATCTCTGATCAAGAGCAGTAACACCTAGTTGAACAGGCAGAAATTGTGCATATCCATCCTCACAGGTATGGCTGGTTAATCCTGGCTAGATGCCAGGTGTCCACCAAAGCTGCTCTGTCAATCCCCTCTTCAACTGGACAGAAGGGAGGAAATATGATGAAAGGCTCATAGGTCAAAATAAGGACAGGGAGATCACTCACCAGTTACTGTCACAGGCAAAACAGACTCGACTTGGGGAGACTAGCTTAATTTATTGTCAATCAGGAGTCAGAGAAGGATAATGAGAAATAAAAACAAATCTTAAAACACCTTCCCCCACCCCTCCCTTCTTCCTTGGCCCAGCTTTACTCCTGGCTTTTCTAACTCCTCCCCCTAGGTAGGGCAGGGAGACAGGGAATGGGGGTTGCAGTCAGATCATCACATGTTGTCTGCTGATCCTTCCTCCTCACGCTTTTCCCCTGCTCCAGGGTGGACTCTTCCACAGAAAACAGTCCTCCATGAGCTTCTCCAACATGGGTCCTTCTCACAGGGTACAGTCCTTCAGGAATGCACTGCTCCAGCATGTGTCCCCCACAAAGTCACAAGTCCTCCTAGAAGACCTGCTCCAATGTGTGCTCCTCTCCACAGGGTCACAGGTCCTGCCAGGAGTCTGCTCCAGTATGGGCTTCCCACAGGGTCACAGCCTCCTTTGGGCACATCCACCTGCTCCAGCATGAGGTCCTCCATGGGCTGCAGGTGGGCATCTGCTCCATCGCTGCTGCAGTACACACAAGTTATCAGGCTGCAACAAGGCTTTACTGTCAGTCAGATTCTACTACGCATGCTGTTTTTCCTTCCTCCAGAGGCCAGACCACACTGCTCCTCCACCGTCCAGCCACACCAATTGTCACAGCACTATCAAGACTAGCCAGCTGTAACAAGGCTTTTACCATCCCATACTAGGTTAACTTCAATAAGTAGTTCCCACACCTTGCTCCAGTACAGCCACCAACCCCCCACAAGGTTTCAAAAGTTCATCTACTGTCTGTGCTGTTTCTCCATCCTCTTCAGGCCAGTCCACACTGATTCTTGCCTCTGCTGTATGCAGATTCTTTCTTCTCTGGGCTCCTCTTCCATCCAGCCTCTCCTCATCCGGGCCACCTGCTTCTCCCAGAGCCTCTCCTTGTCTCTCCTACGTCCAGGGTACACTCTCTCCTCCCTCTGCTTCTTCCAGGTCTCTTTCTATCCAGTCCTCCTCTTCATACTGTCCATCTCTTCCCTACCCCTTAGAGCTATTTAACTACTTAGCAGGAACCAGCCACAGCTGCACATTATCCACATCTGCCAACCACCGCCCCTGAAGCCAGCCCACAGCTGTATATTATCAATGTTAATTAACCTGCCTTCATTCCTCTATAACAGGGGTCCTCAAACTTTTTAAACAGGGGGCTGGTGTGTGGATGAAGTGGCAGGCAGTCATCTATGGCTGCTTGGTTCCCCCCCTCCCCCGCAACCCCCGGTGGCTGGTGCTGGTGGTTCTGTAAATACCGGGGGCTGGATTGAGGGCCCTGGGGGGCTGTATCTGGCCCACGGGCCGTAGTTTGAGGACTACTGGTCTATAATCCCTCTATATGTTGTTAACCTCTGTGGGCTGCAGGGGGACAGTCTGCCTCACCATGGTCTTCACCACAGCCTCCTCCCCCTTCTTCTTCACTGACCTTGATGTATGCAGGGCTGTTTCTCTCATGTATTCTCATTCCTCTCTTGTGGCTGCTGTTATGCAGCAGGTTTTTCCCACTTTTTAAATATATTATCACAGAGGCATTGCCACTGTTGCTGATGGGCTGGGCCAGTGGTGGGTCTGTCTTGGAGCCAGCTGGCATTGGCTTTATCAGGCATAGGGGAAGCTTCTAGTAGCTTCTCACAGAAGCCACTCCTGTAGGCTTCCCACTACCAAAACTCTGCCACACAAACCCTATACAACAGACTATTCAATAGATCCAGAAAGTCTCTCCACCTTTATCTTGTAGTCACAGGCCACTGTGACTCTGCCACCTCTGCCACTGTTACTGAGCAAAACACAGTAACAACCTGTCACCCAAAGCAGGTACTGCTCAGAAATTACCACCTGATCATAAGGCCTTCCACCTGTCCAACAGATTTGTAAATGTATTGTACTGTCCCTCAGCAGAGGATCAGTTTGTAGCCAAGCAGCTCTTTTACTTCTAATAAGATCCATAAAAAGCTGACACTTTCATCCATAGGTAGTGGATAGTATGCTGAAATCTATGTTGCCATATATATGGTGTCTCTGTACACTAAGGAAAACAACTACTAGTATTGCAAGCTCCCAGTTTCTGACAACAGGCAAAAGTTTAAGCCTTTTGATTCTTGGTTTCAATTCAGTTAGCTAGAAACTGTCAATACTTACAAATGCACTAATGGTTAATGGGAGGCAGTCATCTAACTTGTTTCACACAGGGTGAGAAACAACTCTCTGATAATAATTACTTCTGGTCACAAGTGGCCACTGTTCCAAAGTCATTCAGTATCCAGCATCCTGAAAACTTGATGATCTGGCCATTTATTCAGGTATTTTGCATAGCTTTAGTTATTTTGAAAATACGCCTTTGACAAATAAGTGCTATTTAAACTTATTATGGATAAGTTTAAAATCAGGCTATTTTGTGATCTTAAATATTAAAAAACCACAGGGTCTGGAACAGTGCCTGGCAGATTTACAAATTAAAGAAGCTGTTTTATTAATTTTTCTGATGGAAATGGTGTTATGATGAGCCTCTCCTAAATATGGAGAGTTCTGAAGAAAATAAAATTATATCCATTCTTGAACATTCAGGGTTCAAATCTCCTGCCTTTTGTTTCCCCAAAATTGTTTTTTCTGTGCTGTCAGCAGAGACCTGAAAGGGAGAAATTTGTGTTATTGCAGCTGAATGCTGGAGGACATATTTGTTCTTGAACTGTTAACAGTATCTGAAGACAGTCAGGAGACTAACATATCAGGATGAGGAAGAAATTGTAAAAACTGAAACCTACAAAATTTCCTAGCATGCGCATGTCCTCAGCTGGCAATACCAAATCAAAACAGCTCATGTTCACACAGCACTAGAGCATGACAAGTAAACATCACACTACAGTTTCAAGATGTCCTTGGCTGAGATACCCTGCTAAAGCAAATTCAGTGGCTAACTAACAGCATGGGAGGAACAGTGCTTAGCAGTTGGAATCTACTGCAAAACTATATGGATCTATTCTAAAGCCTGTGATAAAGTAATTACATAGAATTCAGAATTTACAGTATAAAGAACAGATGGAAGCCCTTTCCATCACACAATGCAATGAAACTTGTTTCCTGTCCAGCACAAGTACAACCCACAGAGGATGAGGCTGGGGTAAGAGAAAGACACAGCTGAAAGGAATTTACTGATCTGATACCTCTCCTTGACAAGGCTGATGAACAAGAAGCCTAACTGGGTGAAGCTGAAAGAGTTGAAATGGAGAATTTTCTCCAAGATCCCCAGCTGAAACCTTTATTTTTGCAGTATAGAGCTAATTTCAGCCTCTGCATAGTTCATTTGACCCTCTTCAAAACCCTGTGTGACTTCAGTCCAAAGCAAACAGTCCTGTCCCCTCAGATGAGAGAGGTGAAATCTGCAGCCTAAACAGAAGTCTCTTGACCTTTGGATGTGACTTATGTTTTCCAGGGATATTGTGTGCATTTAATAACTGGCATGTTCTAACAAAGACACATTTTCAATGCTGCTGTGAGGGAAGTGACTGAGTATGTCAAACAAGAACCTGCATCATTATTCTCGTCTGGACCTTTCTCTCCCTGTGACTAACATTTAGAAGAGTGGCATTAAGTCAGACTTCATCTCTTTCTAGTGTTTCCAGCTTTCTTTCCTCCTGTACACTGAAGCACAACAGCTACAAAACTTTTTGTGAGGAAAACAAGAAGCTCCATCTCCCCATTCTCTGTTCAATCTCATACTCCTCATGTGCTACATGTGCATAGGCACACATCCACTCCCCATCATAGCAATGCAGGCCCTCCATAGTTACAGGATGACCTTCTGTCTTGTTTCACTGTGGAAAAGTCCAAGATCCAAAATTTATCCAGCAATCTTTTGTAGTTTTGTTGGCAAGAGGAAGGGCAGGTAAGATTTTGATTCCTTGCAGTGTAAGCATTGTTTAAACACATATTTTCCTCTGATTAGAAATTATTTCTGACAACCAGTCTTTGCAGTTCTAGGGTAGCTAAATTTGCTGGTACTGCAGGGCTGAATACATAGTAGAAAGGGTAGAATTTTCCTAGATGGCCCCAGGAGAGCTTAAAGAGCTGAGAGGGTAAAACATGAGATCACCATAATTAAGTGGTATTACATTTATTCCCAGCTCAACTGAGAGAGATTACTGGCAAGGAAATTTACACATTTTGAACTTGTGAATTTGCCATTTTATGCACAGACAGAATGACAACTTCCCTAATTTGTATTTTCCTATTATTGTACTGATGGAAAAGACAATTTGAGTAACAGGAAAATATGACCGTAAAAAGCTACAATAACTAACACAGTAGAATCATATAAAGGAGTAATACTTGGAAAAAAACAACTTCAAGATTGGCTGCATAGTTGTCAATTTTTCTGTATTGTTTTAAAGTAGTAACCAGTTTTACATCAGCTCAGTGTCAGCTCTCTGTAAAATCCTCAGAAGTCTGTTTAAGTTCCCCATGCATGGCTTGTAGCATGAAGTGGATGTTGGGGCTTTTTGGAAGTGAAATGGCAAACCAGATTATATTGATGGAGCTCTGTGGATCTGAACAAATCTTAAACTTCTTTTATCCTCATGTTAGGCTCCACGTTCTTTTCCACATGAATCATGCCTGATACCATTGGAAGATGCTCCTGACTAGTGTCTGGACAGAACATCTCAACACATACAGGCTGTAACTCTCTATGAATCAGGGATATTTATCTGTCATACCGCAAAGGTATACAAGGCAACAGAAAGAGCTGGACAGTACAAGAAGCTATTTAGGTCACCACCCAGTTTTAATGTTTATTTATTTTTAATCAGAATTTGCACATCACCTAAACTTCATGGGGTTCTCTAGTTTTTGCACCTCTGGATAACTTAGCAAAGAGTAATCAGAAACAAAGGAGCTTCTTTTGCAGAAAGGATGGCTCCAGATCTTCCTTTGCAGATGCCATTCTTTGCTACTGGATTTTCTTTTCTTTTCTTTTTTTTTTTTTTTTTTTTCAGGACACAGGCATTTTGCTGGTACTTTTAGCACTGATGAATGCTTGCAAGTATAAACACTTACAATGTGGAGTGCATTGCATTCAAGTTTGCAGGACATTCTGTACATGCTTTGCTGACCTATATATGCCTTCTGGCTCTTAGTCAAGGATGCGAGGCAGTTGTTTCCTGCCATGAGTCATCATTCAAGAATGGTATTTAAATAGGAGGAAAAGGAAGAAAAAAAAGTGAACAGATTCTAGGGAAAAGCAAGTATCAGCCTGTGTTTTTTAACAGAGAGAATTACAGGGTTTTTTTCCCTTTTTAGTGACCATCTTTCTAGGAAATCCCAGGAAAGTCAGTGTCTCATAGTTTTCATTACACTACAACAAGCCGAAGTGGAAATACTGTATTAGAGCATAATGCTGACCTTGTCTAGCAGTAGTGAAGGAGATATTGCCCATGTGTTTGTCTCCCCTAGAGTTTCACAGTGAGAAATTTTATGAATACACACATGCACAGTCCTTTTTTATCAATGAAGATACAGTCTTAGAATAAAGAATAAACTTTTAGAAACTGGGTCAGTTGTGCAAAGGGTGCACAGGCTAATCTTTACAAATACTGGGTGCCTCAAGTTAAATGGCTATTTTGAAGTAAAGTCAAGTGAAGACAAGCTCTGTTGAGAGGATGGGATGTGCTGAAAGAGACTTTTTCTGAGTTAGTCTGCATCTTGCACCTTCCCCTTGATTTAAAGAATCAGTCACCAATATTCGAGCGAGCAGAGGTTATCTTTATTTGGCAGCGCTGGGTGCATGGGGAATCGCTCCACCAAAGTCATGCACACCGAGGGGATTTTTCAGTCTCCTCTTTATACAAGCAACTCATACCTATTCATTAATTTTCCAGGAAATCGTTTATATATTCATTACAATTCCAGGAAGTAATTTACATATCTCACTAAACTAGTGACCATGATTTAAGTCCTTGTCTTTGCCACGTTGTATAAACAACAGGAACTTAGGACCAGATAGCCTTTTTAAAGATGACAAATCCAAGGACTTAGCAATTAGTACATCTGTCATGTTAGCAATAAGCGTCCTTGGACGTTTCCCAACTTTTAGATAAACATAAGTACATCATCCTATAGATAAGTGGTACATCATTCATCATTCATTCCCCCCTTTTCTGGTAACTTTTGCAAATTCTTTTGCAACTACAAAAAATCATTATGCCTTATGATCATTTTTTGACAGCACCAAACAAAACATTGAAGTAATACACATATTATTCCTAAAACTATTACAATAAGTATTTTAATAAAAGCATGCTTTAACCATTCCAAATTAGGTAACCACGAAGTCAGTTTGTCCCATATAGCTTTAAAATTCCATGATAAATCGTCTTTAGTAATTTCATGCAGGATCTGCACCTTGTTCCATATCTTATGGATGTCTGTTTAATCATTCCATCCATCAGATTGGGAACAAGTATTTTGCCCTGGGTTTCCAGGACATGTTCCTCCTGTCTTGTTTGAGCTTTCTAATGACAGTTATTATCACTTTTCATAACTACTGTGGTGGTTTGGTTTAATAATTGTAAATCAAATCTGGGACCCAACTTACATGTTTTATTATCAAATAGGCAATATCCTCTGTAATAAGTAACTAAGGGTAATTTGCTGATCAAATGGGGTTTTAGCAAAAGGAATGATCTTGCTGCAACAGATTTGAGAACGTTCTGTCTGGCGAGAAAAGACTTAACCATGAGGTTGCAAGATGTACTTTCTCAAGGCAAATGTTAAACCATAATCTCATGTTACTATGACAACTTTTGTCTTTGTTTAGACCTTAGTGTAAAAATAGATTAGTTTTGTAATATACAGCTTCTTGCTACGTGACTGAAAGCATAACTGTTTGCTTAAACCGGCCTTGAAGCTGAGGATAAAAGGGCTGTGTTACTTGTCGGAATTTGCAAGCCTGGATGGAGCTGCGACTCCCCGGCCGCCCTGCGCGCTGTTTTTGCTTTCCTGCCTTAATATATACTTAGTGAATTTATTTCGGACTCTAGTTATTTCAATTCAACTATAACATCCTCCACCATCGCTTGGCTTTTTCCAAAAGTCTGGCCAGGTAGGCCATTTGTCATCGAGATAATTCCATTTTTGAGAGGCCACTCCATACGGGGGTGTTATCAAGCCTCCTTTAGGAAGAGAGGTACATATCCAGCATTCCTTAGCTTTCGTAGCATTAACAATTATTTGCAATGTTTGAAGATGGGTATTGTTTACCCATGTTTCAGTTTCTAATATCACTACAACAGTTACAATTAAATCAGAATAACTTTACACAAATGTCCCTGATCCTTTTTGACAGTCCATTGTGTCCCTGGAGATTTCTTTACGATCTAAAGAACCGTAGTTTCATGGATCCTGCCAGGGTGACAGCCCATGATTTCTCAGGAGCCTTCTTTATCTGAGAGTAGTGAATCCAGGCTGGTTGTTCTCTTATCTTGACGGTGGTGAAGGTTGTCAGCAGCACCTGATAGGGTCCTTCCCACTTTTCTTCCAAAGGTTTCCCTGAAAAAGGCTTTATATACACATAGTCACCAGATTTAAAGGAATAGACTGGTTGATCCAACCCTCTGGCCCTTGTTCCCAATACTTGTTTATTTATAACTTTTAATTGTCCCTGGAGGGTCTTCACATATTCACATAAATATCCCTCCCCTAACTGCCTTAAATCTTCTCCAGCAAATTGTAACTGGTACGGTCTCCCATATAATATTTCAAAAGGGCTCAAATTCTCCTTTGTTCTCAGTTTAGTTCGTATTCTTAATAATGCCAAGGGAAGAGATTGTGGCCAAGTTAGATTTGTCTCTTGTCCTATTTTGGCTACCTGTTGTTTAATTAAATGGTTTATTTTTCCACTTGCCACTTGCTTGAGGCCTATAAGGAGTGTGTAATTGCCAATCTATTCTTAATACTGTATTATTTTGGCACAAAAGTGTGAGCCTCTATCAGAAGAGATTGTTGCCGGAACCCCAAAGTGGGGAATAATCTCATTTAACAATCTCTTCGTTACCTCTCTTGTTTTATTTGTTCAACAAGGGAAAGTTTCTGGCCAACCTGAAAATGTATCAGTCATAACTAATAAATATCGGTACTTCCCCTTTTCTTGGGAGTTCAGAAAAATCAACTTGCCACTGTTGTCCTGGATAATTTCCTCTACTAATGTTCCCTAGTTTTATTCTATTTGCTACATTGGGAGTATTACGTAAACACACTTTGCATTGCCGAGTCACCTGTTTTATTACAGTATATAAGTTTCACCCTGTCAATTTCTGATTTAGACTTTTATATAACATATCAGCTCCCCAACGAGTCTTATTATGTTCTGTTAGGGCTGTGGTCCTTATAAAATTGGATGGTATCACTATACGGCCATCTGCCAAATAAGCCCACTTATTTAATTTTATTTTACTGTTCATGTCCTGAATTAGCTTTAGGTCTTCTTTAGAATAGTTTGGCTCCTGATCTGTACTTACAGTTTGGATTTTACCATCTGGTATTAAGGATAATTCCTCCTTTCCCACTTCCTCTGCTACTCGTCTGGCTTCGTGGTTGGCCAGGCAGATTCCAATTTCCAAATCAGTGCCTCAGTGGGCCATCTTATATTCTTCCTTCCTGGATGACCCTCTTATAACGGGGGGGGGCCACTCCTCACATCAAGGTCTGGCATGGCATATGTTCCCACCGCTCAACGCCTACTGGGTTGCAGCCAACAGTGGAGGTCAAGATTCTTCTTGGTGGCAAACACAGAGGCCAACCCAGTCTTGCCCTTGACTATGATAGGAGGCACTTGACCAACCTTATTCCTTGTACTTCATTGTCAATGCAGAGTTTCATCTGCACATCCCATAATAAGTCACTGTCATGGCAAAACACACAGATTTACATCAGTAGAACTACTACAGAGTGTATTTTATTTTAGTTTTTATGCCAATATCCCCCACAGCCCTGCTGACCAAGGGATATTGTTTTACCTGAACTAGGCAGGCCTCCCGCTTATCATTTTTACTGTAGCAGGCAAAGCATTTTTCACCTTATCTGGAATTTATTCCCAGATATACCTGGTTAAAGATTTCTTTTACTGAAGCAATTAATTGTAACTAGAGGAGACAGCATACTAGATTAAACCATTTTCATCTATCAAAGCATGCTTTCCTTGCTGTGGAATGCCCAGAGAAACATCTTGCTAGACTCCAGCTTTTCCTGATGCTTTCTGTTTTGTTTCTGTCGAAGTGTTTTTTCTATCTTACAAGCAAGATTATTTTCTCTCTGGGGACTATGGGTTGGCAAATTAAATTGTATACATTTTTCAATGTTGTCAAAATTTGGGGGATTTTGGTTTTTTTTACTATAATTTTTGACAGGAACAGGAAAAAAAACAGAAGGAAATATATAGTAATTAAGATGTGGGAGGAGGAAAGAAGGTGAGGAGGGAGGAAATGGGACTCAGCCGGCCAAGAAAAACAGATAGAACATGGAGGATGAACAGCAAGAGGTAAAAGGAGTAGTGATGGGACTTTCTTGTGCTCTTACTGTGAATAGATAGAATAAGAAGTTCACAGGTATTACAAAAACTAAACTAAAAGGATCAGTAAAACTGAATCTGTCACGAAGATTTTTCCAACTGTTCTCAGGCTAGGAGTCACTGAAATGGATTCATTTGCTTGGTGGCTCTCAGCAGTCTGTACAAAATGAGCTGATGGTTATTTTCTGAGGAAGTAGCATTCATGTCCATCTACAGGGCACTGATCAGTTCTTGTGTTGGCAAAATCTGGTAGAAGGCCTATTACAGCAAGAGCACAGAAACTAAACTGCTTTTTGCTTTAGCACTGGTCTTGTGGGTTCAGAGAAAAACCAGAAGGGGAAGGAAGAAGTAGAGTGGGTGCAAAAGTTCATATGCTCCTACCCACACCTTGCCTCTTCTGAGGACAGACAAAGACTTTCACTGTAAGTGATCTATCCAAGGCAAAAGGTTCTCTTTCAAAAGCAATGCAGGAAAAAGAACCTTATTCTAATATTATTAACACTCAGCCACAGGGGGAGGACAACACCAGCTGTCCCATCAGTTTGTATATAGTATAGGTTGGCTTTGAAGCTGAAGTCAACTTAACAGGGCCACAAAGTTCAGCTGCTTGCTCCTATCCCCAGCTGTCTGCCATGCCTTTCAATGTGCTGATAAAAACCCTTTATGGGGATGTATTTTACATCAGACCACAGAAATTATCAGTTTGGAATGTAACTTTACAGGTGGGAAGATAGATTCCCCCCTCATCCCCCTTAATGACATAATTAACAGTGCAGCTTGACACACCGATTCACACCAAGGAAGGATGAATCCCATTCACAAGGGAGCAGCAGCAGGAGGAATAAATATCCTGATGATGCAGAGAAAACAGTATTTGGAATGACTGCTTTGGGTCGCCTGCTGAAGGGCTGGCTGTTTGTGGGAGCACTGGGAGAAGCTGTGTTAGATGAGGGTTTGAGGTCCTGAAGAGCTCTGCGCCTGGCCCACCACACCAGCCCTCCCTGTGGGTCTGGTCACCTGCAACTCTCTTCTTTTCCTAAGTATTCCATAAGACTAATATGACAGTATTAGTCATCCTGTCTGGGAAAGGTGGTGTACAAAGGTTCACACTCCAGCAGGAGTCACCTCTTGTGGGGGAGGGCAGCAGCTGGTCTCAGAAGGCAGGGCTGGTTTGATGAGGGTGGAGCCTCTTTCAAGAGCTTGTAAGCAGTTCAGCTTAACTGGCTGCTGCTACCAGGGAATGAAGTTCTATGCATTCAACCCATTCCCTCATTGGTAGCTGTAACAGTAATGTGGTTTCATTTAAAATATGAGATGCTAAGAGCTTAAGCCACAAGGAGTGGTTAGAGGCATTTCTATTGATAAGGAACAACTTCCCCAAATCCCTTGGCATTGAAACCTGACATCAGAAACAAAATTTAACAACTCTTGGAGGGATAGGCCACAAGCAGCACTGTACAGAGGCATTCCTGCAGAGCGAAGATAGAAGGCCTCCAGATCAGCTCTGGAGCATGGTAATGTGTGGGAGCTACTATACTTGTTTAACAGGTTTAGTCGGCCCAGACCCAACACCCCTGGCACTGTCAGCATTTCTAGCACAGCAGACATCACCTCCTGGCAACTGTGAACTGACAATGTCTTCTTCCCCACCTGAAAAAACTGACAAAAGACACACGAGAGTCAGAAGGCTTCTCTGAATCTATGCATGGACTTGTCCCTCCCCTCATGTTGGGGAGAGTCCCTCCTCCTAACAATAAAGAGAAAAAGAGATAAAGGCAATGGGAAACCTGTACACACAAACTCAAACCTGTCCTCTCTAAAACTGTTTTGATCTGCTGAGGATGGGAGGTGGCACAGACACTGAATATTCTAAAGTACATCAAGCCAAAGACATTTGAGACTCAATACTTTTGGACACAGGCCTTGTTTACATGTATGAAGTGGGTTTCAGGACCTCTGGCTAAGTTGGTGCCTAGAAGATCACTCCTCCATGGTTAACTGTACCCCCAGACCTCTTTCAGACACAAAACGGATGGGTCTGGCTTTAAGCTCTGTCCAGAGGCAGGGGAAAAAAGCAAGATGGCTTGCAGACTTCCCCTTGGACACCTTGCCCACCTAATGCTTTAACTGAGCTGAAGGACAGTCTGGTCCAGTTTCTTACCCAAAGCCTTGCTTAGATTCAGCTTTATAGCTTCGAAGTGGAATGAATAAACAACTATCCTTTGTCAAATTTTGTCACTTAGACATTTACTCTAAGTAAATACTTTATTAAGAACTCATTTACACATGAAGCTTTTCCTGATTAAGTCCACGTGTGGATACTTTTGTTCTGAATAAGGAATATCCATGTGCAGTTATTTCAGAGCAGCCATTGCACTTTCAAATTCATTGCCTCCCCCAGCTCACATTAAGTTCTAAGTGCTGCTAAAACAAACATATTTTTGAGAACTTGTCTACCTGCCAATATAATGTAGAAATTGAAGGCAGAATGAGTGCTTTTCATGTTAAAGGGGTGAAAATAGCTGTTGTACTCTTTAAATTTACACCCCAAACTTGTTTCACAATATTTCATTTGTACAGATATATATATATATATATAATTATTTTTTTCTTCCCCTGTGTCACCCTAAAATTCCTAGCTTTGCTAGAGGGAACTTTCTCCATTCCAACGTTCCATGATGACATGATATAAGGAAAGTTTATTGGACAAATAGGAATATTTCAGGGGAAGAAACATATTTGAATGGTTATTTGAATAAAAATGCCTGTACAGGAGCCAATGCCATTGGGCTTAATTACTTCTTCTATTTATGAATGTTTAATGTTTAGTTTGTTATATTGTTATCTCACTATTTCCAGCCATTTTTCTATGTAATTTCCCTTGCTTCATCACACCTAATTCCATGGAAAGGTCCTCCTGCAATTAAAAGTAAAACCTATATGGGAATCAAAATATATTCCAAGCACAGTGTGCACACACTGACAAAGCTGCTGTAATTATGGTTGATGATTAGTAATAAGTATGTATTAGAAAAGAAGATGGAGAAGAAAAGCAAAAATATTCTTGGCTTTTATAAAACTCTTCTAAAATTGGAGCATTTTTATTTTAAGATTTTAATGTTGTTCTTCCTAATTTCTTAAAGTTTGACTGACAAAGCTAAAGAAAACTCAGCCCTCCCAGTCTCCATGACTAATGGAGTCACAGAGCCAAAAATTCTAAGAATGAACGTAACTATAATGCAAGAGGCACTGCTGCCAATTTGTTTCTGTTCAGAGGATGGGCAAAAGAGACTCACTA
Organism: Falco naumanni; assembly: GCF_017639655.2. Taxonomy (NCBI): domain Eukaryota; kingdom Metazoa; phylum Chordata; class Aves; order Falconiformes; family Falconidae; genus Falco; species Falco naumanni. The sequence continues at coordinate 37,671,061 of NC_054058.1, forward strand.
CTGATGCCTGTCCACTTGCAAAGTCTGCTGGTACGAACATGTAACTATCTTAATAAACATTTCTCAGTAGAGGCAAGACCTGCTGCTAAATGTCCTATGCCCAAGGACAACACCGTAATCTTGATGTCCTTTTATAAAGTTTGCTTTTATTGATCCATGTCTTTTTTGCCTACCAGATGTGAGCAGATTGCCTGAATCACATGAGAACAACAATCTGGATTTGGCTCTAGGACTTGATCACATGAGAACACAGAGACATGTCAGCTGCCATGACCTACTTTAGCTTTCTGGGAGGAGATGCAGCCCCTTCATCATGATAAAGCCCTCACATAGGTGAGCACATATGATCGTTTTTATGAGATTTGTTGTACCTATGAGGAAAAGCAAGTCCATCTCTTATGTAGAAATATGTCTGGTCTTGTAGTGAGTGTGGCAATGGAGGGCAGTTATCAGTTGTGCCTTTGCTATTCTTTTGAGCAAATAATGCATTCCTCCTGGCAGCTTACAGTCTGCTGGCTACCAGCTCAGCTCTGAAATATGAGCTATGGTAGGTGGGGGAAGGGAAGGTCAGCCTTGAAAGGTGTGGGAGAGGATTTCCATTCCAGACATAGGCACTTGGTTACAGCACTATTGTGTACATCTGAGTTATTTGAATGATCAATAACAAAAATTCCCTCTCCTCCCCACTCCCCTCTTTTTTAGCAACCCTAATGTAAGCATGAAGGAAGATAAACACTTTTTGTTATATTCCACTGGTTTAATAGTCCTGATTGCATTGAGCATTTCATGGTTAAGACTTCAAAGTGCTTCTGCCTTTTCCTTTTACATATTGATGTACAGTTTGCTTGAAAATATGTGTCCTGCTCAAATTACATTAAGAAAACATTGGAACTATGATATACACCCACCAGCTAGACATAAATTAGCACTATTTGAAATTCTGCTGCAGCATTTCATCAGTTTTCAGCATTTTTTCTCTCGCAAATTTACTTGTTAATTAATTCCTACGTTTTTTTGTGTGTGTTTGTTTTAGTCTTCATTTAATCTCCTTCACATTTTATTCGTCTCCTCTGCCAGCCTCCCTTCATAATTTTTTGTCTTTCTCCAATCAACAACGCTTTCTCCTTTCCTCCTATGCCTTGTGTAACTTTCCCAGCCTATTCTCTCTTCCTATTCCCTCCTCCCATTCTCTTCACTATACTCGCTTCTCTTCTGGTGCTATCTCAGGGGACCTGTCCTTGACTCTTCTAATCTGATGTTTACACTCTGCAAGAAAAGAGACTAATGATAGTTTCACTTTCCTGTTCTGTTCCTCCTTCCCTCTTTTCGACAAGTTCTGAGTCAGCAAAATACTTAAGACAGTAAAAAACTTGCATTCATGACCAGGCTGCCATTTTAGATTATGGAGATGCATAATACCTTGCCAATGTAAACTCTTCATCAGGAAATCTACAGAGAGTCAGTTGATTCTTCTCTGACCTTCTTCAAGCAGTTTTTCAGAGGTGCTCTGGGCTGGATGTGGCCATCATGTGAAAGAATTGAGAGCTTGTGCAGCAGCTCAGGTTCCCCCCTCTCAGGTAACTAAGAGAGACCACCAGGCAACACCAGCTGCAGGTTAGACAGTTAAAGAGGAGACTACTGATCCCCTAAGCCTCTCCAGTAACTCCATCCTGTGTCAACAACCATAGCGCAGAAAACATTAATAGGAGTTTTAGAGCATGGGACCTCTGGAGAAAAAACCCAAACCCTTAGCTTTAAAATTTATTTCTTGTAAGTCTCCATTATTCATTAGTTATGATTACTTGTATTACAGCAGACAGTTGCTAGTGCGTTATAACTGAGGGTTCAGAATAGTTCTAATTATAACAACTTTTTATACATGGCACTCTCTGAAGTATTTGTGTGTTTAAGCTTTCCACAATAAGCCTTGAGAGTTGTCCCTGTTTAATCTCAGCTGGAAAGTATTTTGAAACGCTCTAAGCAAAATTAATTCATCTGGGTTTGGGTTTTTTTTGTTTTGTTTTTCTGTTTGATTTACCATGAGGAAAGAAGAAAGCATTTTATTCTCTAAATACATTATTTGCCAAAGTTCTCACTGCTGTGGTCAAGAACCCAAAGTGGAGAGCTATATCTCTTGCTCTCAAAGATCTGGAGAATTTTAAAGCAACAGTAAACTTGCCCTTAAGCCAGACTACTTCTGGCCTCCCTTATCCCAAAGGCCATTACATTCACTTTTCCAGTGAGAGGTTGAATTCCCCCAAGCAAGTGAATAAGTAAAAATGTTTCTACCCTAGATGTTAAAGAAAGTGGAACTAGAATCAAAGAACTACATGTAAAGTTCTAATATGGGTTTTTATCTATAAATTACAATAGAAAATGAAGAAAACAGAGTAACACAGATAAGCAATTACTCATCCTAGAAATATATCCTATTGTCTGTATTTCAGCCCTTAACACTAACAAGACTCAAAGCATTTCCTAAATGCTACAGCAACAAAGAATTTGGTTTATTTTGTATGCATAATAAAAATGAAGAAACCTTGTTGGATTCTTAAGAAGATGGAAAAAGCAAAGAAAACGTCAAACATATAATGACCAGCCAGGATCAGTATGTCCCCAAAGAAAGAGAAACAACATACTGTTCAGGTATCGTAAAGAACCATCAAAGAGCCCACATTTCTTTGTGTTACGAGTAAGTTAAAAGCTGACCAAACACCAAAAGCATGAATCAGGCTTGTTTACAATTAAAACCAACAAAAGCTATTAGCCAAATAGGCTCAACTTAATAACAAATCTAGAGACTTCTGAGAGGTGACCTACCACACAACTTCAACCTCCAGCAAGAAACGCAAGGATTCTGTGGGTGTTTCCTTTACTGTATAATCCTGATTCATTCCTACAAAATGTAGACTGCATATGGCAAGATTTTGTAAATTACCATAACGCTTACTGGAAGTATGGGATAATCTGGAGTTGCGCAGACAATCTTCATTCTGGTATTTTTGGATTTCTATTGGTAATTGTTAACAGAAAATGAACAAAAAATGACCTATTTTTTTATTCTTCCCTAGCAACTCAAGCACATGATGTCAGCTTGACACTTCAGTCCTAGACAAGACATAGTTACAGACTTTTGTGACTTGTGCTAGCAGAGAAATAACTGGGGTTGCATGTTTTCATTCACTATGCTAAGTGCCATGCCCTTGCAAGTGGATTTTACTACTATCTGCTTACATCTGAGGACTAAGGAAATTTAGAAGTCATTAATTTTATTCCAGACCTGAAATAGAAATGTAGTGCATCAGTCTTAAGCTATTCTGCCTGTTTCCCTTGAAACTGACCCTTTCTGCATCAGTCTTTCCATGTTGACTCCCAAATCCTTGCTCTCTTTTACCTCTATTTCTAGCCCATACTTTGTTGCCCAGCTCATGCAAATTTCTACTGTTTTCCTGCCAGGAAGGTTCCAGTCTCCTCCAAGATCCAAGACAGATGATTTAATACTCTTTTACTTTCACGGCCTATATTATCCTTCTCCAAGGCCTTGGCCCAATGGCTCAACAGCCTCCACACTCCACTTCCTCAGTTCTCCACCCCATTTTCTTGATCAGCCAGTCTACTGTGCTTCCATATTAAACCACAGTCTCTGTGTCTGTTTTCTGTATTTTCTTCTGATGTCCCAATTGTATCCCTGTGATACCTGTGCCAGTCATAGTTCCTGCCCTTTTTCCATTTAAATTAGGTCCCCTCTTTACAGTGCTTGGGCATCAATGGAGTAGAGTAACTGAGAGAGGCATTTTGGTTTTAGTCCTGTTGTTTGGCCGCAGTCCAGCCCACAATCACGTCAGAGCTATAACCAAAGACCATGCTCAGTCCTCTGCTGTAGAATGCTTGATCTGGATGCAAGAAATGTGACAATGATTAATATACTGGTGTGCTGAGACCAGTATTTATCTCACTGATCAGTAGCAGTTCATTAACTCCCTACTCCTTAACTTCTTTAACAGCCTGTCTATATCCATCTGCTGTCCGGCTCCATGCATCCTGATCAGCACATTTCTGAGGCAAAGACTGCCTTGGAGTCGTGTCTTTATAGAGCATAGCACAGTGGGATCTTGGTTCAGGGTGAGAGCTAGATGGGATTATGATGTTCATGATGATAAAAAAATTAGTATGCCTGCTGAAACCATGAACATCCTATGTTTTTTAAAAGGGCTTTAACTTGGCAAATGTGTGTAGAACTTCGTAACAACAGAAAAAAGCACAGCCCCAGCATAAAGGCCATTTCTCTGCAAAATGTCAAGTTATTCTGGAGCTTCCTAACGTAAAGGACATCAGTATTTCTTAATGGAGGGAAACAGTGTTCTTTTTCTTGACCTCATTCTCAGAAGTAGAAGAATGTTTTTGACTGCAATTTTCTCAATAAATAAAAATGTAATCAAATGAACTACAAACACCAGGCATATGGCCAGGAAGTTTTAGCCTGAATAGTTAATATTTTGTGAAAATTTTTGCAATTGGAAATCAGTTTACCACAGGAAGTGCAGTCAACTTTAATTATAGGTGGTGCTCATAAGTCCTTCCTATAAGATAGAATCACCCATACAAGTAAAACTCTTATTTTCTAGAAAAAATAAGAGTTTGTTTTTCATGGCTTCCCATGTCACAGGTATAGATTTGTTGGCAGACACATCCATTTCTAATCTTCAGGTCTCAGTTTAGTGGATTCCTTAAAAAAAAATTTCAACTTCCATATTTTCATCCCTGCTATTAGCCCTGAAGAATTTTTTTGAGAGTAAGATGACCTAAAATCCACAGCTTTCCATGTACACTCCTGAACTAATCCTCTCTCTCAACACCATGCACTATAACGCCCAACATCCATGTCTAATAGGTGTTCTTGTCTTGCGGAGGGTGCTGGGGGAGAAGCTCCATGCATATGCACAGCTGTGGGGAGAAGAACAACCATTAATTAACTTTTAAAGTCAAAACTTCCATTAGCTGAAACCATGGTAGGTTATATACCTCTACCATGTTTAGTGGCTTTACTTCTTCATTTCTTTCTTTCAGTATTTGTGTCCAGCCATACTCAGGTACAAAGTCTAAGTACCAAACCTCCCTGCCTTAGCTCCATTTTACCTATGGCTTCCTCAAAATCTTAGTTCCATTACTGTTACGCAAAACTTAACTACATACTTCCATTTCTACCTTGCTGTTGCATATTTCGAGCTTATTTTCTACCACTAAGGTGCATTCTGAGGCATAAGACCAGAAGATGTTTCTAGCTTGAAGTACAAGAGGAATACAGACTCTATAGTAAGATGTTTGAGGAAAGCCAATTCATTTTAGGTAGGTTAGCCTTAGGTGAGTTTGATAATTTGAAAGGTCTTCACACATCTTAACATCATTCTATCAGCATATATGCTACTTTTGTGTGGCTAAGCATCTCTTGAGTTTTCACATAGTCTGTCTTGACAGTCAGCAGAGAAGGAAGGTAGGAGACTGTGTGAAGCAGACCTTCTGAGAGGATGGACACAGGCACTTCCTTTTTTTTTCCACGATAAAAAGGAGAGAATGGATGTAAGGATAGTCACCTCTGGTTATCCCAAAGAGGTCCGTCTGTGCGGCTAAAATCCAGCCAGGTCTGGGGCAGAACGAAGTATCTCTGTAATTCTGCACGCGCATGGTGTGTAACACAATGCAACAGCTTAGGGTAGGCAAGAGGAATCTTGAGCTGACCAAACCTAATTACACAACTGGGAGTTTGGTCAGCACATTAGGTTCAACACCAATTCCTGTGGCAAGAAAGAAGAAGCTCCAAGATCTTGTGGAAGAATACCTTGTTAGTCCTCCAGTTTTATATTCCATTAAAAACATCAAGCAAATTGAGAACTAAACCAAAAATTACATTTATAGTGTTCAATTATACTGAACAACTATTTACGGTATACTTTTATATGTAGTATTTACACACACAAAAAATACTTTTTCTCTTTTATTTATCTGTCAGGACCCATACTTGAAGTTCATTGTTGCCTAGGAAACAGTGGATAAAAGCAACAAAAGCAAAATATTTCACTGAATATCCTACATGGCTTTAGATGCCTGTAGTATTCTCAGCTGTTCCTACAGACAGGGAATCTTCAATTCTAGTCTTTGCAGATAGGTGAAACATGAATGGCAATACAATTTTATTAAAAAATGTAAACGCCAGTAATCTGAGAAGAGTAGTATAGTCTAGTGATTAGCTGACAGATGATCAATGTCTTGTGCATGACTTGACTTGCAGTGACCTCCAGCAACTCCCTTAACCTGATTCTCATGCTTCAGTGGACAAATTTTTTTCATGCCTACCCTATAAAAGGATCTGTGACATAGGTGATACAAAACTGTTTCTTAAAAGTGCAAGTGTTAACCAAGGCACCTGAAATATGCAAATGACTAAAATAATGTGCTTAATGTTTGACTTGCTTGTAATATCTCACACGCACTCTTATGGTTATGCCAGAATGTTATAACAAATAAACACACTGTGGGAGACATTTGGGATAAAAGAGAAGAGAAAGATGCTGTTTTATAATTTAGAAACTTACATTTTTTTCTTATAAAAATGCAATACACTTCAAGCATGACAAAATTAATATAGCAATTCTGACTGAAGCAACACATATGTGCCAGTATGTAAGAGATATATGCAGAAAACTGCTTACTTATGGAATCACACTTCTCAAGTAAGCATAGGCAAAAAAAACTTGCTGCAACAAAGAGTTTACAGTTCCTGCATCAATGTCATAGATAATTAGGTCTGACTTTCTCAGGTACTTCAAGACACAATATCCACAGAACTGAAGGAACAGAAATGTTGGATTTATTTTTTTTTTGTCTTTTTCTTCCTCTGATGGGACACAGGTACACATTTTACTATTAGAAGAAAAAAAATAAATCAGAAGAGCTAGTACTCGGAGGATAAACTGTCCCATGCATTTCGATATAGTTTTAATTCCACAGTACAGGATGAGTCCCATCCCCATCCTTTGACAAAACAGAGTATCACAAGAGTGCAGCACAACTGGCTTACACAAACTACCATAGCTGACTGCTCTGTAGTAACCAATATAAATAGTAAGTAGCCTTCTTGCTTCATATCTTTTGTGTTCAGGAGAAAGAGTACCTGCTGCTAGCTATACTTACTTGCGTATCTTCTTGGAAGGGAATAAGGATGTGAGTAACCGACACATCTTTTTACCCCAGGTACTAAGCATGTTGAGCTGAAACACAAACACCTCTGGTCCAGTGACTCTGTCCATATTTAGTACTTACAAAATTACAATTTGTTCATATTGACATATGCTAACTCCTTTGGGCTTTTGAAGAAGCAAATACAGCTTCTAACTCTTCCTACACCTTTAGGTTTTGCCTGAGCTAGATTATCTCCTGTGACTGCTTTGGAGTTATCAGAGTAGCTCCACTTGTGGTAAAACCTTCGATAATACTGCTGTAGGCAAAATCCATGTGACCACAAGCATTTTCATGAATAGCCTCTCTAAATGGAACTACAGAGAGTCTAAATGGGTCAGATAACTAAGCAAGAGAGCACCTTATCTGCATTGCCATTCCCACCTCCCCCACAGCTGTGCCAATGCTGAAAAAGTGACATACGGTTACGCCTTGAGGGACAAAAATAAAAACAACCCCAAAACACTGTTGATGATGGACAGGGAGCATCCTCCATTTATCAGGGTTATCTGGAGAACAATATAACCCAATAAGAGAGACAGAGATTAAAGACTTTTTTTTAAAGAAAAAAGGTGATTAAAATTCAAACCAGAAGTAGATAAAATGCTTAAAGGAGATTAAAGACACATGGAGAGATCTAACACAAAGAGAGGGCACGAGGCTGTTCAATATGATGACAAAATGATTTCAGTTACCCCTTAGGCTGGAGCCAGTTTACACCACTGCTACCAGCCCAGAGTGACAGAAAGAACAAAAGAACATGAAGACTAGAAATCTCATCTGCTGCAACAGCAGATCTGCAGTCCAGTAAGGGGTACAGGTGAAAAATATATCATTTGTTAAAAGCTGATTGGCTTACTGTGTTGTAGGTGGCCACTGAAAATTGATCTAGACAGTACAATGTAATGAAACAGTCATTTAGGCTGAGCAAGGATAGAGAAGTGCCTTCTACAAGGTAAGGCAGTAAAGAGTGAAATGATTTCCCAAAGAAAGGCAGGAGCCTGTGGCTCTGTGCTCCAGTGACGGACACTTTAATAGCAAGACTGTATCAGTCATGGGAGGAAAAAACATCAAACCAGAGGAGGCTGTCGCTTCCCCTACAGAAGGGTTCGGATGCCTTTCTGTATCTCAAGGGCAGTATTTATATACTTGCACATACAGTGCAAAAAGAACACAGTAAACAGGTGTGGTTCAACAGGCGTTTCAAGGAAGATGCTTGGCAAGTCCAGAATCTGGTGCTTAAGGGTTACCGGGAAAAACCAAGCTCCTTCCGCCACATATGCCCAGTAAGCCCAAGGCCACCCACTGCCTTGGGTGCCAAGGCTGCCCCACACCCCCAGCCTCCCCACAGCTCGCGGGAGACACCCCGGGGCGGGGTGTGCCGGGGCGGGCCGGCCCCGCCCGTTTTCTCGCTGGCGGCAACATTTCCGCCACAGGCCAAGCTGTGCGCGGTGGGGGCCTTCACCGGGCGCTTGTGGCGGCTCGGCCCTACGAGCGCAACGCCTGCGCGGGTGCCCGGGGCTGCGCTCCCCGCTGGGCCCGCGGCCGGCAGCCCCTCCCCCTCCGCCCTTGGGCCCGGCCCGGCTCTGAGGCGCCCCCTCTCGCTGCCGCTCCCCTCCCCCATCGGCTGCAGAGCCAGCCGCTCCGAGTGAAACCCGACACCGGGGCCCCCCCGCCCCTCCGGCAGCCCGGGGCCGCGCGGGGCGAGGCGGAAAGGCCGCAGTGGATTGCGCCTGGAGGCGGCTCCAGCCCCGCGCTGCGGCCTGGCGAGGCTGCGCCGTCCTGCGGCCGCGCGGGGCGACGTCGCGCAGAACCCCGCTCCGAGAGCTGTGCGCGATCCAGTCCGGAGAGTACCGGCTGCCCGGCCGCAGGGGGCGTTCGCCGCAGCTGCTGTCTCCTGCCAGAGCCCAAACCGGCCCAAACCGGTTGGAACTGGCGCAGGCCGGATCTGCTGGCCGCGGAGCGGCGCCTCCTCCCCCTCCCTCCCCCGAGTCCCCCGGCCGCCCTCCCAGAAGCACGGTGAACTTGTGCTCCCCCGCCCCGGCCTCGTTCCAGCTCGGTGAGCCCAGGGGCCCTGCTGAGCTGCTCACCCTCCCCACAGCCACTGCGCTGCCCGCTGCTACTGCCCCACGCCCCTTGGCGCTGCTGCCGCCCCTGAATCTAATAGGCACATTGGCTCTCTGCCCATCTTCCTGCTCACGTTGCCCTGACCTCTGCTATCAGGGAAACAGTGAGTGGTTTTGCATATTTTTTTTCTTCCACTTCACCAAGAAACGAGCACAACACAAGCTTTGCCCTTTTCCATGAAAGTCACCTCCCTGCAGTGGAGATGGCTGCACCTGGGCCCCGCACAGTCCCCTCCCCCGACGCGGAGATAGCACTCTCCTCCCTGCCAGCCCCATGCTGGACTCGGCTTTTTGCTGCCCTGACTGAGCCCCCTCTGAAGAAATGGGACCCCTGCTTCTCTGTCCCCTCTTGTCACAACCCTGCAAAGAGCAATGCAGCTCTGTTCCCTGCCACTGTCATGGCAGAGAAAGGCCCCACCTGTGCCCACCCGTCTTCCCCCAGTCGTGGTCAGGCCAGTCACTGCCTGTCAGTACACGAGACAAAGAAACCTGGGTCCTACCCTTTCCCTTCTGCCCCACACAGTTACTAGGACAATAAGCACACCCTGGTTTGTCACGCAATAACCACAGAAGACACTGACTTTTTTTTTTTTTTTTTTAACCCATTCTTTATTCTTGCAGATTAAGGGAACCTGGCCTGACTCCATTTTGGAGAGGACATTGCTTAGAGGTCTGTGGAGCCATTTCCTCCAGCAGCATTTGGAGCAGAAGGGGGACAGCGCACCTTGCTCTCTGGGTGCTGTGGGGTGCCTCTCTGCCATTTGGAGTCAGTGGCTGGCATGACTTCTCTGTGGCTGGTTTTTTTATACATGGTTTTGTGCCAAACTGGAGCAGTATGTGTGCCTAGGATTTAGCCAGCTCTGCTGCATTTTTGCAGTTTCAGTTTCAGTTTTGAAGTTTCAGTGAAAACTTCGTTTTCAGACCTCCATGCTTCTGAAGGCATTGAGGTAGCGACTCTGCACACCTCAGGGGGACATTTCGCATAGTCTCAAGGGGGATGGGATAGGTGTGTGTTTGCCACATTTTTCCCTGGCCTTGGTTTGATGATTCAGCTGAGTAGACCTGGCAGCTGGCTGCTGCTGAAGGAGTTTCCCCCATTTGCTTGTGCTAGCTCTGGCATTTGTCAGACACCTCACTGAGCTAATTTAGTTCACTAATGTGGTAGATGCCACTCCCATCCTCCAAGAAAAATGTTCTGCCAGATCCATGAGTTGAGCTGGCTCACCAGAGTCCGGCAAAATGCTGTAGCCAGCTCTAGAGTAGATCTGCTACACAAGTGGGGTGTGGCAAAGGAGTAAACAACCCTGTCTGTGGCAGCAAGTTATTTGTCCCACTGTCAAACTGTTCTTGTACAGTTCCTCATTAGCGAGGAGAGGCAACCACATGTGATGATGTGTACCACCACCTGAATGCCTAGAAGCCAAACATTCATCATCCTTAGGAGTATAAGCACTATAAAGACTTCTCCCATAGGTGCATGCCATTCGTATCCACACCTGGATGTAAAAATAGGTATACAACTCCTACTGATTTTGAGGATAGCACAGACAACAGGCACAAGCCATCTGGATGGTATGTTGTGACAAATGTTTGCAAAATGTAGAGATTCCCCAAGGAAAGTAGGAAGAAAAGTTCATACACAGGCAACTAGCTGGCCATTCTCATGTAAAAGGAGTTGTGATGGGTGGGCCCTGGCCAGCAGTCAGGCTTTCACCCAGCTCCTCACTTGCCCCCCATCCACAGCACAATGGTGGAGAAAATAGGAAAAGCAGGAATGAGGAAGCTCCTGGGTTAAGATAAAGTTGGGGAGGTTGCTTACTAATTTCTATTGCAGACGAAAAGACTCACCCTGGGGAAACTAATGTAATGTATTGCCAATTTATAGATATATAATTACTGATTTGGGTGTTGGGAAACAAAACAACAAACATTAAAACACATAGGAAAACTCCTTTCCTCCCATTTCCTAAGCTCACTTCACTCCTGTCCAGACACCTGTCCTACCAGCTTCTTACTGCTGCAGGTCACATTCAGTCCCTTTAGTGAGGAAGAGAGTGGGGCAAGGGGAGGTGTTACAGTCAGTACATAGCAGTTTCTCTGTCATACTCCTTTCATCTCACACTTTTTATCTTCTTTGGCATGGGTCCTCACAGGTTGCATAGAGTATCTGCTCTGCCATGGAGCATCTCCTCCTCCTCCTTCTCTTCCTCCTCCATTGGAGCTAGCTGGAACTGGCTGTGCTCAGCACAATGACCTTTTCTCACAGAAGCCACCCCTGCAGCCCCGCACTTCCAACACCTTGACACCTGCAGCCAGTATGGGACTCAGAACTATGGAATCACAGAATAAATTAAATTGGAAAGGAACTTGGCAGGTCATTTGGGGCCATCTTCCTCTGCCTGCCTCCCGCTAAAAAGGCCAGTTCTACAGGTCAGTCAGGCTGCTCCCAGCATTGCCCAGACAATGTTTGATGTCTACAAAGACAGTAATCCTGCATCCTCTCTAGATAACTTGCCCCACTATTTAAGCATCATTGCTGTGAAGATTTTTTTTCTTGTATTTACTTAACATTTTCCCCAAGAACAGTCCAGTTCTGTTTACTCTGTAACTACCTATATAGGTGGTTTGAGGTTTGGTTGCATTTTGAAGCCCCATGACTGCCTTTCCAGTTTAAAGAAACCCAACTGTCTTGTGGAAGACAGAAACATTAAGGTTGGTATTAATGGGGAATGAATGGGTGTGGTGGCACCAGAAGGAATGGCAGAAGAAATGGCTATAAAATGGTGTGTGTTGATGGCACCTGGATTTAGCAGGTCTGGGTAAGATATGGGTACATCTATAGGCAACTGCTCCAGACAAAAGACTGTCAGTATATCCTAATGACTGAGAGAGATGATAAGGTGGAGAGACTAATTAGTGTCAGCTCCTAAAACCCACCAAAAAACCTCCACCAACTGTACCCAAAACAACAACCCCACACACACACACATCTACCAGAATATCTTGACACAAAGCTATGGATCCAGGCAAGCTGAGGACCACTTGGTAGCTGGCATAACTTGTCTAAGTTGCTGAAGAAGTTTTTCCACCCTAGGTGTCCTGTAGCAGTCTCAGGCTTTAAGTCTGATAAGGTAATTTATTTGAATGATACAGTGGTAAGTAGACAGCTGGAGCTGGGTGCCTCCGCAGAGAGACTCTGGACAAAGAAATTCCTGGGCAATTATACCCTTACAATCTGAGTTTCCCAACCCTCATTCAACAGGTCAGACCAATAATATTAATATTAATTAATAATAATATTAGGGTCTGGGGTCATCTTGTTTTTCATTGGGTCTCTTCATTGTCTCTGAGTGGTCTGGTTTTTTCTCTTATCTCTGAGGCTGTGGTTTCTGCTGACAGTTGTAGCTTCCTTTTATTCCAGCTTGAACCCACTCATGAGGCCTTCTTCCATGGAATTAGGTAAAAGTTCAACATATCTGGGTGAAAATTCACAGCTTGTGGCCTAAGGCTTCCGCAAATTTAGCTACTAATGATAAGCAGGTAACTCCAGGCAGTTTCAGTCCAATATTACTTAACAAAGTAAGTACGTAAATTACAACAGTTTTTCTATGAAATGAAATCACCTTCTCCTCCTATAGGGTGTTCCATTGTTCTTACAAGATTGCAAGATTATTTCCCAAGTTTTCTATCCTTTCTCCTAACTTACTTGATTGAGGCTCAAAACCATCTTGGTGGCCCTCCACTGGGCTTGCTCTAGCTTGCAAATGCCTTTCTAGTACCGGGGAGCCCAAAACAGGAAACAGTACTTTGGAGTGGTGCAATTTTACATGCTGAATAAAGGGAAATAACAATTGTTTTGAACCTGCTGGCTGTGCTTCTGGCTAATGCAGCTTGGTAGCTGGCCTTGATTTCTGCAAAAATGCACTGCTGAGCCATGTTTAACTTCTTTCCTATGAGGAGTTGCAGACCCTTTTTTTGAAGGCTGCTTTCTAGTTGATCCCCTAAGCTGTAGAGATTTGGGGGGGTGTTCTGTTCCAGGTACAGGACTTCACATTTCTTTTTGTTGAAATTTCTGTTGACCTATTTTTCCAGTTTGTTAGACCACTGCTGAGCGGCAGCCCAGCCATTAAGCATGTTGACCTCTCCCTTTCCAGTTTTCTGTCCACAGCGTGCGCACTCCCTTCACCAGCTGCAGTGATTTACAGAAGGCTGTTCACATGCTATCCTCACTGCCTGCTGAAGGAAACACATCTACTTATAGCCATGACCTTGATGGAAATTTATGTATGTGTGCAAATGTGCATGCACACACACGCATTACCAAGTAAAGTCTGAACCAATTTAGTGGAATTCATTTTGTTACTGAAAATTATAAACAAGAAAACTCTCTAAATCAAATTATATTTTAGAAAGCCGACCTTGCTTTATTGCCGTGCTGGGTGCATGAGGGATTTTTCATCCTAACATGCACATCAAGCTACTTGAGGGTACACATTATATCCAGTAGAGTACTTGCATATTCATAGTACATTGCATATTCATTGGAATTCACACACAGGATTGGTTACAAGTTTCTCATTTCTAATGCAAGAAATTAGTATGCATCCTCAAATTAATACACATCCTCAGATAGCACTACTGAAGCTTTTTACCAACTACGCATGGTTCCCAAGCGGGGTTTTGCCCACTTTTTTTTTTGGGGGGGGGGGGCTATTGGGGTCAGAGGACACAATCTCCCACTACCACAATTACTGTTGTCCTATTTTCACTGATTTTCCAGTGATGTTTGTGAATTGCAACACTTTATTAGCTTGTGTCCTCTTAGGGCCAGGACTTCCTCACTTGAATCCTCCTTTTGCATAACTTAGATAACTGTTCTTTTAAACCATCTGTTCTTTGTTTCCTGACCTTGTTCTTTGTCCTTTCAAACTGAAATGTTTAAATCTTTGGTATCATTTACACTTCCGTGGCAGTTTGCTGTTATGCTGCATTTTAGGTATCCTTTTGAAGGACCCTTTGCTCCAGGAGTAGAAGAACGCTGCTTTTCAAACCAGGTAGTTCCTACTTAGCCTTAAAACAGAGATGTAAGAGAATAAGAAGAAAAAAAAGGTTTAATTTCACAGGAGGCTGTCTGTGAACAACTCTTTCTGCTAAAAGAGACTAGCCCCTTTATATAAAGGACTGCTTCCCCTTTCCCCACCCCATCCATTGCCTCCAGCCCTCATGCCAACTGAAAATACTTGCATTCTCACATTTTTCATAGAGTCAAAAGTATCCCCTCATTTTCACGCTATATTTATAGCTTTCAAATGTTGGCAGACCTGGCTGTGACTCTGGGAGGTCACTCCGACAAAGGGAAAGCCTCTGCTCTACTTGCCTGCCCTGCTTCCTTACACTTTCTCCCTTATTTCCTTAGAAAAGACAGATGAGACTGTCTCTGAAATACTGAAAGGGAAGCATTTGGATTTTTTTCTGTAACTGCAGAGGTCAAGGGGAAAAAAGTAAGTAGAAACCTTCTGGAATTTAGGGAATCAGGAAACCATTTTACATTGCAACCGAATACAGATTATTTTGTAACAGGCATGTTCCACCTGCCCTCTTTGAAACAGAACTTGAAAAAATTCCTTATAATATGTTATGCCTCATTTAGGATGAGAACCAACAGTTTGGATTTTGGCTGTTCTCTTTTGTGTCACTCTCCTGGTCAATGGCAGTTATTTTTTCACAGATTTTGTGGGGTTTTGGGTAAGGAAGTCTTTGTTTGGCTTTTGTCCATAAACTAAGAAGTCAAAGTGAATATGTGGCTGAGCAAAATAGATTTTATGTGTACATACTTGTTCCAGTGTATTGAAGGGTTAAATAAATATTTATCTATTTAAAAATTCACCTCTGCGGTCTTGAAATGAAAACATAAATCTTGTCATATCTCTGAAAATGAGCCAGGGGAAATCTGCTAAGGGGAGTGCTCATTTCAGTCAAGCTCAGCACACTGGAATTATGCCAGGAAGTGAAGCTGAGAGGTGGCTGCTTTTCTGAAGAGGTAGTGACAGGGAGAAGAGCTGGAGTCAGTCAGTTCAAGGGAATTTGACAGTTTTGGTATAGTAAATTGAATTCTTCTGGCCTTTAAAGGCTTAGTATTGACATAATACACTGCAGGCTGCCAATTTTGACCCTTTACTTTAGTAAGTTATATAAATAAAATGTATATTAAAAAAATAATTAATTTATTTTTATGTATAATGAAGAGCCTGGGAGTAAAGTGAGAGGTACTCGGAGGATAATCTTCCTGCTGTAGCATTGACAACACCCATTACTCCCTGAATGCAGTATCTACTCAAGGGCTACCCAACAATCCAGTTTTGTTAACTCACCTCAGCTGCATTTCTAACCTACTACACAATGGCAAGGCTGTTTCCTCCACATCCTTATAGCTTCCTATAGAAATTTTAGCCACTGTTTCATTCCCATTCCTTTTTGGCTTTGAAATTGATGTCAGATATTATCCATGGAAATTGCCATTTAAGTCCAGACTTCACAGACCTCTCTCTGGATCCTGAAGGCATCATCCTCAGCACGCTGAGAGTCTAGTGAGGGATTTTCTGTGGACAGGACAGCTAATTGTGTCAAGTTACATAGTTTTTGCAAATAAAATGTCTTATTTAGGCTAAGACAAACAGACTGTCCAATTTAATTTAATTTATGGGCTGTAGAAGAAAGTGAATCTCCTGTAGTCCGAAAGATTCCAAACAGTTACATGTCCCAGTGCATCACTAAGCTGTATTCACTTGTGCAGCGGCTATGTTGTCTTCCATTTCCTTCTCCCCATTTTTTAGAAATGGAAACTAAGTACAAGCCTGTTTCAAAATAATCTTCTAGTCTTAAGCAGATATCTGTCCATCAACTGCAAATTTACTCTAGGTTTTTTTTGGTTGGTTGGTTGATTGGGTTTTATTTTAGCAATTAATATTGCTACATTCAGGAGATAAGAGGGCAGAACTGTAGAGATGAGTAAGGAATGCCAGAATGTGAGTTCTAAGAAAGTAGCCATCTGGATTATTTTATTATTTAGAAGGCAATGGAAAAATAGAATCAACATAAAAAAATCTTTGAAAAATCACTTCACAGAATGTAAAGAGTAGAAGAAACGTAATAGAAGTTCAAACAATCCTGTTCCTATGTTTCAGCTTAAAAAGCAAAACAAATATTCAGCAACTGTATTTTTTATGAGTATTATGCCAGTATTTGCTCTGAGTGCAGAATATATATTCTCAGAAAATTCAAGTGTGTTGGTAAATTAGCCAGAGTTCTTTAGGGAAATTGTTTATCAAATAAATTTTTATTGTGCTGGATTGTCTGGTGATAACTTTTCAAACTTTTTGGCTCATTAAATTCACTCAGATCTCCTACTCTGACATAACTGGGAGGGTTTTTAATGTGTTGTTGTTTTTCCCATAATTTGTCATAATTGAATGCTTTCCTTTAGCAAACAAATGTTCTAGTATGGAAATTTTAAAGAAAAAAAAATATCTTTGAAAGCAACGTCCCTCCTTTGTTCAAAGTGGTTTAGATTGTCATTACACTGCTACTGTAATCTGGCAGAAGTAAAGGCTGCTGTTGAAAGCAGTGCGCTGGCTTTCCTTCCCCTGCTGTCTCCTGCCACTTCTTCCTACCACTTCCCTTGTGCTACTCATATGCCTGTGGCTGTGTGATGACTTGCTTCAGGGAACCACTCCAGATTCAAGCTAATTTTTCTTTTGCTATCCTAGTTTTCCTCACTGTGAGGAATGCAAGCAGTAATACCAGCCCAAGGGCAGCAATAGGAAAAAGTATTTGAGGCCAGGAAGGGAGGTGAATAGGATTATTCTTCAATGTTTAATAGTCAGTTTAAACTGAACAGGAATTGTGAAATTCATTATGTGCTAATGTTGGTGGTACTGCTACTGATTTTACAAAGTATTGATAACTTGATAGAAAACTGATTTTTAACAGAACTAGTCTGCTTTTTGTACCCACACACCTTATGTTTTTCAGCAAAAGACCAATTATGTGAGAACCACGCTATTTCAGTTTGGATAGATTTATTGACTTACAGATGCTGGGTATATAATCTTGACAAGCCTCTAAGGATCTAATGGAGATCCAGGTAGACTGTGCCTGCAGGCTTCAAAAGTGTCTTGATCTATTAGGGATCTGTAAGACGTAATGCTTTGGCAGCTGACTAAGAGAGTTGGCCACAGCTATAGGTTACAGGAGATTCTTGCTGCCAAATGCACCTCTGCCACTTTGGTTCCATGTGTTTTCCAAAGGTTTAATTAATATGTGGGTAAAAAATTGTAATTAATTGAATAAGAAACTATAAAATGTGTTAATACATTGAAAAAGAATAGGTTTGAAAGCAGTACTTAAATAGGCAAGACTGCTAGTTCAGAATTCACAGATGTAAATTTATGTAAAATTTTGTTTCATACAGATGTATGAATTTGCCTTTCTTCTTTATCTCTATGATTTATCTCACCTAGGTTTGAGAATTCACTGGCATCTGCCATGATTACTGAAATTAGCACAGGATTTGAAGTAGAAGAGTTGTTTGAATTCCTAAAAGAAAGCCTGATCATACACCTGGAAACCTAGGTGGAGAGGATAGCCAGAATTTGTCATGAGATCTTTCTGCATCATGTCTCTAATTTAGATTCCTGAGAGTGATATGACCATCCTCAAATGTCTTGAAATACTTTAAAATCCTCAAGGTGGTCAGTGTAATGTCAGGTGAAAAATATTTGCGGAAGCAGATATGGTGCTGCAAAACCATTTTTGCAGCACTATATTTCAAGCGAAAGAAACAAAATTTTATTTACAAATCTTTGTCACAAAAATATGGATAAAGATTATAGGAGTGAGTACTGAAAAAAGAGCAAAAAGTCTAATTTACTGAATTTCTTCTGATAAGCTTTCTTGAGGAAGTGTTGAGTTATGTTCAGGAGGACAGATAAGTGTGGGTGACCTGGAAGCAGAATACATTGATCAGGTGGTGCAAAGTAATCTGTAAGAGAGCTAGTAGTTGAGAGAGGATGGGGAGCTGAGATGCAGAAGAGATGAGAAGGTGAATGAGCATGAGGTAAGGAGTAGGAAAAATCAGGTCTGAGATTTTCTCTTGGCAAGTGATGAAGCCTGCTCATCTCTGACAAAGGATACTTGCTGAGAGCTGAAAACACTTGCCAGGTGCTGGTGGGATAAGAAAGCTTCCTGGCATGCTCCCATACAGCAACTTACATAGGAGTAGTAATGTTGGTCCTAAATTTTCTACAGTATAGCTTGACTGCTTTCAGAAAAAGAGCACAACAAATTCTTGATCTGGAGAGAACGGGAATTTTCTATTGAAAGAAAATAAATTAAAAAATCTTGGAAAGTCATTCTGCTTTCCTGTCCTAAAATGGACATATTGCATATCACTCTGTTTTCTTGAGCTTGAAGAAATTATAACCTTTTTGCTTGCATGTGGTTTACATTCACAGTCAAGCTCCTGTGGAATCAGAGTTTGTTTCACTTGTTTTTCAGGGAATTAGATTAAGGACTTTGCATGAGTCAGAAAAATACATACTATGCGTTGACTTTTCATGCTCCATGACATTTCTTTCATATTAATTTCAGACATGGTTACAGAAATAAGATTGGTGTTTTGCAATGACAGCTAGGGAGACAGCAGTATCCCAAAGTTGAATACTAGCTTAATCAAGACAGAGAATCATTACACATGCAGTACTAATGTAGCCAGTGCAGCCTGCAGTTGGCATCTGCAACGGTTGCCTTGAGAAATCCGGAACTGGACCAGCAAAATAAACCAGAAAGAACAGCTGCCCTGTTGTGTGATTTCGAAGCTTCTAAGCAGGATGGAAGGAGATAAAGAAGCTGAGGAAAGTTTCTTTGTAAGGATTTAGAGAAGAGGCAGAAAAAACAAGTGTTGCAGTAGGGGAAGTCATTAGAAGACTCAAAAGAACTGGGAAACACATGTGACAAGAAGTAAGGACCCATGAACACTCAATATAAAGGAGCTGCATTTGCACGGATCTCTGCATTATATCATCTCCAGGTCCCCAAGGCTGCTGGGGTATCTAATAGCTACAATTAGCAAGGTATTGTTAACAGAAAAAGGTGTCATTGCTTAGTTTTGTATAGTCGCATTCTGCGTGTCCAGTAAGGCTTGTCTGTTAGATTATAGTGTCTTTGTCTCAGTTGCTGTCTGCTTTACTGACCCCTGCCCTGATTTATTGCTTTGATACCTGCAAGAGCACAGACTGCTTTCTATGTCTTTCCAAGCATCTTGGTGAAGCAGGTGGAGGTGGGAAGACATACAACAAAGTCTGCATGTGGGCTTGCCAGGTCACCTGGCATCTTCAATCTAAGAATCAAGGGAGCATCTTAAGGGCACTTTATTGATGTTCTTATGTGCAAAACTAAATCATTTGCCCACCAGATTGATTTATGTTGCTGAATGCGGGAGCTGTTCATTTTCTCCTTCATAGTTTTGGTGTTTGTCTTGTCTGTATTGGACATTGACTACCAAAACAGGAAAAGTTGTTGATCATTTTCTTTGTTACTTTGACCAGTGAAGGTGACACCTGACTATGGTCAAAACAAGAAGCATGAGTAACCTGAGTCTTTGTGGGATGACATGACCTTTTTCAGTGGACTCCAGCTTTTTTTTTTTTCTCAGTGGACTCAAATTTCTTTTTATTTTATTACTTCTGTATTTATAATTTAAATTTGTATGCCAGAAGTTTTATACCACAAGCTTATCCCTAGTGCAGACTCTTCTCTGAAATCATGTTGGTTTTGAATCCAGACCATGTCAAAGTAATATTTGCTTCAGCTTTCTCACTAAAAATCCTTGAAGAAAGAGCATTAAACGGAAGTTAATTTCTTTCTTCCTGGAAGTTCGTATGTCATGACACTGAAGAGAGCCTGCGAACACTTTCAAGAAGAAACACTAAGTAGCTGGATGAAGAAAATGATCACCATTATCTGCGTAACATAGGAATTACTGAAAGTGGTGAAGTTGGAATATCTGGAGATCATACTGGCTTTAGGAACTTGTTTAGTTGCTTCAAACAAGGCCCTCATTTGCTTTTCTTCACTCTGTGGGTCAAGAAAGAGAGCAGAAGATGGATTATAGTGATCTAATCTGAAATAGGTGGAAATCATTGTGTCGTGGATGCTCCATGTTTTGCTGCCATTTGTAATGAGACAAGGCAGTGTGTGCAGCTTTTGTAGAGTCTGGTAAAGTGCTTCTCTGCTGAACAGTATCCAATGTCCTCACTTGATCAAAGCTAAATGTAGATGTCTTTATTGGTAGGTATTCTCACAGTGAAGGAGTGGGGCACTAGTCCTGGCTCTTACTCCAGACAGGTCTAGTTCAGTAGAGACAGCTTTTGCTTTGGTACCTGCAGTCCTCATTGTTACTTAGAAAACAGTATTTTCCTTTTCGATATGGTTCAACATGCTGCATTAATGTTTTCTGTAGTGAGTGTCTGTATTAGAGTTATCTGATAATTCTGAACAGCTTATATTTGTCATAAAATTTCACATTGTGTCATGAGGGTAGCTGGAATCTTACTTGCTTTGAAAGATTAGGTGTTACTTTGCATTGTCTTGTAGAGAGATGCGAGATACTATTATCATTTCTTAATGATTTATCGTTGCCTGAAGGCCATCTGAAGGTTTTCTTGCAGGGAGTGCTGAAGTTGTTAGGAGTTGACTGGTTGTGAAGGGAACATCTTTTCAAGGTAAAGTCATTCTTGCCCTCTGTTGCATCTGCTTGTCAGATACTTCTGATATCTGTATGCGAGAAGATACCCATAGCTGCAGTTGGTATAGAAGACCATCCAGTGCATGTTGCACTTCGTAAGGAGATAATTCTCTGTGAGTTATTTGATGACTCCTGTATTTATATTTTCTATTTGTCTACATGAATTCAGACAGGTGCTTTTCCTCTCTGTAAGGAAGAGTTCACTTTGTTCAGGGACCCCTTATGCTGCCTTCTATGAAGATGGGTGGGAGACACGCTGCGGGCTATTTGTTGGGCTGCCCTCCATGACAATGCTTTTATTCACATTGTTTCTTCTTTATGAGTTTTATTCTTATGATCCTGCTTCAGAAAATGGACAGTGAAAGTTGGAATTAGAGATTGCCCTCAAAACATCATCTTTTTAGCTCTTCTTGACTGTGGAGACCTGGGAATGCTTCCCAGCTCCTGGGTTCAGCTATGCACCCTAGTTGTAGAAGGTCCATATTAAGGGAACATGGTAGCACTTCCTCCCTCCCTGAGTTTCCTACATCGATAGTGCCCATTAAGTACAGCAGTTTGCCCTTTCCTGTCCCTGGGCTTTTTCTGGGTTCTGCAGGTCTGTGTACCAAGCTCTCTCCTGATCTGCATCACTGGACTCTACAGGCCAGGGAGATTTTCTTACCCAGATGGCAGGCAGTGGAAGGATCAGAGCCTGGAGGCAGTGCCTTCACTTGCAGCCTGCAGCAGCTGAGTTCTGCAGTCAAAGCTTTGTCTGGGAGAAGGAGAAGGGGTTAAATCTGGTAATCTCCAGCCCTCCCAGTATCCTTTCCTGGCAAGGGGTGGATGGTGAGGCAAGCTGCCCCCTGGCTGATCTCTGTGTTAAAACACTCCCTGAAGCAACAGAGCTTTTACTATCCTTTTGCATCTGGCTTTCTTGCCTAGGTTTTCACTGCACCCTTCCAGGGCATCAGTCTCTGCAATTGTCTCACCAAGGGAAGCAGAGCTATATATTATATACCCAAAACCCAGACTGAGGGGTCCGGGGGAGTCACCTGTGCTGCAGGACAAGCAGACAAAGCAGATAAAATGTATGGAGACTCCAGGAGTAGGAAAAGCCCCCCATCTGTTGGACATGGCATGAAGGGAAGCGTGTTTGTGGGGGCAAGGGAACATAAGTGTAGGTGAGAGAAGTATAGGAGTGGAACAGGAGGCAGAGTGAGAGGAAAGGGAGCCTCGTGGGAGCTGGCAGAAGTCCGAGGGTACACGTGGCAGGAGATTGGGCTGTAAGTTAAAGAGGAAATGAGTGGAAGAGAGCAGTAGAATGGTATGGCAGAAAAGGGAAGAGAAGCAAGCTGAAGAGTTAAAAACAATAGAACAGAAAGCTCCATCATCCTCAAGACAGGAGAACAGACAGAGTTCTGCCTTGAGCAGCTAGGAGGAAGCCCATATTTTTGTGTGTGAATTTTAGGTTTGATGTGAGAGTGGGTTCCCTCCCTAGAGCCAAAAAATGAAAAAACGTTATTGAAAGAGTGGGAGTTTGAAACTTTGTAGTTTCTTGAAGACAATATTGTCTCTCTTGGGGGGAAGGGATGTGATACAACAATTCTGCATCCTGGTTTTGATATTATGAAAATAAAAATATTTAGATGGAGAATGAAGTGACTTGTTCTTGAGATATCTGTGGCCAGGATTGGACTAACAACCACTGATTGTACTAAGAGGCAGTAGACAAGTGGGAATAGGATGTAGCAAGATGTAGCATAACAACATACTAGAGTAGAAATTATGTCCTTGTAGTATAAAGAAACTTTATTTAACAATGCAGAATTCTCTTCTTATGGTCAACAGCTGCAATATAACTAGTCTAACAAGTCAAAGGAAATAAATTTTCTTGGGGGATAGCTGGCTGTTATTTATAGCACAAATTGCTGAGTGTGCAAGTGTCTCCTATGCCCTCACTGTCCTTCTTAGAAGCATTATAGCAGGTGTGTTTTTGAAGCTGTATCCTCTCCTACTAATGCAGTTTTGCTTGGTCCAGGTCACCTGACATGAATTATGGTCTTTTGAAAATACTTGAATTTAAGGACTGCTTATTTGAATTATTGCAGAAATAATTGCCAGAGGACTTTGACGGTTGAAACCTTGCCCACCTGTGTGAAAAGATAAGGGCTTGTGTGCTCCTGAGAATTTTGACCCTCTACACCTGCATTTATGTTTGTCAGTTAATGCCTTCCTTTCCTGTATTGTAAATGAAGAAAGAATACTGTGTAGGATTTTAGTAATTTGGGGTATATTTTCTTCTGTCGGTGTAGCAGGATGCGGATATTCTGAGGCTGGCATAAGCTTTTGAAGGAGATTGGCTAATATTGTTGTGTATTCCTCTATTTACAAGACTGTGCTACTAAAGTATAACAGTAGAGTAACAAGTGAAAAGAAAAGCATGCTACTCTCCACACAAATACTGGTGAAATGACTGAATTAAGAAAATAAAATATGTAGTCTTGAGAATTATCCTTATCATAATATGTTTTAAGGCTAGATGTGAAAAAATCTATCTCTGATCTCCTGCTTCAGAAGGCTGTAGAACTGCCCTTAATGCTTTTTTAAAATCAAGCTGAGTAATTTCTGCTTAAAGTTTCAAAATAATGTTCACTCTTGAATTAAAGATTTCAATGGATGTCTCTAGAAGCATTGCTTCTATGACTTATTTATCTGACAGATAATATTTTGCACTGTTTCATGTTATTCTGTTCAACTTCCAGCTTTCAGAATATCTGTGACTGCTTTTCTGTGAGACCAAAGGATGCTTCACTAAGAAAAAAAAAATTTTTACTCACCACGTAAGTACATCTCAGTTACTTTGAAGCAGATTCTTATCTTTCTATAGCTGCAAAATATATTCACATAGACAAAGAAATGATCTTTGTTAAAAATAAAAAGAAAAAAAACGTTCCTATGTATAATTTAAATTTAAAAAATACTTTGTTAACTAATATTTAGTTGGGTTTTTAAAAATACTATAAACAGCATATTATAATTTAATTAAGATGTGATTAAAAATCATTTGAAATGTGAATAGCAATAATAATGCCAGTCTTCAAAGAGTTACATGTGCATGTGAACAAAGGTCTGGCATTTTCTAACATTTAAACAGTAAAAGTGTTCAAGCATGATTACCTCATTATTTTAAAGTATTATGAAAATATTAGTGGGGCACTAACATTAGGAATCTAATGTTATATAATATATGGATTTCCATATATATATGGAAAAATAACTAAATAATTAAATATTTACCTTTTCAGTCAAAAAAGAAAAGCTATTTCATTCCATTCTTCCAGGAGTAGAGGGAAGATAAAATTTTCTCATAGAAAAAATAGAATTCTAATAAATATACAGTATTCAACCCATTTTTAAAATTAAGCTTTTATTTTATTAAGTTACTGAAAGACTACTTTTTTTGAATGCCATATTAGCTTTCTTTCACTTTTGCTGAGGAATAACAGTATTCATTTCCATTTTAAGTGTTATAAAACCAATGAAGAATCTTCTGAAAGCGAGAAGTGGAAAAACGTTTTTTTATTCAACAGTAACACTGCACAAGTTGTGTTTTTACATTGTAGAAGGAGTAAATCTGTGTTTTCACTAGCATTAGAGTGCCTCTCCATTGTTTATATATGAAAGAATATTTATGTAAAGGTTAATATCTCTTTATTGCTATGTGAATAAAACCGGATATTTTTAGAGCAGCTGCTGTTTATTCTAACTATTTATCAAAACCTAGTAGAGAAATCTGTTCTCTCTCCTAAAAAAAAAAAAAAAAGTGAAGGTTTTTATCATCTGTCCAAGGTTCACAGAAATTATGGGCTTTCCTGAAAAGTAGTTCAGACAATTAAAATAGACTCTCTTAATGAAAACACCCTTCAATGTTACAGCTATGTGGCTGCTCCACACTGTCAAAAACATTTTAAAGGCTTGTGTTCTTCCAGGAGAACAGAAATACAGAAGAAGTGACAGTTAACAGTTCCTTTGTTGCTCTGGAGTCAGTCCAATGTGGCATGGATTATGGGTATCAAGTTTGTGTGTTAACACTTCTTTAATGCCTTTGATCAAGAAAAGTCAGGTCTATATAGCATGTATTCTTGGGATATTTGTTTATAATTACAGCTAGAAATACTCTCAGGTGTTGAGAATACTATTATAAAATGTGCAGAGCACTTTGGAATTAGGACAGTGTCATAGTGGCTTGAAATGAACTCAACACTGGTTGGTCTGTTAACAAAGTTTGTGTCTTACGCAGAGAAAGCAGCTAATCTGAAAGCTCATCACACATAATGAGTGATTAGGATTTCAGAATTTCAAAAAACTTTGCATGAACCTAGCAATCTTTTTGCCAGAGATAACTGCATGTGATGTTTTAAAAATTTTCCCTCTAACTAATTTATAGTTCCGACTGCAGTAATCAGGTAAGTGCAGGGTTAGTATTTTACAGATGTTAGAAAACCAAATTCCAAATAAAATTCAGAAAGACATTTCTTAGCTGCACTGTTTATGCAATTACCCTTGGGATTTGTTGAGAAAGTCATTATGAAAAACAAGAAATCTACTTTCTAATCAAAGATTAGGAAACTGTTCACAAAATGAAAGACAGTGACACATGTAAAACAGCATAGCTGTAAAATTTCTTGCTCACGTTGTCTGCTGATGACCTGATTTTGTTTCTTCTGAATTATGTTAAACGTGAACCTTCAGCTGCTAGCTGGGTTTTTTTTGCTGAAGTTATGGGAAATACAGGCTTGAAAAGTGGTCACCGTCATTATATTTATTGTTTTTTTAATTTATTTAGCTTGCACTGAGATAGCTCACAAAGCTCACAAAAGCTGCTTACTTTCTACCTCTTGAATCTCTGAGATTTCTCTCTGAAGATGAATGTATGAATCTTGCTTTGAAAGGAAGGTATATAATAGTGTGTAGAATATACAGCATAATCTTAATTTGATGGAGTTAGATGATTTCTTAAGATGATTTGATGGAATTAGATGGTGTTGATAAAAACAAATAATTCTCTTAAAATGCTGTAGCATGGGTATATGATAATGCTCTTCACAACAAAAGAAAAGCAGTCTGTTGGGGCGACGCAAGTTGAGACACTATATCTACTTGGCTGGGTTCGGCCAAAATGGCGTTTATTGTTTTTACATATTGCTTATACATCTTAGATAGTACATGTGTCAGACCCTGATAGGCTTTCTGTCTTTTTCTTGCTTGCCATTTGCTGTTGCTGTATGTGCTCATAGGGTTCCAAGTTCCAGTTTCTCACATCCTGTTTACATTGTGGCTGTCTTAAGGGAACACGACTAAGTCTTTGAAGTCAACTAACTCATCTGCAGACCTGCTGCAGACCCCAACAGTCTGTAGCATTTCTGAACATGCAGAGAAGGATAGAAGTATTTGGAATGAACATTTTTGTACCGTGACATTGCAAGTCTACTTTGAGATTTTGAGTCTAAGTGGGTTGATAGGTCTGCTAGCATTTACATCATCGCTAGCATAGAGTTGTGACTGTGTTACTTGAAAGTCCCTTGCTTAAAGTCCTCAGCTATTAATTAAGGATGATGTTTCACATGATAGTTGGAGCTGATCAAATAGCTTGCAGCTGTTGAGAGGGGCAGTCCTGCTTGCCCTTCCCCTGCTCCTATGTGTGCTTCTGTCCCCTGGGCTCTTAGGTGTCTTTTAGTGAGCTGGACATGTGCTGAAATAGCGTAAAATTATTGTGGCTGTACTGTTTGTTTTGCTTTCTGCTCTTGAGCAAGTTGCACTGATTGACCAAAGGGCCAGATGGGTGCTGTAGGGGATGGAAGGCATAGGTAGGTGCTGGGGGTACGTGGGAAGGAGTGGAGCTCCCCTTTGGAGGCAGCAAGCTCTTAGGCTGGCTGAGGTGTCTTATGAAGTCTCAACCTGAGAAGTGGAGAAGAACACCCCTTTCTGCCCTGAAGCCTAGGCTCCTGGTCCCCTGATCTCTCCCTCTAGCCCCACGTGGGTACGTGCCTGGGCTTCCCCTGCAGTGAGACCACTGGTTCCCCTTCCCAATGCCTGTCCATGGATCATAGGCACAAACAATATGTCACAGGGGCCTTCCCACCTTTCTGACTGGGTGCCTGTGTTACACTTAATTGATGGCGTCAAAGCCAATATGTCTAGCTTGGTGGCCACAGCATTAGCTGGGCAGCTGTAAGTCCCTCAAAGCTATTTTTTAAACTAAATTTCTAACACTAACACTGGTCACGAATACATGGTGTACCACAAAATGGTCTGTACAGTAATGTTTGCCAGTGGATCTCATGGTGACCTCAGTCACCTCAGAAACATATGTTTATGTAGTGGGGTGAAAGCTGTGAAAACTTGCTTAATATTTCTCTGGTCTAGCTCTCATGTATGTATCTCATAACCTATCTTTCAGATTGAACTTCAGATCACCTTCCAAGGCACAGCCCAACCGAATGTTTACTGAAGTCCTACTGAATTCAAACAGACTGTCTTGCACTGTGCAACCATTTTCCTGGTTCTGAATAAGACTCAGATGGCTAGATTTTAAAAAAATGCTGGACACATTGAAGAGATGACTAGAGATATTTTTTTATAAAATATTATCATTCTTAAATTTTTTTTTTAACTGTATGTCTTCAGGTCGCTGCAAGTCATATGTATGAAGGTGGACTATCATATGCGGAATGATTTTTCTGTGTTATCTTTGCACTCTTGCTTTCATTTTCAGTGATTTAATGGGTTTTCATTCTGTGTGTCCCAATCTACATTGTAAATTTCTTTGGCAGGGACTGCCTTTTAATATACACTTTTGCAGCAACAGTACAATTAGATATAGTTTCGATTGGAACATTGGGGGCCTACAGTAAGGCAGACAATTACTAATCTTAATTATACATGTAACAATAACATGCCTAGCCGTTCCAGTCTGAGAGCTGGCCTAGCGTTCCAGTAAGAAGAGCAGTTACTCCCTCTTTTCTAATACTTCTTTTTTGCCAATCCACATTTGTACCACACATAAACAAGATCTGCAAACGGACAGCGATTCATGGAATGCTTAATCAGAACGTTTTTTGAGGTTGGGGTTTTAGCACTAATGAAACTCTATTGAACGAGTCTGGTCCAGTACAGCAAAGAGCCCGAGGCTGAGCTGTGAGCTGCTTTGCCAATGCTGCCATCTCTTGGTCTTCGTTGGTATTGCCACCTTAAAAATTCATGGGAGAACGGTCCGATTCTTAAATGCAGAACCGAGACCCCTCCAAACCCCATAGTTACGAAATGACTTCCCCCTCCCCCCCAAAGCCTCTCAACTTTTATGTAAATAAGCTCCTTAAACACATACCTGAATTTACCTCAAAAGGCTACTGTCAGTCTTTTATATTTTTAGTAATTTCTTTGACTGGGTCACACGAACTTTGAAGTTGTTCTGAATTGCTGTCATTCAAATTAAAAATTAACACTAAGAAACAGAGAGATCAAAGGAATGAAAACAATAGATCTGTCCAGTATTACTGTATGCTTTGTGAATTCCTAAAAGGTCTCTTTTGTGGCTGGAAGCCGTGATGGTAGTAGAGGCTACAAAATTTATTTCTGAGTTCATGCAAGCTGAAAACACACTTCCTCTTGCTAAGCAATGGTTGCTTGGGGTTTTCTAATGGTTGCTTGGGGTTTTCTATAAAATAAGGTCTTAGCTTAGTTTCCAGTGGACAATCAAAACTGTTGATTCCAAACGATAATCTTGTGTGGAGATTTTAGTGGTGTGTTTTCTTCCTTTGGCCAGAGAGTTTTTCAGTGGAAGATGTGGAGTGGCTAGAAGACAATGGGCATATTATGAGCAATACAGACCAAGTAACTTTGTTGTAATAGCAGAACAGGCTGAGCAGGCCAAAGCTGTAACAAGCTGCAGCTGCTGTGAAGGACATATGCAAGGACAAGAGAGACAAAGAAACTGTGTACTGGCAGAGAGATAAGAAAGTTGGACTATTAAGGAACTGTACCTGGGAAAGAGATAAAGGAGTTAGACTGAACAATAAGAAAACAGAATATCGAAACAGAATGTAGGCGAGGAGCATGGTTACCACTCCGTGACCAGTCACAGAGTGCAGGAGAGTGAATAGACAAGCAGCTTTAGCCTATTAGCAATCTAGAAGCAATGTGTGTGCTCTGTGCTCGTGTATAAATTGCTGTGTATCCCTTAATAAAGTGGCACTAACTTGATCACATTGGTCATACAAGTTGTGTCCAAGCCTTGCGCATCAACAGAAGAGGTCAGTTTCTTATACCTGGATGAATTAATGGAAAAGGATGGATTCCAATAGGTTTATATTTTCCTGAAGTTTTACAATAAGGTCAATAAAGTAAGCTCCCCCCACCCCCCTTCCCCATTTATCAGTGTTTTAAAATGTGGAAGTTTAAGATTTTTGGTTAAAATTATAATTATTTTTAAGATAGTGTACATTAAAAACACTGAAATTGGAAGGTAATATTTTGAAATGTTTGAGAGAGAGTATTTCTGTAGAACCCTACTAAAAATATTTCTGAATTTTAAAAAAATTAAAACAGTTTTAGTTATGTTTTCATCTATCCTGAAAATTAATATGGTTAGATATTAATTTGAATGGAAGATAACATTTCTCAACACATCTAATCTCTGCATCCAGATGAAAATGAACTTTGTCCTTGTTTCTAAATATACTCCCTCTTGGACAAATTGAAACAAGCTGGTGTGATTATAGTCCCTGTCTTGGCAACTGTATTTGGTACGTAAAGACAATTATGCCAGTCTAGCTGTTTCCACAAATGTTTTTTGAAATCTGAAAATTAGTGATAAGAAAATGCAAGTTTTCATTTGGATTTCTGCTGGTTTTCCTCATCCTTTCAATATGAGGTGGTACATTTCCAATGAGGATGCCATTTCCATGAGAACGGGTGTGAGTTTTCCAATACCACTGGGAAGTTACATGTTATAGAATATTGATCTGAACTGGAACAGTACTGACAACTCAGAAATATTTGGATATGTAGCACAATTTCACATCTGTCCCCTCAGAAAACCCCACTGTAATGTCATTCTGTAACTTTCCTACTCTGGCATTTTAGTGGTGAAGGAAGACAACTATTTTTGTTTTCACATTTTTTTTTTAATTTTTTTTTTTTACTCTTTCTGCTTGTGGTGCTTTCATCTATGTAATTTATGGCCTAGTATCAGAGCCCTAGACAACTATGCTGGTTGCCAGAGGCCTGGCAATCAGATCAGAGAAGTGTTCTAAAGATGTGTTTTGTTTGAAATGGCTTTTCTGTTCTTCCCCAAATGAAATCCTGCTGCCACACACATTTATTTTGTGTGAGAGAAGCAGCAGTGGAGGAGACATAGTGTGTGTTTATAAAGACACCAGAGAAACAAAGCTTTTGAGAAGCTGTAGCTTGCTGGGGAAATGAAAAGTGGGCCATTTGTATTTGGAAAAGAGGTGGAGTTTTCCAAGACTGGGATGGGTGTTGAGGTAATACTTTTGAGGCCATGACTAACATTTGCATTTGTACAGGCTAAAGTAGTGGTCAACAGTTGTCTCCCATTCTGATTCTCTGAATGTGCATGCTGTAGTCCTGGGCATCCCGTTGTCCTGAGATCTGCTGCAAAGTTGCATCCTGTGTCTTTCTGCGATCCTGCACTGATATCTGGCTGTATGCTGCTGCCCCTGTGTATGTTAGTGCTTCTTACTCAGAAGGTCCCAGTGACCTCGTGGCTTCAGCATCACCATGCTTTGGGAACAGGGTAGTGGTGGTGTTGATTAAGGGCTCTTTAGAAATAAACCACTTTTTCTTCAGCTGGTTTGTTTGGAAGAGAGCAAGGAGAGTAAACAAAGTGTGTCTGTGCATGTGTCTGTGTGAAACAGCAAGTAGAGCCAAGGCTGCTTTGTTATCATGAGTGGTTTAATAAAATGGATGAGCTTTCTAGGTAGCTCTAGAAGGACTCCTGGTAGCTTTTTATTCCTTTTCTGCTTGCTGATGCTTTCACACAGCAGCTCCCCCGGGAGCATGCGTAGTTAGTAAAAAACTTCAGCAGTGCTGTCTGAGGATGGGCATGTGCACTAATTTGCTTTAGAAGTGAGAAACTTGTAACCAATCCTGTGCGTGAATGTAAATGATTATGTAATATGCTATGAATATGCAAATACTCTGCTGTATATAATGTGTACCCTCAAGTCACTTGGTGTGCACATTAGGAGGAAAAATCCCCCATGCACCCAGCGCTGCAATAAACCAATGTCGGCTTTCTAAACTATCATTTGGTTTGGAGAGTTTTCCTGGTTAAGATTTTTGGTAATACTGCTGTTGTTTTTTCTGAGTGCTTCATCCTTTCACCACTTTGAAAAATGCCTGATCCCATCTGAAGAGCACAGTGTGATCTCCCTGTCTAGCATTCAAAGTGTATTTTTTGCTGACTTTTGATCTGGGCCCCCACCCCAGAAATTATGAGAAAATCTTCCATCATTTTTGGAGCCCTCCAGAAACCGAATTTTAGATTCCCATAAAGGAGGAGTTTCTTTTGGTTTCTGCGGTTGAGATTGGGGTAGCTGGTGGTCACTTTTTAAAATGTAAGTGACGTGCGGAATTAGACTCTATAACTCGAAAGTTATAAAGTAGGTATGTTTATTGCGCGCAGATGCACGGGGGATCGCTCCTCCACAAGCGTGCATACCCGAAGTGATGAACCATCCTACATTTATACAATGAAACAAATGAATATTCAATTAACGCCTATACATATTCGTTACCTAAACCCCGCTTCGTATGTTAATTAGCTTATCAGTCCGTTTCCTGGAATGTGGTGGTCTTGCAGGTTTGTAGGTGATTCATGTTCTTGTGACCATCCAATCTTCTCCAGCAAGGAGACTTAGCACTCCCTCCTTCTAGATAGTATTTGAATGTCTCTCATCCTTTTTTCATTCTCTTTTAAATAGCCCCTTTGTTAGAGGAAGAAGGGCAGGCGTCTCCTCAAAACTGTAGTTGTCTCCTCAGAGCTGTGTGCCTATGTGACCAGACACCGCACCCATGACTAGTCACCATACCCACATTCCTGAGTAGACATATACAATCACAGTCGGTGTCAAGCGTCCCCATTTCACGCTATTTCTCCATATCAATAGTGAGTTCCAAACTAGATAGGACCTTGTTTAGGGAACTAGAAAGTTAAGCAGGATATGGACAGCATCATGGCTCTGGCAAACTAAAGGTGACTGCACTGAGAGTTAAGATGAGATGTAGATTCTTCAGTTTTAACAACCTACTGACAGAGGAAAGAATCTACCAGAAAAACAAAGTGTAATTTTTGTTTTAAATGCCATTGACTCAGCTTCCTACACCCTCAAGTCATGCAAGGCCCGAAATGGGATGGCCCAAGTAGCAAATGGCTTGGGGAAAGAGAGACATTTTAATACCAAGCATGTTCAGAGCAAACTGCAGACAAGTCAGTTCTCAAACTGTACTGAGAGCTGGGATAGTCTCTGCAGTAGCAAGCGAAGAGACTGAAACAAAGACCTCTTTCCTCAGGGAATCACAGGGTATGTCTATATGGTGTATTATGAGCCAGCACAAACTTGTGACTACCAGAAATATGTTGCATAAACATACCCATAACAAGCTGGTCCCTGAACATGGATGTATTTAGTATGGCAGAATGTTTGCTTATTGGAAACAACGCTGCCAACCCAAACATAGAGAAATTATGTGCTAGCCCTCCCCTCCAAAGATTAAACAACTACCAACAACAACCTAAAGCAATGCATTTTTGATTCTTTTATTTGCTGTCTTGTGTTGGAACATTCATTGTCTGCTTGCAAGTTTGCCACATTGTCATGAAAGCTAGAAATGTGCTTTAAAAAAAAATAATCTCAGCCTTTAGGGTAGTTATCTGATCAATCTCTGCAAATACTCACAAAGCCATTGGGTATCACAAAAGTTGTGCTGGGTGTGACTACTCAGAGTGGTGTAACTGGGGAGATTCACACCTGTGTTCTGTGAGGAACATGGATTTGAATGCTGGGGTGGGGCGTATACATGTTCACATATGTTGAGTAGAAGATAAATCTTGAGTGAGTTTAAAAAATGTACAAAATGTTTAAGGATGTGGACAGGCTTTCTTTTCTGGGTCTAGGTAAGGTAGTTGAAGATGTTCCTATTCCAAATGGTTCAGCTTCCCCCAGCGCTGGGGACATCTGCCTCCCCAGCTGAGCTGGTGTGATGGGAGGGGTGCTACAGTACAGGGCTGGATCACCTTCCCTGGCAGTTTAAGCTCAGATAATGGGTTCTGACAGTGGATGAGGAATACTTGCACCTTCTGTCCTCCTGGCCTTGGGAATGGGGATCCTACTGATAGGAGGGAGGAGAATGGGGTTGATATGCATCTGAAGAATGCTAATGTCTTAAATCTCTTCCAGTTGTCTGTAGAATATATGTGTGTCTAACCCAAGGCAAGGCTGGAAAGGTGCTGGTAATGTGGCTTGATATTACTAACGCTGAAACTCCCTGCCTCTGCGAGGCTTTGTGCTTTCTCAAGAGAGTAAGTGCAGGAAGGAGCATGGTTGAGAAGCAGAGGATCAGGTGTCACCTCACAGAAATTTGTTTGCCCTTCATACTGAGGCTGAGCCACTGAAACTTGGGTTTTATCTCAGCATTGGGAAGGAGGCTGATTTCCAACTGAACAGTGACATGTCATCTGCTCCATCACTGCTCTGTGTCTATCCATGATTAGATACAGATGGAGCTGTCTCATACAGGGTTCCCTGTCTGAATGCTGATGCTTCTTTGAATTTGATGTCCTGTGTTTGGAATCAGATCCTAATCTACATCAAAAAGCAAGCAAACCCCAAGAGTTGCAGTGCAGCTGATGTATTAAGATAGGCTGTCTGGGTGTTTGCTCCATTTCTGACATTTATGCAAGGTGCTGTCTTGTTCTGGGGATATTATTACCCAACATAAGTATATAATGCAGTTGGTTGTGGATCATCCATTTTGTATTAATTTTAATTTAAAATAATGCTTTCCTGACCTCACCTGCTACAAGTGATCACAGCTGTGTGTGTGCACGTGTGGGGTTATGCACTCCTCCATTTTGGCTGTCCTGCTCCTGCCCTTCTGTCAGTGAGCCAGCAAAATGGCTGTCACGTTGGTCTCTCTTGTCAGTCTCCAGGGGTTTTCAAACTAAGCACCTGGTGGAGACGGATAGAAGGAAAAAGAGGTCTTTTCTGATTCTGTATGGTAAACCCCAGGGGGCTACAGGAGCGATATGAAGAAGAGAAGTGAAATCTAAAAGCCGATGGAAACAGCTGGTTTGCAAACAAACCACCGGGGCAAGGAAAACATCACTTCCAACATGACTAAGTTTCATAAAATGAAATTCTCTGTATTACCATGTGAGAAAGCCACATGCTGCATGAGGTTCACATAAGATAGTCATGTGAGATGTCAGATCTTTTATCCTTACAAGGAAATATGAAAAGCGTTCCCAGGGCATGTGTTCCTGCCAGTCCTACCCAACATTTCCTTGTTTTCTTCACTGCTAGAAAGATGTGTCCTGGAAAACATAATAGTCTGAAATATATGTTTTCCCTTTGGACTTGTTATTTGCAACCAGGTAAAGATTTTGTTTCTAAATAACATTACTGTTCAACATTCAGGTGTGTCTCAGGACCAGTAAGGACTGCTAATGTTTTTGTCATGCCTGAGATGTGGCTGTGACCATTCCCGAATCTGCAGGAGTGCAGAACTGCCCGTATGTAAGGGGGAGGAGGGCTGATTTTTGCGGGTGGCAGATGAGGAGTGCTCTTCTGTTCCATCCCACCAGCACTACTCTGATGAGCCCATCAGAGCAATGAAGATGTGTACAATGAATGCTAAGCACATTGTGCAAATAAGCACAATAATAATAATGTTGAAGATGGGAAATGAATAATTCCTCTAAATGAAGCTTGGGCAGGAATTCAGATAGAAAGTATGTAATTAAAACAAGCTGGAACTTGATCATAATACTGAAATGGTACTAGGAAAAAAACCCAGAAAAGTTATTTAATGACTATTAGCAGGAAGAACCTTGGCTTTTTATTTCACCCACAAAGATGCAATTGCCAGCACCAGGAAAAGCCAGATTCCCAAGAGAATGTCCCTCCTTCTTCCATATGATTTTTCCATGGAGAATTACTATCTTGGGCTGCCAGGATAATAACCATCAGTTCTAGAAGTGGGGTGGAGATTTGTGCAGGGCAGAAACCTTGGGGACTGCACCTGGTTAGGCAGTGGGAGGGCCAGTGCCTGAGCTGAGCACAGCTGGTGCTGAGAATGCAGGGAGTGGAGATGTCTGGAGGCAGGTTTTAATACCCGGTCCTACGGAAGCAGATGAAATGACTGCTTACACAGTCCTGCTGTCATCTCAACTCTGACCAGACCAGACCTTTGCTTACCTTGGGCTCTCCTGTACAAACATTACTCACAGTTCTATGACAATCTGAGGAAGAAAGACAAGCAGCAAGGATCTTCACCTCATCAGAAGCCACAAGGGCACATTTGCTACTGTGTGCTAAAGACTCAGAACTGCTGCTGGCTTTACTGGCTAGTGGTTGCCACCTCTGCTGATCCCATGACTAGGGGACATCATAAATTATCCAGAAAGTGCCTCTCTTAGCTGGGCAAGGGCTGAACTTCGGTTGTGTATTTGTGGAGCTCAGTGCATGAGTAACTTTGCATAACTCACTGTAGATCCTTACAGAATAAATGGATTGTAATAACTATATTTCAGTGACTACTGAAAGGCAATTTGAAGACTAATAAAGCAGAATGTTGAGATGTCAGAATGTAGGCCTTTTGAAACAATTTGAGGCAGAAGGAGAATACCCGCAATGCTTGTGATGTGGCTGCGTGTGCTGGCAGGGGATGGTCAAGCAGCACATGGCTGCAAGGGCTCATCAGGAGAAGGAAAGATCAAGCCTTCATTCTTGCACTGGAGGCAGAAAAGGTGGGAGTGCACTGTCAATCACATCATGGACTTGTGCTCGGTAGTGGGGAGTGACAACCCCTCGCCATTTTTTTTTTCAATTCTCATAAACGGGATACATTGATTAAAGCATGGTTTTATTCCACACCATGAGTGCCATCTTGCTGCTCATTTGACCCTACTAAAGGCAGAGTGGGACTCGGCTGTGCTTGTGGCTGTGAGGAATTGTTTTATAGCCACAGGCATGCTGGTGTCTATTGGAGACTCAGGAGGAGAGGAAGAGTCTGCAGAGAAAGGCATTGTTGAATGCCACAAAGCCAGATCCTCAGTGGTGTTAAGGTCAGTAATCTTACAGGAGCATCTAGGAGTCGGCACTCTGCCCCTGGCTCCAGGTGATGATATGGTGTGGTCCAAGCTGTGTGGCTGGCTATGCCTGCTGGTGTGCTAAGTCTGAGAGAAATTAAACCAGTGGGAGCAGAGCTGCTCAGCCTGGGACAGCTGAGAAAATGACAGCTCAATACAGGCCAATTGCCTCGGGATCCCAGGATGGGAGCAGGGGGAGTTTGCAGTGGTGGCGTTCATGAACTGATACATGATTCACGCCTGGTGAATGTGTGAGCACTGGGCTGTAACCTCCCCTGACTTACCGGGGGTGTGTGCGGGTGGGGGGGTGGGGGGTGTGGAAGTCTGTAATACAAGCTGCGCTTGGCTCCCTGCTGTGCCTTCATGGTGTGGGCTGTGCTGGGGTCTCTCCACACTTGAAGTGCTATGAATCGGATCCCAAGCATGGTTTAAGGTAATTTTCTTCTAATTCACAGTTAGGGAGTGGAATAGATCTATATTCTGAGAATGAAAAGTATTAATAACTCCCTTACACTCAGTTTGGAAGCAAATGAATACCCCCATTTTCCGGTAAATTTTGAGAGCGTTATTTTACTGTACGGAGATGAACTCCATTAGCAGAACACATGAATTAAAACAAAAGCAGCTTATTTGCATTGTGATTAACCATTCCTGAGATGAGAAGGCTCATCTAGTTGTGAATATATGGCAACAAAGATTATACGTGGTGCCGATGGGGCTTAATCTTTGGGTTTTATGTTTCTACAAAATGGCTTTCATACAGAAACTTGTTCTTCTTACCTACAGCTGAAATTTGTCACCATGGTAACCTCCTGAATTTGGAGGGGCGGGGTGCTCTAGGCAAATATGTGGCTGCAACCTTAGAAATTGTGATCTAAATTGGGTTTAATTTCACCTCTCTTTCTTTAACACCTATGAAGTTCTTAAACACTGGGCAGCTGCTCATTTAACCAGATCAGAGGGAGGCCATACAGATTTAAACTCTTTGTTTTCTTTCTTTGAAAGGAGCAGGGTTTGAGGCAATTTCCTCTGTTATTCAGCTGGCTCCATCCTTCGCTGGTTGCAGCTCCAAGCCAGTTAGGTTCTCCAGGAGGTGATGGACTGCTCTCTGCTCCGATGCCTGCAGCATCACCCACTGTTGCTGGGGAAATGCAGAAAATCCTGAACTGGGGTCCCAGCAGTTCAGCATGGGAGAGTACACTCTTCATTATACACATAGTTCTGTTTTGTTTTCTTTGATGTACATGTCTGAGAGTTATTTGGGGCCTTAAACAGGTTGTTTTTTCAGTTGTGTTTGATTTTTTTATATATATTTTTGAAGGGGAAAAACCTAAGAAAAATGTGCATTAAGAGTTCTGAAAATAAAGTTATTAAAGCCTTAGAGAACATTCCCCCACAATATTGTGTTAATGCAATATTATTTGAAGGACATGTCACCATCTTGATCATTTAACTTCTGATTTTTGTTTCCCATGTTATGTGTCAAACTGCTTCCCACTGCTTGCCCATGTTCTCTTTCTGGCTTTTAGGTTGCAGGAAAAAGGAGGAGTTTATGAGTAAAGCTCTGGACAAAGGCTGTGTAGACTGAAGTTGCTATTAGTGAACTACTGGTTCTGCTATTAACTCCTGAAATAACCATGGCTGAATCATTGCATGTCTTTCTGCCCGAGGTCAGAAGAAATACAACACAGTCTTTCTTCTTGTCCTATTGCTCTTTGTGTGGGTATACAGCGTCGCAAGTGCTGGTGTCAGGATGTTCTTAATCTGTGTAGTAGTGCCTTGATTTTACCTGAAGCTTCTTGGTGTAGCTAATAAATAAATAATAAATAAAAACAATTTGAAGGAGTGCAATAATAAGCAAAGTGGTCACCCTACCTATTTGGTTGCTTTTTAAGAAGCTCCTGGGCCACCACAGGAACCATCAGTAAATAAACCTCTGTCATCTGCTCTCCCTGCGACTGACATTCAGACCTTCTTTTCTTTCCCCTGTAGGGTGGGGGCAATCAAAAACATTCCTTTATATTAAGGCAGGCTGTGATTTCAAGTGCTGTCTGGCCTGGGCTAGCTCTGGCTTCTCTGCCTATCTTTGTTCCTTGGTAGCTGTCTCCTAATCTGAAGTACTTCACTCTTAACTATGAAGAGCAAAACTATCTTGGATTCACCCTGGGGGAGAGCTTGTACATCAGTAGGTACTCCAAGGAGCTGACCTGTGCTACAATCTCACTCCTCAGTAGATTTGTTTTTTTTAGAAAACCACCAAGTGACTGGTTTATACTTTCTGCTAAGGCCCCATCAGCTCTTGGTTATTGTGTATATTTGAGTACACAGGAAGCACATCTGAATGTGGCTTCCTAATAGGGGTAAAGCCCTAAGGGGCACTTGCATGTACCAGAAATTCCTTTCTCAATGGTTTTTACCTTGTGTTTTGCCCCATGACCTGCTTAACATAGATGAAATAGCTGTTGAAGAGAGGCTGATGAACATAATTTGGCTCCTTCTGAGCTGGCAAGGAGTGTTCAGTGAGCAGTGGGGCTACTGCAAGGCCACCCAAATGCAGCATCAAGGCTATAACATTAGGTGGCACATACTGTTCTCTGCTGCCAGCTCCTACCTGCTCTTCTCAAGGGTAAAACATCTTATAGAATTTGTCAAAAAGTTTAAAGGCCTCAGAGCCATTGGCAGGCAGAGGGAAGTCTCCTTCAGGGCAGTTTCAGTGCTAGGTCCACTTCTTGGTACCTAGCACATGAAGCTGAGCTGACTATAAATATGCAGCCACCCACCACACTGCTGTGCCAGTACAGCCTGGGAGCAGAAAGCAGCATTCTTGGGACTTTACAATGCAGAAGAATGTGGAGCGTGAAATAGCTGGGATCACAGGTTGCCATCCACCATTTTGCTTCCTTTACACCATCTTCTCCTTTGTCAAGGGCAAAAAGCCCTTGATGCATCATGAAAGGGGAAAAAGACATGGTGTGCTGAGGCTGGTGTAAGCTGTCTGGTTGTCTCCTACCCACTTTCCCATTTTCTGCTGCATACTTCCCTCCTTTCATCTTGTTTTGAGTGGAATGGTGGATCACTAACAGACTGTTATTAGGAAAAGAACCTCGCCATTCAAGCACTTATAGACACATCGCCCAGATTACCAATAGCCCTTGCTCCACAGAACTGGGTAGGAAGATTTGTAAGAATATGTTTTTCCCCTCCTGAGATTTTTGGAAACACCTTTTTATCAGTTGTGTTACACAAACTACAAAATGGCTCCCTTTGGAGGGAGCATTTCCCTATCAACTTCCCCAAGATTTAACGCAAGTAGGGAGGTGAAAAACAATGATTTCCAAAGTTATCTGAGCTTTTCAAGTCACTTAAATTGTTTGCAGGCTCAGACTGGCATGGGGGATGAGCAGAGGTTGTGCTGGGTGCCTGATGCATTCAAGTAAACTGATCCCCTCCCCAGAGCCCCATCTCCTGTGTGCAGCCAAATCGTGTGTTTGCAGGAGACAGTATGCTTGTGTTTCTCCCACGACCCTGCTGGCTCATTAGTGTTATTTCTGGAGGTCTTGTTTCCACAGTAACAAGCAATTACCATTGTTCCACGGACTGCCAAAGTTACCACCAGCAACGCAGAGGAAGATGCGTTATTCTCTATATTGGGATAAAATGCCTTCATATGTCTTGCTATTCACTGAATGCCAATCCTGACGCAGGTCTTGTGCAAATAGCACGCTCCGCCCCCTGCCAATGCTGCTTTTGCTGGTATTAAGACATGCCAAATTCTGAAAGGATCCAAAATGGTCTTCTTAGGTCTGTGGCTACACTGGCAATGACAGGGTCAGGATTTCAGCAGCAGAATGACTGTACCAATGGTAGCTCTGGTAGAAATATAAATAGAACAGCTTGGAGGCAGTTCTTTTTGCAGTTGTGCTTAGCTCTGTTCTAAGTAATGCTGGCTAGTGACATCAATAAAACATACTCTGTCTTTACCCTATAGCTTCTACCAGTACAGCGGTGGAGCTCCCACAGAGCACTCTGCTGGTTTTATGCTACCAGGATGCACAATTGTATTGCACAATGCCTTCATAATCCCCAAGGGGCAACGTGTCTGCATTTGCTCCAACCATTTCTTCCAACAGTGGCTTTTCCTTTCCCTTTTACCTTTACATTGCACACAGACTGAGTGAGCTAGAATGGGCTTTAAAGCCCATAGAACATATCCTGCATTTCATGTACATATCAAAAAATTAGGCAGCTGAGAAGCTGCAGGAAGATGGGCTTTTGCAAGTGAGAGAAGTGGGGTAGTGGGGCACTGGGGCAGCTGGATTAGGTTTCATGACTTGAGTTTTTATGGCTTTCAGCGACTTCAGTTTCCAAGTGTGAACTCCACATTCTAAAAAGCTCTGGGGCTATGTTGTAAGGTCTGAGCTCCTCTTAACAGAATTTTCCTGTGAATAGATGTAGTCACTTGCCCAACTGACTAATAACAGGTGTTGAAGGGAGAACATGGCCTGTTGCCCCCATAAACAAAAACACAGGGGAGCACAAGGAGCCTTGCTCCAAGGTAGCTGAAGTAAAGAGCTCAAGAGAGGTCTTTTTAAAACTGAGAAGAAACAGTCTTTTGTGAAAGTTCTTGGGAACACCTGCACTAGAGATTTTTAAAACCTGGACTTTGGTCAGAGATGGTAGAGGACAGTTTCATATCAGGCCAGTATATGATGGTGACAATGAACAGAAAGGGTGCTGCTTTGACAGCTACCAAGATCATACTGCTTTAGCTACCCTTGAGGAAACAAAAATCCAACAGCAAACACACTGTCTTTTTTTGAGGTGGAGAAAGGGATGGCCAGAAACCAGTGGTGATAGGGTCCTGGATACTTTTTTCTGTCTAAAGTTACACAAGTCTGTGAAATGAAGGTGGAGAAGGGAGTCAACACAAGTGGAAAGACAGCACCTGCATATCATGTGTCTGTTGTAGAGGTCAGGCCTAATTTTTAAGTGCCTCTTAGTTAGCAGGGATTGAAGTGTTAGAAAGTCCTTCAGTTCTCTGGGGGCTTGACCATGGAACGAAGGCAGCACCACAAAGAAAGGTTAAGAAGATATCCTTGGGCATGGGAAAGCAGTCCTACCTAATTCAACAAGCTTCTCTTCTCCTTTGTGTTGCATTCTCCTAAAGCCTTGGATTTTAGCATGGTCTGTATGGTAGAAAAAAACCCCTAAACCCACAAACTTATTCTCCACGTGTAAACTAGAATCTAATGTTTGAGTTCTAGGTGACAGCATATGAGGCTTGGATGCTTCATAATGAGCCGAGACTCGGTTTCGTATTGTCAAGAAAATATTCCCATCTCGAAAATAAACCAGGGCTTTGCTCTTTATCTGTAAGCTTCAGGCGCCCGCTGGCGTCCCACATTTTCAGCCGGGGCGCAGTGCCGAGCTGGCCAGCGGCCACTAGGTGGCAGCCTTGGGCTGCGGTTTCACCGCGGTTGAGGAAACCACAAAAAGCAAAGGACTTGTGCTTTTAGAAGGGAGATCTTTTCCTTTTCTTGCTGCTCTCACACGCTAGAAACGAAAGTCCAGGCTCTCCAGGTGCGGAATGGGATGAGCAGAGGAATGGAGAAGTGCCTGTCCCATGCCAGGTCCTCCCTGCAACAGGATTTTTGTGAGCAGGGCTGTGGCGGGAGCGTTGAAGCCTTCCTAGGTCTGGGGTGTGGTTGGGTTGCAGGATTGATTTAGTTTATCCTGATCTATTCATCCTCATGTATATATGCTGATGGGGATAATTTTGAGATCCCCGTGAATGCATATAAAAAGTATTAAAATTGAGATGAAAGTGAGTACTGATGAACTGATTTATCCAGCAACAAATGCTGGTAGAGCCAGCTCAGATGAAGTGCATGCTGTATTTTATGACGATTGCTTTTGACAAGGCTTCAGTCTTAAAACTGTTCCAAATAGGGAGATTTAGAGTTAGTGCAAAGAATGAATCACAGGTTAAGGTAGAGCCAGATGAAACCTGAAATGTTCATTTTGAGAGAAATTTCAGTTTCTGACTTCAAATCTTCTTTTTACTCTTAGTGATAAAAAATTTGTTTTCAATGTATTCCTAAGATCTGAAAATTATCAATATATTAATTAGGTACTTTTAGGAAAATACTGATGTTTTGTTTGGAAAATTAGTTAAATTTTGGTACCATTTCACATGTTAGTTGTAATGCAGAGTTAGGTTGTGCCAAATCAAGCCTTGTATGAGGGCTTGATCAATCCTGCGAGTAACATAGCATACCATGAATATCATAATTAAATATTCTGTTATATAATTTTGTACAGGTGATATTTTATTTTCAAAACAAGTGATTTTTTTACCAAGTAATGACTTCTCTATCAAAAGCAGTACCAGCTTTATCAGTCTGTGCTGAATAAAACATTTCGACTTTTTACACTCTGAAGAAGAGATGTTCTGGGTACTAGTTAGGGACCAATTGTTTTTAATATCCTAGAAGCCTGATTTCAGGCTGATGGCAGGATATTGAACAAATCAGTGTCTCTCATTATTAATGAAGAATGTAAAAACAATACAAGCAGTAGAATATGACAAAAAATAGTACATTGCTTTCAAAATTAGTATTTTAATTTGAAAGAACAATCTGGTATTTTTTCCCTAAGGAAAAACTTCCAATACTGAAAATTTTGTTTGAGCCTCCTTTTCTGTAAGGATTTTTCATTTGTACTTATGATTTTGTGAAAAATGTTGATTTTATCAAAATAGTATTTTCTGGTTGAAGTCTGTTTTGATTAAAATTTTCTCACTAGTGTGAGCTGTTATGACACTCTACTCCTCCACCCTCTGAGCCGTGGTAAAAGGGTGAGTGAAGTTATTGATTTATCTTTTTTTTTTTTTTTTTTTAGTGCCATGACTTCAAGAGCTCCATGGCTGTTCTGCAGACAGATGCACAATTGTGAAACATCAATATGGACTGCAAATCTCTACTGTCAGTCAGCTTCTCTTTCCCTCTGCATAATGTAATCCCTATCTCCACAATGCCTGCACAAATATACATTTGCAAAGATGTTTTTCTGAAGATAGTGTGCATAGCAAGCACTCCTTGTTCTCATCTCTAGCAACATTATATGGAGTTTCAGTTCAAAGTTCACTGGGTTCCCCTTCCTACCACTGTAAGTTAGCCCGCTCCAGTTGCTATTAAATATCACACAAGCAACACCGCAAAACAGATTGTGGAAAGCAAAGGAATTCAGGGAAAAGCAAGAAATTGAGCAAGGACTTCAAAGGTTGTCTGGGTAGTGATAACAAAGGATTTTAAGGAATTAGTGGTTAACAGTGATGCAGAATAGCCATCACCTTGATGCTCAGGTGATACCAGCATGCAAGGGGGAGCTTCTGAGGGTGGCATGAAGAGATGTCACTAGGAGTAGTCAGGTTTCAACCAGGGAGACGAGCAGGTCAGCTTCCCTAACCACTGAGTTTTGTTGCTGTCAAGAATCCCAAGGAAAGGGCTGCAGACATCATTGCTTGCCGATTTTAAAACTGGTCAAAATTTGGAGACAGGACAAGCCAGTATCAGAACAGGTGAACAAAAGAAGTTGGAGCAAATAGCCATATCTACCCCACTTTCTATGAGTCTGAGAAAACAGCTGGGAGAAAGACAGCAAGGTCTGAAGGAACCTCATGTACAAAATTAGAAGAGTGTGAACTGGCATGACAAGAGTTGAGACATGGCAAGAGGAAAGCTTTCAAAGACAGTGCTCTTCTTTGACAACATGGTGACCTTAGGGTAGGAAAGAAGGAAAAAAGGGGAAGATGTGTAACAAATCAGGGAAAGGAGAAATGTGTGTGAATGTATGTAGCTGCTCATGTGTATGTGTGGCACAACAGGAATCTCATTCAGATTGGAAAAAGTATTGTAGGTGTTCGCATCCCAGTTTGCTCA
Organism: Falco naumanni; assembly: GCF_017639655.2. NCBI lineage: Eukaryota > Metazoa > Chordata > Aves > Falconiformes > Falconidae > Falco > Falco naumanni. Next base: position 37,715,536 of record NC_054058.1, read on the forward strand.
GAGTACTGGCTGGAAGAGGGCACCTTGGCATAAAACCTGCATATGAATTCTTGCTGCTTTAGGTGAAGTGATGGCGGGGGGCAGGTTGCCAGACACTGTCACTGAGCATTCAACGAACAAATAAGAAGCAACTGCAAAAGTCTGTTCACAACTCAAGTTGCATAGCAACACGAAATTGTCACATTGCTGTTATGGCAGTTTCTTACATTATGTTCATTATTAGACCCCTTTTTAGGAATCACGCAGTATGATGTTATTAGTCCACTCCCAAGCTGATTGTTTGACCTTTGTCTCTCATTGAATGATGCCGTGTGATTTGCTACAAAAGTGTCTCAAAGCGGTACACCAGGGAAAAGTCCTTGAGGAGCCACCAACATAGGCCTTAGGGAGTAAAAGATGTGCCCGTGTAAGATGGGGCAGGAGAGACAGATCAGGGAGCAGCAATATCCTCAAAGAAGTCTAGAGTCTGACTCACTCAGTGGGATGTATCCTGCTGTGTAGTACCTCATCACTTCTCTGAACTGAATCTTCGTTGATCTGATTGAAAGGCTATTTTGAGGGGTGAGCCACAGTTGCTTGTAAGATGTGTGTATAAAATGCTTCCAGTGCACACTTGTGCCTAGTGGTTGGATCGGTCTTATGGGCGATGGCTGCTGTGAAATCCTAACTTCCATCCAGCTGTTTCCTGCTTTTCAGTGTAAGCACCTTGTGAGGCAGAGATGCTGAAGCACAAAAGCAGTCACAGCATAGTCATCCTGTGATGTTTCAGACACTGCCGGTATCTGAAACAATACCTAGAAGTCTGCTTGTCTTGCAGGTTGTTGCTGGTGTCCTGCATAATTTCTTTCCTGGATGTCTTGTATAACACAGCATCCTCCTCCCCGTTTCAGTCTAAATGCTGCTTCTTTTGCTGGCACAAGATCCTGAAATGCCCCTGCCATCTCTTTGCAGCCAAGGCAACCAGGGCCACTGGATACCAAGGTGTAGCTGGAATTCTAAGGATGTGAGTAAACTGAATGAACTCCTTTACCGTGAACATCAGACTGACACAGACTTAGGACATTGGGTACAGTGGAAATTAGCTTACAGGCTTTTGCACTGGGTGATGGGGATAGTGGCATGCTTAAACAAGTAATTCTCCGTGATGTATCTTCTTTCTGAAGAGTGCCTGGTTGTAAACTATACCATCTTTTTCAAGATCACCACTGAAAATTATGAACAAGCAAACAGACCTCAGAAGGGCAAGACAGACTGCCTGTCCCCTCTGTACAGAGTAATGGTATTATTCAGCTTCGTTAAAACAACTGATGAGGAAACAAACAGCTTTGAAATTCAGTTCCTCTATGTTTCTGTGCCCAGAACCCAAAGCACACAAATGGTGTAACACCTGGGCTAAATGCTACAAGTCGCTCTTGCTTGATATTAAAGGGATCAAGCTTCAACAAGTTCTAACACAGCAGGTGATAAACATCTATGCATGACATTGCTAAGATGGCTACTGAGTTATCTGTGACAAAGGAACATCTCTCTAACGCAAAATAGCTTAGCAGTCCTTACAAAGGAGCAAAAGGTGTTCATTTGAACATTCTCCTTTCTTCCCTGGAGTATCTCCCATGAACACAAACTGCTGGTTGGGACACTCTAAAAAGCTTATTTCTCTCATGCTCACTCCCCCTCACCCATAGGGATGGGGAGGAGAATTGGAAAGTAATGTAAAACCCCAAGGGTTGAGATAAGAACAATTTAATAGAAAGAGCAAAAGCCATGCAAGCAAAGCAAAGCAAGGCATTCATTCACCGCTTCCCATGGGCAGGCAGGTGTTCGGCCATCCCCAGGACAGCCGGGCTCCATCACCTGTAACGGTTACTCAGGAAGACAAATGCCATGCTGTTGGATGTTCCCCCGCTTCCTTCTACTTCTCCCAGTTTATATACTCAGCATGACGTCATATGGTATGGAGTACCTCTTTGGCTAGCTCAGGTCACCTGTCCTGGCTGTGTCCCCTCCCAATGTCCTGTGCCCCTCCAGCCCTCCCACTGGCAGGGCCCAAGAAACTGAAAAGTCCTTGACTTAGTATGAACATCACCCAGCAACAACCAAAACCATCCGAGTGCCATCAACATTGTTCTTACACCAAATCCAAAACGCAGCACTGCACCAGCTACTAAGGAGAAAATTAACTCTGTCCCAGCTGAGACCAGGACACTGTGTTAGATTTATCTTGCTTCCTCCTGAAGCTGAGTGATTTGAAATCAATGGAGAGACAGCAGATGTTGGAGTGGTCGCTGGTAGCTCAGTCATCCTGAGGACCCCTATCAGGTGGTTGTATCAAGAGCTCTGCAGAACAAATGGACTTTGATGCCTTGTGGCTGCTCTACATGTGTTTGTTGACAGCCCTGGTACTTCAGTGAAGAAGTCAGTCCTGAGTTCTAGGCTGTCACCCAGACTAAAGAATTTTGTATCACCTTGCTGCTATAGAGTATCAGAAGGTACAGATACAAGAGGCTGTTCCATGGAGCTGGTTCACATTTGATAGTTGTTGTAGCTTTTTCTTTTTAACTTGTTCTTTTATTTTATGGTGGAAATAGAGCTGAGGGTCCCCGGTGATAAGTGGGGGGTTCTTTTATCAGACCTTACACTATGGTCAGACCTCTTTAAGATTTCTCTCCATGTATCTCTATCAGTCTCGGTAAGTGTGCGTTACTAAGTACCATCTTTGCAGTGCCTCAGCTTTATTTGACAATCTGAGTTTCCTATGACCTTTTGAGGATAACATTTGCAGGTTAAAATGTGCTGAATAAGGACAAATAAGAAATGCAAAAGAAGTGAAAATAGTCAGGTTTTAAAGATCATCTTCTGTCAGCATTGTTTGCATGTGTGCTCATTTCTCATAAACATTCAAAGGCTCGACTTTCCTGTTGCTAGTATACATGGAAAACAAATGTCAAAGCTTCACATGACTACTTGCCATAAATGAATATTAAATGTGCACACACACTTCATCTGGAAGTGCTCGTACACTCCTCTTGTCAGATAGCAGAATAAATAATGATCAGCATCACCACCCAGAGCTGGTGATTTCCATCTGTAGATATGAAAATGCTCTATAAGGAAGGCCAGAATCATAACCTCCAATTCTGCAAACGGGACACTGTTACTTAGCAAATTCACTTGTCTGGTAGTCACAGAGCTTCCACCTCTCTACCTAACCTGCAGAGGCAAATGAGGATGCACATTTAATTTTTTCTCTTCCATCCATGACTGCCCCTTTTAAAAGGAGTCACTCACCCTTTCATTTAATGCTCAGGGCATGAGGTTACTCATCACCACCCAGCACAGGCTGCCATCCACCCTGGCTGCGCACATGTGCTTACTGGCATGTATGTTCTCTCTGTATCTCTTCCTCCTTGTCTTGCAGGTGAGTCTTGCTGCTTTCTTTCAGGTCACCTCTACTTCTGCCTTCAGTGCCCCTCACTGCGAAGGATCTCTTCTGGGCTGGCCAGGGGCCTCCTGCAGCATTTCCTTGCAGAGCCTGGGTATTCTGTACCTCTCCTACTGTCCTTGTACTGTTCTCAGGGATGTCTTGTCTTTCAGGGCTGTCAGAGAAAATTTTGTAGTTCTGAGTCCTCTCTCTGGTTTGTTGTGTGGGTTTTCATCCTGAGAGTACCCCAAACCAGGCAGAGATGCAGAAGGGTTATAAGGTGAGCGTGTTGTTTCCTGCTAGGACAGATTTTGATAACAGGTTTTACAAGGTTCCCTGGGAGGATGAGCTTGGTAGTGGCTTCAAGAAATGAAATTTATTCAGAAGGGACTTGACCGAAGTGTCTACAGTAACATATATCAGAAGAAGTCTGTTGGGAGCACCTTTTATTTGTGTCTCTCCAGAAACTAACAAAGGGCCATTCAGAGAAAAATTGGCAAATACAGTACCTGAGTACTTCACACAGTGGTAATTAAACCACAAGGCATGTTGCCACTGGGTGTTCTGGAGACCGCAATCTAAATTAAAAAATCCCAGTGGCTCTACGGAGTGAGCCAGTTTCCAAATTCCTAGGAATTAAAATGTTTCTTGAGCCTCCTTCTGCAACTTCTTTTCAGGTCTCCGAGGGCACCACCAGCCCTGACTGTCCCTGTTCATCATCTCCTGGGGCTCCTTCTACCCTGCCCAGGTCCTAGGACACCATTTTAGCCCACCCAGGGCCATCAGTCCCTGCCCCAGTGATGCTGCAGTAGGGCTGCTCTCTAGCTCCTCACACTGGTACCCTGACTAACCATGGACCCCACTGCACCAGGGAGGTACCTGATGCCCAGGACTGGGGCTGCTCCTGGTGCTCCCCAGCTGCTCTGCTCCCTGGCTGGGGTGGTGCAATGTCCCTGAGGAGCCCCCAGCCCTCCCAGTGCCCCAACACTTCTTATACTCTTTGGTGTGGACACTGCTAGACTGTCGGCTGCATCCTGCTCCATTTGTGTGGTTTCTCTTAAGCCCTGTACAGTCTATACCATCACATGACATAGCCAATAACATTTTTAAAGTGGACAATTCCCTCCCAATACACTGCTCTTATCTACAGCAAGAGTGTTAAAGCCTGCCAGGATGTAGAACTGATTGCAGAGACTGCAAATGTGATACTTGGACTAGTAAGTCATTTTACCAATACACTTCCTCTTAAAAGTGATCATTGTTAGAAATCATTGATCTTTTCCATGTCCTCTTAGTCCGACAATATCACAGCTCCAAAATGGGAAGCCTTGCTGTGTGAGCAGAGATACACAGATCAATATCCCTTCTCATGGCAGCAAATGAAAATGAGTAGTACAAAGGTAGACTTCCACAACCCTGTTAACAGGAACAGTCTGGAGGCAAGCATCAAATGTCGTGGAAATTGAAATGAAGAAAGTGAATATAGATGTTTATGGTATCAATCTGCCTTGGTTTGGAGTGTAAGGATTATTATCTTGAGAATAATGGCAACATTTCGTTATAAAACTTCTAGAATTTCTAGGGAGAAGGAGGTGAATGAAGCTAGAAATACATGTCGAGATAGCTGTATCTCACAGTGTTTGGGTACACCCATTCCAGAAAGGCAGGTAGTTAGCCAGAAGAGACTAAGGGACCCATGCTTTTGTGAACACACACTCTTATGCATACTAAACTTCAGGCTACAATATATTTGCTCTAAACTCACCAGCAGTTATAAAATTATCCAATACCAAAATCCATTAACTGAAGTATGGGCTTGGTACACCCCAGGTAAATTTGGTTCCGGGTCTTCCATTGATGAGATATTTGAGCCAAAAATGTTGCATCCATTGTGAGGATTTCCTTGCACTATGCAGGACAAAGAGATCATGGACAGACTCAACTTTTTTTTGAAAAAAACCTCCAACTTTTCAGACCAAAGAGTTAAAAAACATTGGTGTGCTGACATCCCTCAATTCATTGTGTTGAGTTGTAGGAGGCGAGAGTTTTTTTCCCCAAGTAGAGAGAAGCCTTCTTGCTCTTTCAGGTTTCAACACCAAGGCCAAATTCACAGCTCAGCTGCTTCACATGCACATGAGGGGATGACTGGGCCGCCTTGCTTGCATGCTGCTTCATGGTCATGTCAAATATGGGACCTGACGCTGCATCAAGTCCGAGGAATCCCATAGGAAGCCTCCACGGCAAGGATTTAACTTGTGATTAAAAGCAAGACAAGGCTGCATCCATATTAACCTCCTCTCTGCAAAAACCAAGAAGGTCTCCCAACTCTCTCCTCCCCAAACCCCCACCACTTTTCATCTTTCTTTGATTTTTCAGCTAAAAATAGGGTGACAGAGGGACTGTGGGGTAAGCAGCTGGAGTAGAGTGGAGCCAGTTGCCATAGAAACCAATGAGCCACTTAGCAGCACTTGCCTTCCTCCTTTGCCTGCGGATTTTTTTTCCCTCTTGTGCGTGGAAGGGCAGTGTGGGGGAAGCTGGAGGAGCTGCACATGCAGCCGGGACCAGCTCCCTGCCCCATGGCCAGCTAGGATGCCAGTGCTCCTGTGGGATCTGCCTCCCAAGCAAGGAAGGGGAGAGGGAGGATGGATGTCAGACAGAAGAATGGTTTGGGCATCAAATGCTTGGACATATGCTGGGAGTCTCCCCCTCACCCTGGCATCGTGTTTTCCTCTTATGCTAGATGGCACTTGGACAGTGCCCCAAATATTCAAAGAGGGCTTTCCAGGCCACTGGTGCCCTTCCCTATCTCTAAAGATGGCAAATAGTGAGGAAAGCAGGGTTTTACATGTTTACATGTATTACTGTATTACACCCCAGGCTTGAGTTGGGAGGTGGAACATAAGGGTTAGAAGAAGAGAATGTTCCTCTCCTCTCAGGTCCTCCTTCCATCATGAAAAATTAACATTTGGGTGATTATTTAAAATAGCTATCCAACCTACTTTTTGTTCACATGGGGCTAAAGTTGCTTTAATTTCACTGCATATACATTTCTCAGTGGGGAAAACCTATTTCCTTGAAAGATCTGAAGCTCTAAATGGGATACCTGAAACATATTAAGCTATGATTTGGTTATACCTGATACTGGTTTGCAGTGCCTGATATTCAGTCTTTTTTCTTTTCTTTTTTTCCTGGAGACTGAAGAGACATACATTGTTAGGTAGCACATACTTCACTAAGTTTATTTTTAAACTTAGAAAATATTATCGCTAGCAAAAAAGTACTAGATTGGCAGCTCTTGGAGAATGAAATCTTCTCTTCAGCCCTGGAGTGACAGAGCCAGTTTTGGTAAGACCTTCCCACACTGCTCCTCATTTGCGTGCTGCAAGCGTGGCTTCCTTGTTACCTGAGTCAAATGAGAAAAAACCAGCTGCCCACACCTGGATGCAAACACCACGTGTCTGCTTACAGGTGCTATTCTCTTTCTCATGTGGTGCGATGTGGAAATAGTAGCAGCAAAGACAAATATGCATTAATGGGTGCTGCAAGCACAGTAAAGCTGTAAGAAATTTGCCAGCAAAACCATACCTTGTAAAGCTTGCTGTTGTAGTTGCAGGTTACCAGCCTTTCTGAAATCCAGAAGTCTATTAGCTGGAAATCATGGTAGGTAAAACTGAAAGCAGTTGCTAGGATAGTTCTCCTCTTGGTGGTCTGAAACTTGTTTTTTGTGTTTAATTCCTCCTCTTAACATGAATGGAGGACTGAAAGATAATAAATGGCATCACCCAGCAGTGCATGTAGGAAAGTGTAAATGTTATATAATGAATCCTTATAACATACCTGCAAAATCAACTGTATCATTTAACTTCTGCTCACCAGAGAAGGTCAGGCAAGATGTGTGACAGTTAGGACTAGATCAAAGGTATACCTGGGCAGACCTGAAGACCTCCATCACTGAGATGTGATCTGGCTATCCCAAGGATGCCATTTTGTGGCTGCTTAAAAGAGGTCAATAGAAAGACCAGCTTTGACTCTCGATGCTGACTCTTAATATTACTCATCTGTACTACATCACTGACACTGGCAGGACATATCTCTGCTCTAAAGAGCTGTGTGAGCACTTGTGCGCCTGGGTGGGTCCGCTTCAGAGTCGTACAGACCCATAATAGGGAGCATGGCAGAAATACAGACAGGGTCACGCTGTGTTCTGGTATTGTCCCGGTTGGCACAGCAGTCTTTTCGCAGCTCTTTCTGTCAAAATAATGCAAAACAACCTTGGGGTTTTGTTCATGTGTCGCATCAGGGCCATTCATTTAGTCACCCATGCTTCCTTCTTTCTTCTCATTTCTGCACAGGGTCCTGTACAGTCATGTCACGTGCAATTAATTTCTTTCCAGCATTTAACTGAGACTGTAGTGCAAAATTTGGATCTGAATTAAAATACGTCCCCAGATTTAGGCAGCTTGATCCACGTTTGGTGGTGGCCCATTTCTCGGTGAAATTTGTAACAGCAGTGAAGTGTCTTCTCTTGTATGTTATTATGTTTCTTAATTTCACGGTGTGTTTTCTTTGTTTATTGTAGTAGCCTGAAGTCATGCATCAAAACTTACTGTATTCATGAAAACATACCAAAGGCGAGCTTCACTGGATAATTAAATCTTCTCTGTTGTGCACTGGCATGACAAATATAGATTTAAAATAAACGTAATTTGCTGTTATAGAGCTGCTCCTATTCTATTCACCTGATGTTATCAGAAGGGTCTGGCCCAGGAGGCAGGATGTGCTGAATGCAACGCCGGAGGTTGGAGGAGCAAAAATCTGTGGCAGGTGGGTACAAAAATAAAGGGGTCTTTGTGCACAGAGGAATTCCTGTATGCTAGCATAAAAAGATACAGGTTACAAAGCAAATACTTCCATCAGCAAGATCAGAAGCTGCACGTCTTTTGTTCTCTTCAGGAGTCATTCAGAGCTGCAGCTTGTTGGCTGCAGAAAGCAAATGAGATTTGGGATGAGAAGAACTGAACCCTACAGCAACAGCTTGTGGTGGAGGGGAACAGAGAACTGTCGAGCTCAGTGAACATCAACAACAGATGGGTTTTTGTGCGAAACATGGTACCACAGTTAGACTGGGAAGGAAAAATGATGGCTTTCCATCTTAGCCTCAGAGCATTCAGGAGGAATAGATGTGTTCTTGATGGTTTGAATGGAAACGTGGGGATTGGCTCATGTCTCCTTCTTCTCCCTCCTTCCTAAATAAATCTTTTCACTTTTTCTCTGCTTCCTCTAGGACCTTCATCCATGCAGAAAATTCTGTTTCCAGCCTCGAAGGGACTGAGATTTTGGTAGCCTCCAGCCCCTAATGCTACTCACTACTGCCAGTTCAGCTGATCTGAGTTTGACATGCTTTTCTTTAAGTTCACAAGCTGATATCCACAAACTCTTGTCTAGAAGTATTGATGAAGAACATAAGCCAGTAAATAGGGTGTGCTGGGTAAGAAGAAGAGGGAAGTGACTGGGGAAGAACTGGCCAGGCTAGATTCTTTGCAGGAACCAGGTCTGAGATGGCCTTGCCACCCAGCTGCTAGAAACAAAACTCATGGTTTTCCATCGACTGGGTCTTAATGCTGCTGTAAAAATTCTCTACTTTCCACAGAATGTGCAATTTGTGGAGGAATTAAAAAAATGTAAATCACTTATGTATAGAATGATAATGTTCTGGTTAATATTGTGTCCTTTTCATTAACAATATTGAGGTTACATTGGATTTGTTTTGCATAGCATCTCTGTTTTCAGCATGGAATGTGTTTTTGCACTGGTTGCAGTTCACTGCTGAAGCAGCTGACAGGGAAGGCAATGAGAGAAGTGATGGTAACTTGGGGTTTGGTAAATCAGCCACTGTGCATACTGGGCCTAAGGAACCCTAAGTTCATTTAGCTGTTTTCTCCATTAAGATGCACCTAATAGAGCTAATATTTTTGTTTTAATTAGGATTACATGCCAGTGAGGAAAACAGAAGGTTCTATGCCTTTCTCAGAAGTCCTGAAGAGCCACAGAGCTGGCTCAGGAATAAAAACTCCCTGGAAAAGAATGGAAAAGGATGCTTGCATGCTGGCCCTGGATTCAGGAAGACAGCATGGCATCAGATTACATCTGTTTGGTATTTTAAGGTTTCTTTACAACCTTAAAGCAGAATGTTATTCCCCAAAGAATGCAGTCCTGCAGTTTAAGAATAAATACTCTGATAGAAAATGTATTCCACAGGAAATCCTGCTGCTGTGGAAAATGTGGGGCCTTGCCAGAAACCCTCCCACACAGGAGAGAAACTGAATCCCAGAAAAATGGATGGACTCCACAATATTAAACACTAGGGGAATGGGTTCAACTCTGTTACCCTTTTCGGTGAGATTGCAGCTGACAGTTCAGGCAGGAGGATATGTGCAGTGAGTAACGTGAAGTGGGATAATGCATGCAGAGCACAGTGTGCTGGAAGACTTACATACGGCTCTTGCTCAAAATAGTGTCTTCAGACACAGACTGTGGAGTATGTGCATAATGGCTCTTTGCTGAAGTTTTTGTAATGTATAATCTCTGATGGGAAGTATAGGCTTTGCTTTTGCACAAAACTGCATCTGCCATTGCAGACTGCTGGGCATGTTCTGTATATAATGTCCTGGTGTTACTGCATGTGTACATTGTTAAAGCCCAGGCTTACTTCTGAAATTATGAAGATTTTTCCTTCATTATGGTAATAGTAATGACAATTTTTTTCCTTCATTATGATCATTGTAATGACAATTCCTCACCAAAGTGTTTATCTCAACTACATGTGTATTTCAGTGCAAAAAGATCTGATTAATTTTTTTTTAAAGGCAGCAAATATGCTTTCTGCCTTTTCTCCCCCTCTCGTTCTCAGATAACTCAGGTATAATGTCTTTGCAGTTTTTTCCTGAGGCTTGCTGGAATACTTCATCACTAGGACGAGGCACAGGTATCTGCAATCGTGTTTCAAAATCAAAGGAACTGTTTGGGATTTTGTTCACTTTGCAAACAAAACAAAGCCTGGCGGCTTTCTGTTGTTCTCTTTTCTAGGCTGTTAACTCTGGGTATTGTTCGCTGTCAGTGCTAGCAGAAAATAAATAAACTTAAAATATGGCTCCTTTGAGCAACTGAACAGAGTTTAGAATGAGAGCCTTTTCTCAAATTTACTTACTGCAAACCATTCAGAGCTTGCTAGACCGCTCTCTGTTCTCTAAGGTGCTTTGGATCATGACAGAAAGACACTGTGTAAATGTAAGATATTATTATTAGCTCTGTCCTGTGTTCAAGCCAGGTGATAACAGCAACTGTCCTCTCCTTTCATTGATGTACTTGTGAGATCTGTCAATCAGGGCTGTGTCAGCAGCATAAGAGGGGGAGGGTGCAAGTGTGTTTATTTTTACTGTCAATTGTATTTGCTAATGAGAGAGGAGTTCATTACTAGAGAGGGAGCCCATGCGAGTTAGCGACTGAGTCAATTCATTATCAAGTGCTGGCTCTAGTGCCAAGTATGGCTTGGGAGAATGGAAAATCATAATTCCTCCACCCCCAGCTCCCCTCTGTCTAGCCTTTCACATTCACTTCTGATATTAGCTGGAGATCAGAGCTGCTGGGAAACTGGCAGATACAATTTTACAAATGGGTGTTGTCTGATGTCAACCTTTCCTCCTCCCTCCCCCCGCCCGAGCATCTGACATTTCTCAACCAAACAGACAGATGATAGAGCAAAACTGGGATTATTTCTTTATGTTCATAATAATAATGACTTATTTTCAAAGTGCTTGTGCTCAGTAAGGAGGGGGGACAGAATAGCCTTTATCCAGCTTGCATTCTCATCTGCCATTTTTTCTGCCCCACAGCATCCTTCTTTTTCCACTTGATCTCCTCCTCTTCCTTCTTCCTTTTTACCACTTTTGGTCCCCTGCACATCATGTTGCTTTGGTGATGGCCCCTTCATCTCAGATCAGACATGGTCCTAGTCCCCTTTGGCTTTATAAACCACTCTTTTGTGCTTTCTAGTCTCTTCTCCTGAACTGAATGTTTTCCTGATGCAGCCTGCTCTCCACAGGGCAAATTTCTTACTGCCTGGGGAGACATGCTTCATCCCCACTGGAAACAATGGTGTGCAGTAGCTGCCTTTGGTGTGAGCAGTGTTACTGCTACCTGCAAATGCTGGAGAGAAATGGCAGTCTCTCATGCTGAGAGCTCTGCGAGCTGTCTGCCTCACTACTGCTTAAAGCAGATGAAGCCTCATTTTTGCATGAGGCAGGACATCATAGACCTAAAAAAGAAGGAAATCATGACAAACTCCAAAGCTCTGGGAAGAATTCAGGGCCATCTGGCAGACAGCATCTTCAGCTACAGTCTTTCAGGGAGGTGCTCATCCAGAGCTGTCTCTGGTGGCAGAGTACTGTCTGCAGAGCCACCAACACAGCTCCTACTTCGTCTCTCATGCTACTTGTCCCACTGCTGGCCAAATCTAGGCCAGGCTACTTCTGTAGGGACAAACCCTGAGGTGGTGTCATTACAGCTAGTGTAACATGTATGACCTGCACATACCAATTGTCTCAATTCTACCTCCAGAAAAGACCTTATTTTTACTTCAGATCCTCTTTGTCCATTGCAACACCTTTCTCCAGGTTTGCTCTCCACTTCTCTTCAATGTAGCAATTCCCGTGTGACTCAGGAGCTGATTTTCACATTGTTTCCTTATTTCACACCCTTTCCTGGCCTTGCCTAGCCTGCCCACCTGGCTGGTCTGTTTGGAAAAGGTCCCCTCATCACCTTTGTGCTGTTTCTCTGTAGTCCCAGCCTGTGCAGCTGTTGTGCCAGCTAACCTCAGCTGGCAACCAAGTACCATGCAGCCGCTTGCTCACTCGTCCTCACCCAGAGAGATGGGGAAAACTGGAAAGGAATGTCAACCCCAAGGGTCGAGATAAGAACAATTCAGTAGGTAAAGCAAAAGCTGCGCATGCAAGCAAAGCAAAGCAAAGCAAGGCATTCATTCACCGCTTCCCATGGGCAGGCAGGTGTTCGGCCATCCCCAGGACAGCCGGGCTCCATCACCTGTAACGGTTACTCAGGAAGACAAATGCCATGCTGTTGGATGTTCCCCCGCTTCCTTCTACTTCTCCCAGTTTATATACTCAGCATGACGTCATATGGTATGGAGTACCTCTTTGGCTAGCTCAGGTCACCTGTCCTGGCTGTGTCCCCTCCCAATGTCCTGTGCCCCTCCAGCCCTCCCACTGGCAGGGCCCAAGAAACCGAAAAGTCCTTGACTTAGTATGAACATCACCCAGCAACAACCAAAACCATCCGAGTGCCATCAACATTGTTCTTACACCAAATCCAAAACACAGCACTGCACCAGCTACTGAGAAGAAAATTAACTCCGTCTCAGCTGAAACCAGGACAGCTGCCTTTACATTTCTGGCCAGGTCATGGCTCTCAGCCATAACCCTTGTTTCACTTGAGCAGATAGCTCCTATTTTTTTGGTAGATTCTGAAAAAGACTGGAAAACTGTTTTTAACCTGGTGAAAAGACAACAGACCTCCTATCAGTGGACAGTGGTGGGATCAGATGTTCTGCACAGTGCTTGTCCCTTGTCATGTCTGTGGAAAATGTGTTGACTTGGTTTTGCTCCACTCTTAGCATTGTAATGCCAGGCTTGGAAAAGGGAAAAAGTGAGATTCCAAACTCTTTTCTCCCCTGGGTAAGAAAGAAGAGGAAGCCTTGAATGCTGCTGTGGTTGTGTTGCTTTACTCCATCCTATTCCACCTTGTTTCACTGCAACCTACGTGGTAGGTTGTGGTAGGGGTAGGAGAGCAAAGAAGAATCTCAGCAGAGGTGTGCCAGGGAGTAAGGGGCAGAACTGGGAAGTAATTCCTAAGGGCTGGGACGATGGAAGGAAAGGTGGGGCTGAGAAGTGAATATACTGTTAGTCTTGTAGATAAGGAGGTTCGTGGGGTGGGGGGAATCACTAACGCTTGTGGGGAGGAGCTGGGTTTTCTGCATCGCTGAGTGGCCAGAATCACTGCAGAGATGATCCAAAGTCATCATCTGCTTTTGGGAACACTGGTGACTCTGTGAATGTTGCCTGCTGGGGAGCTGGGAACAGGGTGCTCCAAAGGCAGTTCAAACACAGCAGCATTTCCAAAGGAAAAAAAAAAAAAGATCTTGAATGACTTTTCTAGAGTCCAGCTCCTGGTTTTTTTTCATTCCTTGCAGCTGGCTATACTGGACTTACACTCCTAAACCTCTTTGCACTATTAATCCTCACAACACCCCATTTGTAAGATCCACCACCCCCCAAATGGAAAAGCTGTCCAACAGAGGAGATTAAGGGACTTGCCCCTAGACTCAAGGTGAGGCATGAAACTTTCTGATTCAGGTTCCTTGCTGTTGTCTATTGTATCTTTTAGACCATAACCTGCTTCCCACCCCTTCCTTCATATGTATTACCTTGCTTTCCTCTATTTATCTGCCACAGTGTGAAACACTCCTTTAGTGTTGATTTAGCCATATAAGAACAGTTTTCCTGCTTTTCTGCCTCAACTAATCGCTTTTTAAAACATTTCAGCTGAAAGTGCATCTTCATAGCCTACGCTCTTGAATTTTTCTCTTCCTCTGCAATTATTTACCCCTCAAAAGTGGTTTTATTTAGCTACAGTATGTACATTAAATATGAAAACGTGGTTGACTTTTTTAGAGTAGTTATTATTGGATGATTTCAGATTGCATGATGAACATGAAGTAAATAAGTCTTGCTAAGTAGGTAGGCAGTGTAATACTCAAGGGTCACTTCAATCTCTCTCACAAGCATCTGGCTCTAGGTGCCACAACCTTTGAGGCTGTAGGCTGCAGAATAAATTTGAGGTATAATTTGCTGGTGGATGTTTTCAGGTCTTTGTCTTTCGTAGTTTCTTTAGCTCCTACATGTTGTACACTTTGCTCCCAGCATGATTTATGACACAGCCCAGAAGGTAGGTTGGTGAGGCAGTAAGAGGACTTACATCCTGCAGAAGGGATTAAAAAGCAATATTTTGTACTTATCTGGGTACACGAGTACAGAAAAAAAGACAACTCCAGACTTGGAGAATATGCCTCTAAAATTCAGGGTACTTTAAAAACCTGCTCAGTTAAACTTGATCTAAAATTTGCTGGAGCTGTAATTTAGATCAGATTTCAGGCAGGCAGAGCCACTTCTGCTGAATGGTTTTCAGCCTCATGCGGAACAGGCTTTGTGATGGGCTTGATAGAAATATAGCAGACATCTGATCTCTGTGGTAGTGCAGCTGATTCTGGAATCAGTAACAAATGTTTACTTTTACTGCTCTGGTGTAACAACATCCTTCAATACTGGGGCAGGCATGGTTTGTCTCAAGTACGCTGTTCTCCCGAAGGCTGGTTGTTTGCTCTCCTGTGTAGTCTTCATCAAAAACTGATAATGGACTGCACATGCTGTTCTCATTAATATGTTTGTATAAAGTATATCTACTTTATAGTACATCTATATATTTTTTTACACTTCTGTGCAGTTTTCAATGCTTCAGCTCGTAAGGCAGCAAGATTTGAACCCTCCCATTTATTTGATAGGGTGTTAGGACTTCTGATCTTGGAAAAGAGATGTCTGTGTAGGACATGACTGAGGTCTAGAAGGATCACAGAGACAGTTAGGAAATGACTGTATCTTAATGCGAAAAGTAGGAATTCCTAGTAAATTTATGAGTCAAAGCCAAAAAGAGGCACTTTTTTTTTTTAATCTTGTGCATGCTTAAACTGTGGAATTCACTGGATGGTGTGGAGGGCAAAAATATAAATAGTTCTAAAAGCATCTTGATGCATTTATGGTTAAAAAAAAAAAGGCCGTTAAGATCTACTAAACACATTGGTGCAGATGTGATCTTTGGCTCAGGAAACTCTCAGCTGCAGGTATCTGGCTTCTGGCAGAATACAGCAGGAGAAGGATCCCTGTATATTTGCACTGTCTTTGCCTAAGCCTTTGCTCTTTCCTGCTGCAGTCAGAGCACTAGGCTGGGTGGCCCTTTGAGTTCAGTACCAGACATACGCTCTGGAAGTCTTAGCAATATTTCTTTAAGAACATGCAAACAGCTTGTTTGGAGCCAAGTTAAACATTGGTGTTTAACTTTGTCAGCGAAGAGGTTTTTTTCACTGTCTTGTCAGGAGCTGTTCATAGATATGATCAAGGGACAGCAACAGCATCTCTAAAGTTAGGACAGTCAATAATAATTTGGAAGAAATGTTAAAATACCCTAATTAAATATTAATGTTATGAGTCATAGGGAGTTCTTGGAGATTGGGGAGAATTGGAAAAAGGCTTAACTTTCAGTCGTACCCTGTTAGGGAACTATATATTTAAGATAAGTAACATATTCACTATGTGTCTGAGCAATACACAGGATCAGGGTCTTGCCTGAAATTTGGATTCCTGATACAAAGACTGTGTTCTAACATTTTTTTAAATAGATGAAGCAGAGAGTGAACTTCTGGAAGCTTAACTATAGTAAAAGTCTAGTTTTCTTTAATTGCTCTATGTCTGTCTCTAAGCTTAGCAATTCTAGTTTTAGTATATGAGTTGTAGCAAATGCATTATATCTTAATCTCCTTGTCTGCTGTTGGAAGTGCCTTCAGGGAAGGTTGAGAAACTCTATTCCCAAGGGAATGTTGAACTATAAACCACTTTCATGGAGTCCTGGGGCAAATTCAAGCTCCCTCGTTAAGCTTTCTGGGATTGTGTGAGAGCTGGCAAGACAAGATGTCACTCTGGAAAAGCTGTTTTCCATCAACAAAATTTACCCAGACTATCTTTAGTGTGAAGTGAAATGGTGGAATGAGCTCCTGAACCTTAAGGCTCCTCCATAAGTTTACAAAATCAGGCCAAGTAAATTTTGAAATGCTTGGGAGCTGCAGTGGAGGCAAATCTTAGAGAGAATAAAAGCAGCTGAAAGGGCACAATGTGCTCTTTGGTTGTTTTTGATTACTGTGGTGCTTTTTGCTCTGACCAGCAGAATCTCTTTCTTCCTTAAAGTTAGCAAAGGGATTTGTTTTGGAGCAAAGATGCCAGTGTTGGTGTGGATGGGGATCAGGAGAGTAAAGGTTTGGTATAAAGAGAGGCAGATTTTGTAACCATTTATGACGTTCCTAATGTCTGTTTAACTTGAGAGCTGGAATATGTCACAAAAGTAATGAACACTCCGTGACTCCTGATGACCTGAGCTTTGATTCATGCTCACGAAGGTGCTGTGGGAACACCAAGAACTACACACACTACACTCCCCAGCTCATTGCCTCCCTCCCTGTACTCCTTTCAGCTTTGATCTTTTTTGCCTTTCTCTACATTTCCCACCAAAAGGGCTAGTCTACGTGACAAGTGCTTGTGTCTGACATGATACCCAGCTGCCCTCTCCCTTCCCTTCTTCATGAAATATATACTAAACAGATTCTCATTATTGTTCTCTGGTAACTAGGCAACCATGAAATGTCAGCTTGGCCTAAATAAATAAAAAAGGGATTCGTATCTTTGTTATATATTTATATCTACATATGTGTAGTTATCAATATATGTGATCATCTGAGCACGTCTAAGCATGTGAAATCTGACTATATGTGACAATACTTTGCACCTCCACCTGTGATCGTGAAGCTTTTTGTTTAAGCATACTCATGTTCTTGTGATGGAAATATTATCACTACCTCCAAGTGACAGGTAAGCAAGCTATGGTATAAAGAAAGAAAGTGACATTTCAAGGTTGCAGAAATACCCAGCTGAAAATGCAGGTACAGCTTCTTGAAAAATGTATGCATGAGTATCCTGCACCAGATCCAAATCCTTCACCCCATCATTTCCAGTATTGCAAACAGCAGACTTGCATCTCCCTGTCTTTTTTCCATGAATCTGCTCCTCTTTTCCTCTCTCACTTTGTTCACTTATTGCATATCTGTTGTTGTTCCCCAAATTTTCCTGTTGTTCCCCAGTGATTGTTCCCCTTTATCAGATGTCCTTTTACTTCATATAGACACACTTTCCTTAGATCTCTCTAGCTTATTGTTCCTCTTCCTTCACTGCCACATCACTTTCTGCTCTCCAGCTCTACTCCAGCCTGCTCTTATTCTACCCTTCACCCACATATACAGAACTTGGCAAGATGCAGAAAATGGTCATTCCAAGAGAAACTTGTGGCATGTCCTTGGAGCTGGGAGCAGCTATAGGCTGCAGGGTAAAGCACTTCCCAAACTGGAGGTGGAAAATTCCTTTTGGTGGGAGTGAGAGGCACAAGGAGTAGGAAACCTGGAGAGGAGGAAAGAAAAATCATCAAATTTTGTTGCTCTCCGTAGCTCCTCTCCTTTCCAGAAGAGGAAGATTTCAGGAAGCTTCTCTCGTGAAATGCATCTATGCAAATATTTACTATAAGCTAGACATGAGTCTTTGCTCTGGCAGTGCAGGACTAGTACTTTGGTACTTCAGACTCTATCAAGGAATTTAATGATGTAAAAAAAGCCCTTTAAAGAGTTGTGGGCTGCTCCGTGCACTCTGTCTACAGGATGAGGCCAGAGCATCTTTGTGAATTGACAGTCTCTTTTCACCATCCTGGACCTTTCCCAATATCAGATCCACAATAAAGCCCACCTCCCCTGCGAGCACCTGTGAGTTCTCCAGGATCTGTCCATGTCCTGCTAGTAAACACACGTTTCCTAGAGGCTTAACCAAAGTATTGTTTGGATGCTGTTCAAGACATGAGGCAAAACCTGCGTCAGGCAAACATCAGATCACAGTGGATATCTTGAGCTCTTCCTTGGTTACCCAGAGAAGAATTCAAGTTTCTCAGGCTAAGGATCGCTGCACTGAGTTGTTCAGCACAGACAGAAAACAGATCTCTATCAAAGGTAGGGATCAAGGGCTGGATAGTCCAGTTTTGGGGTTTTTTTCCATGTAATGTGCAGCTGACAAAAAATAGCAAGGGAGTATATATACATACAACTGTATGCTCAGGGTCCTGAATTTTAGTTAGGGATGTATTTATGCAGCCAAGAGGTTTGATCTAACATCATAACTACAACAGCTTATCCTGTGTAAGTTGAGTGGGCTTAAAGGAGGAGTGGGAGGAAAAGAACTGCAGCAGAGCTGGAGGCAAGAAGGGCAGGAACAGTTACCTTAAAGCATGACTATTCAAAATTTCCTGACCCATGTGGGCACCACTCCCCTCCCTTAGCTGAAAACACACATTCAAGGCTGTGCATCTGAACAGATCTATCACCCACATTCAGCCATGACAATCTTCAGCTGGTCCACTGTAAGCCAGGACAGAAACCAGGACAGGTTTTCAGCTGACTGCACAGACCAAAGCTGTCACCATCCTTTCAGGGCTGCAGTCAAAGCCCACACAGCAGGCTGGTGGTGAACCTATGAGAAAACCTCCTCTTTCCAGGGAGGCAAAACCCCACTGCCTCTAACACCCTTCTTCCCCCAGGGCATTGTGGTTCTCATCCATTCACAGTGAGCGCTGAGAGAGCAGCCTGCCCTCCTACCTCTGCTGGAGTAGGGAAACAACAGCAGATTGTGATTTTAGGAGTCTCTATGAGTAGTCCGGGCAGGGCCAGGGCACTGGCTGTCCTGTGATCATCTTGACCAACATGTCGTTAGTGCAGCCCCTAGCACAGATTTAGCCTGTACCAACTTGCAGACAAAGCCTGGCTCCAGCTCAGGGTCAGCTTTGTCCAGGGACTGGTCCCAGGAAGTATGAAGGGGTAGAAGAGGAGGGTAGCTATAGGGACATGAGCCACACAGTGCCACTTGCCTTGCAAATGTGCCCTGGTCCATTGTAGCTCCTAGGATTGACTGATCCGGCTGATTGCTAGCAGCAGAGGGTCAGGATAGGTGTAGAAATATTTCCTTTCTAGATCACAACAGAAGGCAGATGAACCTCATCCCTGACTAGGCCAGTCAGACTAGGTCACCCAATGATGTTAAATTGCTCAAAAAGAGAAGTAATGGCTTTTAAATGATGTTTCCTACAGTAATTCCTCTTTTGCCTTCTGCAGGGAAAGGTTTGGGGCAGCTGGTGTTGTAGCTCTATCTACCAGGAAGCAACGAGTCAGGCTCCACTGTCAGTCACAGATGGTGTAATTAATTCTTCTAGGTAGTGTAATTAGTCTGTCCTATCAGCTACATATTTTCTCAGTCAAAATTATGCTAAAGCTAATAATACATAAAACACGGAAAACAAAAAAGAAACCGAAAAAAGGGGAAGCAATAATGGGAGGAGAAGGGATTAGAACAAAATTTACCAGTGTATAATTTTTTCTTGTTGTACATTTCCTCTTCCCTTCAGCTTCAAACACAATTCAGAACAACTGGTGAATGTAGCAAGCAGAATGAATACAAATTGGCTTACTTTAAATAGCAGCATGTAGGACTTCGCCAAATTCTGCTTTCAGATGCTGAGGCGAGATAAGGCACGGATCCTGCAACGAACTCTGTGTGGGCATTGTGTCAGGGCTGGGCTTCTGCACCATGCCATGCCCAAAAGTCTGGGGTGCAAGAAAGCAGCGCACCCACTGCCTATATGTGCTGTTCTTTGACTGGGTTCCCAGCAGGGCAGACCTGCTAGCAGGGCTGCATCGAAACTTTGGTATAATTCTCCTGCAACATGATGTGGGGTGCTTTGGATGTCTCTGCCTCCAAGCAAGGAAGACGTACCCAGGAGCAGTGGTCACAGATTTGAGAATTGGTCCCCAAAGCAGGGAAGGTCTGGGTTACCTGGGATGACACTATAAGGCAGGTCTCATAGCCACCCATGCATGGGGGACTGTAACCCAGAAGACCCTTGTGGGCTTGTTTCCTTTGCAGCTCAGATGCTAATACAGAACATCTCTCTCATGGAGTTTGGCTTGTGGGAATAAAGGACTACCCCAAAATGTAGCTGCTGTAGGCATTTCCTTGAGGATCACATTTGGGTTGAGCCTAGAGATAAAACAGGAACTGCTGGGTGAAACCTTCCTACACTGTGACATGAATCGCTGCCCCAGAGGTTGGGTAGGCAGGTAAGGAAAGTGATGGCTGGCCTGAGCAAGTTGGAGGAGGGGCCTGTGGGGCTCTGCAACGTGCTCACCCTGTTGTCATGTCACCCCCTCTCTCCTGAGCTTTTTTAGCCCTGCTGCTTGCCCAAAACATCCAATGGACTTGTAATGGCCATCTGAGGAGAGCATGGAGGGGGATTGTGTGTGGAGACGGGGATGCTGTAGTGCAGCTGGGGAGGACTTTTGTGAGCAGGACATGTCTGGCTCTCTGTGGTGGGAGGGAGGGCAGTGAGTGAGTTTGTAAAGAAAACTGGTGCTGAGAACATGAAGCTATTTTGGGCAGAAAAGAAGATTCAAAGCAGACTGCACGAGTCAGTCTTGGTAACCACAGATTTCTGAGCATGGTTGATCTCCATAATCACTCCTGTGTGAGCTCTCCAGGGCTGGGCAGGCTCATGAAGGTCTTGTAGTGGCCCTGGCTCCAGCATGGGGACCAGCACGTGTTGCCTTGGAACATCCTGTGCTTACAGTGCTCCTGGCCTGGGGTGGCCCCATGAGCCTGACACCCCACGGGGCCTGTGTACTTCATCCTCACTGCTGAGTGACCCCATGGCAAAAGAAGAGGGGGAGCTGGCTGAGTCCCTGTGAGTGCAGAGAGCCTGTTTCCCTGGAGATAGTGTTATCTCTTTCTAAGAGTGGAGATGGCTAAAAAAAATGTTGAGCGGGAACAAAGTCCTTTTTTTAGAGCTTGAGGAAGCACAGCCTTCCCTAGTGCTGACCCCTGAGTCTCTGAGAGCATCCTCTCCTCTGGGAAGAGGTGGTGGGGCAGCCTGGCCATTCCCCCTGATCCTAAGCCTGCCATCAGCAGTGGCTGCTGCAGGAGCGGTCTGCAAACTAGGACCATGCGTGGCAATCAGTTAGCTGAGGGGAATGTGCTCGAGCTTGTAGGTCACGAACCCTGGGAGGACAAGGAGTGTGAATAGACACAACAATTAACATGATGAGACGTGCTTACAGAGCACAGGGGAGTGGGAGACTGATGGCGCCAAGGAAAGGTAACACCTTGCTGTTAATTGCTGGTAGTTAACCACCAATCGGGGATTGCCTAGTATGCAAGGCTTAGCTTCAAGAACCGATTAGTTTAAAACGCGCAGCTTCTGAAAGTGTATAAAACCTCGTGCTTCTGTACAATAAATTGACATTTGCTTGCATCAAGCTGCGTCCCGTCTCTTCATTCGCCGCAAATTGGTGACCCCGACGTGATGCGTTTAAGGATCTGACGTGAAGGGCTCTCAAATCGCCTATCTGAGCGACATGCAGCGAATCCCACAGAACTTTGAATGATCTTCTGAAAGGAAGCAGGAGCCAGCCAGAAATCCCTCCGGAGTTGAGAGGTGAGCTGTGGGAAATCCGTAATGGGGAATCAGGCTTCGTCCCCAGAAAGAGACGTACATGGACTCATGAAGGGTCTTCTAGTCAGATCCGGGAGTCCGTGCCTCAGTCTCCTCAAATGGTGACCCCTATGGTGGTGTTCCGAAGCCTTGGAAGAATAAGGACGGAACTGGTCGATAAAAAAGACAGCTTGTGGAAGAGGGCTGCGTTCCGGAGGAGACGGCTTGGCTGAACGATCGTCTTGCTGTCTGGACCAGGCGGACAACCTAAACCCCGAGGATAACACCTGTATTCATCGAGACAGGTGAGCAGCCAAGAAACTTTAGAGACTTTGAAAGAATGAAAGTGTGTACATACAGCAGCCAGTTGTATGATGCTGCCGCGGGGGGGAACTCCGTGTCGGGAATGCATTTAGCATCTTGGTGGCAAATTCTGACTACTCTTTGCCAAGTGTGGACTAATTCTACTAACGGTGCTAAACCAGAGGAAGCTGTAAATTCCACCGACAGCGCGACTCTTCTCAAGACACCGTCAGTGATGGCGATTCTGTCCACACCTCCTCTGCCCCCAAAGCTTCTGTCACTGATTGCAGCGACCCTCACAACACAGGAGCAAGCACGGGAACAGGGCAACTCGGACAATGATTTTATTGACACTGATAAACCTTTTGATCCAGGTCCTATAGATCTGGAAAAGGAGCTAGACCTTTCCCCCACCCCCTCGTCTCTCCTGATGCATTGACTGTATTTTTGGGGAGGGTGAAAGGGGGTCTGAGGGATTGGTGGCAGGAATGCAAGTGGGAAACACTTCAGTGATGGGTTTTGGGAGTCGCTATGGCATGTTCAGTATTTTATCAGACAGATCAACCTCGAGAGTGGCAGCCTGTGCAATACGAGGCTGTTCAAGAGTTAAGCAAAGCAGTGGGGGAAGGGAGGATTCATAATGAGAGAACAACTAGTTATTGTGAAGGAGAATAGGAAAGATAAACATGGTTATCTAGTGTTTAATAGGTGTCTGCATGCTTGTAGAGATATATAGCATTGTAACTGCATGAATGATTTCTGCCCTGAGCCTGGTGGAGCATACAGCTGCGGTTTGTGTCCGGGCTCAGAGATGTAAATAGGGGCTTCTCTGTTATGGTAAAGTATTTCTCTTTGCATAAAAAAAGAGGGAACGAAGGGAATGACCCCAGAGGTATGTTCAGAGAAGGCATGCTATGTTTCGAACTTTTTGACTGAACCAGTTCTTGCTTGGTGTGCCCTTCCACCTATGTATAATGTTAATCCAAAAGAGGATGATACTGTTTACACTTTGAATGTCGATAATTGTCGTTTTGTAGACGCTAATGTAGTAGGAGGCTATGATGGGATCGTATTGCAGCAGTTCTTCTCTTATCCGGAGTAACAGCAGGGAAAGCATTAGAGTTAAATCACCTTGTTTGGTAGGCAGTTAAGAATGCGAGTCAAAATTGCCACTGCTTTTTGTTGTTGGTTCAAGGACATGGCTGTGAGGATTTTGATGGTATGCGCTGCGTGGATTTTAGGCGCCCCATTGCAGCAACATGTTATCAAAATCTGAGAAAATTTCAGCCTTTTTGGCATTCATTCAATCAATTGGCAGTATTGTTTGTTTGCTATTACCTTGGTTGCTGTCATGTTTGCAAGGGCCCTGCAGAACATGGCAAACCTGGTACTAGCTGTTTAAAAAAAAAAGGTGAAATTGTAAAATTGTACGGAACAGAGACAGTGGGTTATTTTGATACTGATAATATGTCTTAGTTGCTTTTTTATTTGTTCTATTACTTATACCTTGTTTTTACTCGTTCGGTTTCAAAGGTTCTTTTTGTGCAACAGGAAGGGGGAGATGCAGGAGCGGTCTGCAAACTAGGACCATGCATGGCAATCAGTTAGCTGAGGGGAATGTGCTCGAGCTTGTAGGTCACGAACCCTGGGAGGACAAGGAGTGTGAATAGACACAACAATTAACATGATGAGACGTGCTTACAGAGCACAGGGGAGTGGGAGACTGATGGCGCCAAGGAAAGGTAACACCTTGCTGTTAATTGCTGGTAGTTAACCACCAATCGGGGATTACCTAGTATGCAAGGCTTAGCTTCAAGAACCAATTAGTTTAAAACGCGCAGCTTCTGAAAGTGTATAAAACCTCGTGCTTCTGTAAAATAAATTTGACATTTGCTTGCATCAAGCTGCGTCCCGTCTCTTCATTCGCCGCAGGCTGCAGCACGGCAGAGGGTACAGGGCTCTGGCCCCTGACAGTGGTTATTCCCTGGGCAGCATTTGCTGTCACACTTTTCAGTCCTCCCAGCTGCTTCAGTTCAGCCAGCTGAAAATCGGCTATGGTGGGGCTCATTTGCTGTACCTCGGTGGCATGGGGAGGACTGCTGCGTGGCTACCCTTTGATGGAGTATTGCATGCCTGGTCAGAGGCAGTTTCAGGGTAGCTCATGCACCGCAGATGGCAAAGCCTTTTGGTCACAGCCAAGCTGGCACAGAGCTTCTGACACACAGGTCAAAGCACAGGAGCCTGCTGACCTGTGGTGTGGCTCAAGAGAGAGCTGGATGTGTCCCTCACCCCGTGAGAGGTTGTCATATTTTCCCGGGAAGGCTAAAGAGCAGAAGGGCCTCTGCTACCTGCAGACTTTGTCCTTTAGAAACTCAAGCAGCTTCAGGCACCACACCCACCCCTTAATCTCCCTGACAATTCAGTTTCTGTCTTTCTCATCTCATTCTGCTTCAATGTCTCTCCTAACATCCCCCATCCGTCCGTCTGTCTTGTTGCTAGGTGAAAAACTCAGAGCAGCAGCCATGGAAGCTGACTCACGGTCCATACATGGGAAATGGAGACACTGAGCATTGCCTAGTGCCTGAAGTGAGCTGCTGCCAAGTCCCAGTGCCCTGGTGGGCTGTAGTTGCCCTGAACAGCCTCACCTGGGACACCCACCCTGCTCCTTGGCCTGGGAGCACTATATAGCCTCAGCCTTGCTCTGTGTCTGAGTTGTGCAGTGAGCAAGTCTGCTCTCAGCTTTTGTGGATCTGGTTGGGTTTCCTGGACTAACCTCAGGCGTGATTTGTGGTTGTTGGGTGATTGCTGTACTGGCCTTGCTCAGGTGCTGTG
This sequence comes from Falco naumanni, assembly GCF_017639655.2. Classification (NCBI taxonomy): domain Eukaryota; kingdom Metazoa; phylum Chordata; class Aves; order Falconiformes; family Falconidae; genus Falco; species Falco naumanni. The sequence continues at coordinate 37,740,557 of NC_054058.1, forward strand.
GGGCTGTGCCTGTGTTAGTGACAGTATGGTCCTGCAGTCCCCGCTTTTCTTGCTTTTCCTTGTGGAGCAGCTTGTTCCTTCTGTTCTGTGAGAGCCTGAAGGAAAATAGAGGCCCTGGAAGATGCCTGAGTCTTGTCTCAGTAACCTCCCCAAAACGCTGCACTTACCTTTTCTTCATCACAAGTATTTTTCAAGGCATTATTGGAAGAAGCACTGGTATTTCTTTGGCTTTCCTTAAGCCAGTGCAAGAATGTTCAGGTACCGAAATGGCTGCTTGGCTTCTTCCTGGAGACCGAAACCTCAGTATAACTGAGCTTCCTACTAACTTTCTGCTAATCTTGATGGTTTTGCTAATTCTGAATCGCTGTCCTTCTATCCTAGTGACCTGAAAACTTTCTGCAGTGACATGGGAGATATTCTACCTTGGACCATGTTTTTCCCACAGCAGGGTGGCGAGAGGTGTCTCATCCTGGGACAACAAGTACAGGAGGACACTGTGATACTGAATGTTTGCAGAAGAAATATGCAAGGTAGAGTGTGTGGGGATCATAGCCAGTAAAAATGGAATTTAAAATTCTTTTCAGATTTTCCTTGTTTTACTTTAGAGTGGAAAGCGTGCAGTGACTTACAGTATCCATGGTGATCTTCATTCACATTGTTAAAAAAGACCTGATCACCAGTTAGGCTGGCATGGCTTATTTTTTTCTTCAGTCCATAATGTCAGGCATTTAGGGTGCTGGATCTGCCCAGGTTTTACATATGTCTAGAAGGCTGGTGTGATGACTAATCACAAGCTCAGGAGCTGTCAGCCTCTTTTACAGAGGTTATTGGAGAGGATGCAGAGGCATGTAGCTTTCCACTCCTGCTTCTGATCTCATTCAAGTACCAAGGGTACTTCAAATTCATCTTCTTAAATCTTCCTAGAGTACAAGACAAAAGGCTTGATTTAGAGGCAGGTTGATTTGGCAAAATAATTGCTCTTCTCAGGATCACGAAAGAAACTAATTTATTTATGTAACTTTGGGGTTTTGTCATGACTGCTTATTGCACAGGACAGAAGCTTGTTCATTTCTTGCTGTTGAAGCAGCTGGGGCACAACTTGGAGGAAGTTGCACCAGGATCAAAGAATACAGTGCTTTAGGGTCTTGCCCCACTCTGGGAAGAGCAATGCTAAAGTGGTTAGAGTATATTGGCTCACACTGCATAATGGCTGGGATAAAGTGCTGAGAGTAAGACCAAAGAGCAGATTCATGGAGGGAGGGAAGGACATTTCGCTATCACCATAGCATGGAGATCTTCGCTTAGGTGTATTGCACTGCATGCTCTCTTCTTTCCCTTGTGTAGTTCTTGTACTGGGCTCCATGGGGAGCCCCATCTATAGACTACGGCTTCTAAAATGGACCAGACCTTGCGTATTAGTCAGTTGTGTAGATAAGGACAGGATCTGCTCCCTGCTATGAGAAGGGACTTTACTGGACCTCATGGAAGAGCCAAATTATTGCGATGTATTCACATTTTACATCAATGAAATGAAGTCTCAGTTCCTTCTCTTACTTATGTGTGTAGTGTGCTATTTGAAATAGTAGATATTTTTTAATGTTTTGATAGCTTTTTATTAAAAGAAAATGGAAACCACATTTCTTAAATGAATTTTATCTCTATGGCAGTTCCAGTGATTCAGATCTGTGTCAGTGCCAGTTTATTGCAGTCTATTTTCTCCTCAGTGAGCATCTGCTTAACAGTTCAGTGCAGATACAGACAGATAGGAACATTCTAGCGCGCACCTAACTCTGCCCTGGGGCATGGCTGAAGTTAGTTAGGATACTAATTCATCTTCTTTTAAAAAAGCAAAAAATTTTGATCAAGCAAGATGTTTTGTCCACTGAACAGGCTCAAATGATCTCGAAATTACAGAAAATGAGGACTGTGTTCTCCTTCTCCCTGTAATTTTTCTTAACTTGTTTTTTCCTAGCAGCAGTGTTTAAAACAAGTTGTTCTATAAATTTTATATTAATCTTTGTATGCTTTATGCTGGTCTACGTATCATAGGTCTTGTGTTGTAATGTAACCTAAACACTATGACCTATTATGACAAGTTGCAGAGCAGTAAGCCATGAAGCTCTCCCAACTCATGTTTTTTCCCTTCCCCTTTCTCACCATTGACTACAGGATTTTATTTTATTTATTTTTTAAGATTTATTCACTCTCAGATCAAGAAATGGATCTCAGTATCAGGTGGAAAACAAGTGCAAGATTGAAAGCAAAGTGCTTGTGTCTGTGGTTATGGAATGTTTAAGAAATACTACTTTGGTTAAGCAGAGCATGGAAACAGTTATAATTATCCATGCTATCTAGACTGGAAAGAGCGCTGTGAGGGAGGAGGAGGAGGATGGCTTCCTGCTCCAGTAAAGGCAGGGCGGTTTCCCACAGCGGAAGAGCTGTCCTTGCTGCTGAGTGGTGCCCAGTCAGCCATGGAGCAAATCCACGGAGCAAAATGAGGCCAAGGTTCTTTAAACAATAAAGCACAAAATAAGATTCCCGTGTTCTTACCTTTAGGCTCCTTAAAGAAAGAAGCTTCTTTTTGAAATGTTCCTCTGTCAACAGGCTTTGTTTGAGCAGTGCTTCTGGAAGGGAAGGATCTGGTTGTAAGGGTCCTGCTGCAGGGCTGAGACACCACTGAAGGGACCTCTTAGGACACTGGGTTCAGTCTCCTGCTCTGACAGGCCCTACCTTATACATGTACACATGTAAGTACTTCCTGATGGCCATGCTGTTTCTGGCATGCATATGTATAACTATGCTTACCTATAGGGGTGCTTGCAGGGCTGGAACCCAGGTACTTAGGGGAAGAGGGATGTGTCAGAGCAAATGGACCCATTTGCTGTCAAACAAGAATTGTTTTGCCAAAAAGGTGTTCAGGTTTTCAACTCGAAAAGGCATATCATGCATTATAGTCCATCTCCAACATGTGCTTTAGGTAGATTTCAAAGTAATTTTCAGGATTCCTACTGCTGTGTCATGATCTCAGCTCAATGAAGGGAGCTGGTTGTTCTCTCCCAGGAGACACCATTGCAGGCACACAGCATTGCACTTGCCAAAAGAAGGTCTGGCTACTGGAGCTGCATGATGAGGCAAGGGAATATCAGATGGGTGACTTTGGGTCTGTTTTTGTCAGCCCTAAGGGCAGCCAGGCCAAGGTTTTCTGCTGAACTGAAGCCTTCTCTTTGTAGTTACTGCACCTGATCCTTGTTACATCAGTGGGAAGCAGGAGGGAGTTTATTCAGGTTTCAGAGCTCCTCATTCTCCCCCATTAGTCAGCTGTGTCTCTTCCTGTCAGGCAAGTGAGGTACCTGTGCCACTGCGCTGATGCTGGTGCAGTCCCGACCTTGAGGGGTCCTTCCAGGTCACCCTCCTCTGGCTTCTGATAGAGCATTGCCTTAGCATTGCCCACACTGCTGGCTGCTGCTTTAGGCACACAAGAGTCTTGGAAAGGCTGCTATCTGCTTCTCTGCCAAAGGTGTAGTAAAACTGTCTGCAAGAGGGGTGAGGCTAGTAATCCCTCTGGAAAGGGAAAGTGATGGTGAGGATGGAGTAGGGTCCCCACAGCAGGGGAGGAGCCCTCAGGGCACGTGTTTTTGGGCACAGGGATCCCGGGGCTGGGAGTCAGTGGCTGTTCTCCTAGGTGTGCTAAAAGAAGCTTTGAGGAGAGAAAGTAATTTCACCTGCAAAGCCTTTAGATAGTCTCACCCCACAATGACTTGCAGTGGGAGACTGGTGTAGGGAGAGGCTCCCATGGGACATGTGTGGAAACCCAGCCTTTGAGTATCTCTGGCTGAGACTCCTGCTCCATTACAGCAAGAAAAGTCTTTTAGCTCCTCCTGTCCCTGTGACCTTGGTTTGGCATGGAGTGAATACAAAGCAAGGAGCAGCTTAGTGCTTAGAAGTGTAGCTAGCTAACTACAGCTGTCTTAGGTTGCCCTCCTGCAAGATCTACAGATTGCAAGGCAGGAACGGGGGTGGGGAGAAAGGATTTAGTCAGCTGATGAGCCTGGCTTCTCTGTTTCTTTTAAGAAAGCGGATTTATTGGTATTAAACATGTCTCTCTTAATGTGGGTGATTTAAAATGGAAATTGCCTTTGAAAGGGGATTTCCTATTAACTAGCTGGGAAAGAAAAATAGGATAATACCATCATCCCTATATAGGGCCCATAGATGAGGTGCTGGAACACAATGATCTGGTTAACTTCTGCTTCTTCAGAAATCATAGCTTCTCTGTAAAAGTGAGCCTTGCTCAAATTCCTCTGTGAGGAATGGTTGTATAGCTCCTTCCCTAAAATTACTTTAGGGAAAAAGCAGCAATCTTACTGGGTCCTTTGGGGTTCAGGTGAGAACCCACTAAATATGAATTCTGAGGGTAGGATCAGGAGTGTGCCGAGCTCTTCCACGTGTTATATTTGAGGTCAGATGGAGACACAGACACTAGAAGACTGGACTGAGGATTCACATTTGTTACCATGCAATCAAAACTTGGATTAGTTATGATTTTAATAAGAAAAAGAAAGCCTTGTCTATACCCAAATTTGCACTAGTTTAATCCAGGTTGGTTCAGTTATCAATTTAATTAAGTCTATGCAGAGCCTTTATGTGGAAGAATTGATTTACTTAATCCGAACCCTTTCAGTCTGCTTTGGTTAAAATTATTCTTACAAGGGGATGTCTGTACAGCCAATGGAAATGGAGGTGGATATATGTAAGCTAGGTCTGGCTGGACAGACCAAATCCAGAATCCATATCAGCACCTGGGCTGATTAATGGCAAGGCAATGCCACATTAGCATCATGACATTATATGTCACAATTAAGATTCTTTAATGTCAGTGTACTATATCGCGGAGTAGTGCAGACAAGCCCTGTAAAGCCTAGCACTCAGTCTGGGGATGAAGGCCTTTCCCTAAGTCCCTCAGTCAGGACACAATGCAATATGCATTGGAAAGAAGCAACGTCTTGATTAGGTTGAAACACCTTTGCTTTCATTGCTTCTGTCTATGGGTAAGAAACTGGTCTTTTTGCAACCTCATTGCCCTCCCTGGTTGTGCAGGTGCCACTTAATACTTGAGACAGGCAGATCTTTGTCTTCCTAGTGGAGTTTGGGACTTGGGCTATTTGTGATGTGATAGGAAGTAAATGACAAATAATTCCAAGAAAAGACCATTCTGCCCTGGCCCTCCTGAAAAGCTCCTTTTAAAACTGTGCCTGGTGCTCAGAGTTTGCAGCCTTGAACTGGATAGAGCCTTCCTCTAAGTCTCCTGTCCTTAGACAGTCAACTTGGAGCAAACCATGGTGGTGCTTCCAGCTCCTAATGGTGATACACCTGGTAAAAACAGTGTGTCTTAAAAGTCCTTTATCTATCTGGGCTGCCCTTGTACACCACATATACCAGAGAAATGGTGCCAGCATGTGAGCCCCTGATCTCTGTCTTCTCCTGGAGTGATTTCTGAGATTGCCCAAGGCAGCCTGGGCAGCATCTTTCTCAGGCTGTGCTGAGTACAGGCAGCACTTGACTCACCCTGAGATCTCCACATCCTCTGAACTCGACTGATTGCAGGCAGCAGGGACAAGCATACAATTTCTCTTGAGTGCCATGCATGCCTTCCAAGAGTTTACTGCCTCTACTTGCTCACAGTATCTGCTTGAAAACTCCAGGACAGTGAAGCACAGACAGGACCTTCTGTCTCCAGCTTTTTTGTATAGGAAGCTAAGTGATGGTTAGACAAGGGATTTGGTGTTTGGGAGTCACTGGTGCTGGTCCCAGGAGGTGCTGTGACTGCCTCCTTAAGAAAAGCACAAGAGACAGATGGAAGAAAAAGCAGGGAGACGCTGCAGCAAATAGTTACTTGTGGATCTTGCTGTTGTGTGTTTGTCTCCTGCCATCATGGTTTACATCCCCTGGGGAGCTTGTTCCAAAAGTGCCAAAGAGAAACTGGGGTCTGACTACCTTGTGGTTGAGGGGTCTGGTTGAACCATTCTCCTCTACAGGATGATCATGCCATTGCATCTACTGAGGATCTGCAAGGACCAGATGTTTTTGAAGGCAGAAACACCTGTTTTGCTGCTCTTTGAAAGATTAGGGTAAGGCTGGAGGAAACACTCCATGCATTGCAACAGCCCTGTTGAGGGGAAGGAAACATGAAACAAGTAGTGGATGCTTGGATCATGTGTCTTGGTCTGATGTGGGGGAGCTGACCTTTGATATAGTATGGTTATGGGAAGGGAAGAGAGACAGGGCTAGGCTTGGACTAGTGCTAAGCCGCTTCCTTGGGTCCCAGCCCTGGCTCTGGACATACAGGAGGACAGTCTATGGCAGCTGTCAGGATGTGGAGAGGCCAGGGAGTGAATGGGGGATAGGTGGATGTAAGGGTGGAGGTGTAAGTATAAGGCCTGGGTGGCATATATGGATGCTATCCCAAGTAGCCCTCATGAGTCTCTGCATGTGTGCAGGGCAGGCTGGTCACCATGCCCTCTAGAGATGGGGTAGCTCTGTGTGGATGATGCGGAGCGGTGTCCTGACCGCCTGCAGTGTGTGACAACCAAGGCTAGGGGAAAGAGAGAAGAAGTAAGACAGAAGACTGGTGATCCATGCAAGACAGGGAAGTGCTTGGTGCCTGTATGAAGGCCATTCCTTTTGGACTTCCTTGGCTTCTGTGCTTGTGTGTGCTGTGAGCGTGTGTTGATCGGTTGTGGGCATATTGGCTGCTTGACAATGACATGAGTGTCCAGGCTGGTGCTCTTGGTTGAGGAAGGAAGAGGATGGGCTCGAGTAGGTCCTAGTTATGGCTAGTTGGGTGGAAGAGCTGCTGAGAGACAAAATGGCAGCAAGCCCACTAGCTTTTGAGTTTATCTGTGATGGTTGCTGCAATCTGCCATGGTCAGTTACTTGGAGGATTTGTGTTGGTTGTGGTTGGTTGCTTGGAGGATTTGTGTTGCTTGGCAACCCAGTTCAGTGGGTGATATCTGAGGAGGGGGCACTTTGGAGGACATGGCTACTGGGAAGGGAAGGGGGATCTATGTATGGGAGGAGGCTAAGTACAATAACCACAGTGGCCCACACTTGCGGGTGTTTTGCTCAGGGCTTTGTGGTGGAGCAAGTACTGGGTCTGGTTATGGCTGTCAGTGTAGTCCTTCATGGTTTTGGAGGGGCTAGGGAGCTGGTGAGCATCTTGATGCTGTACAGGGATGTCAGCAGAGCAGCTGACAAGGAAGATGGCTGGGTACCCTGTCTTGATACGACTGAGGTTTTGAAAAGGTATATGGGGCATGAGGGTGTGGGAACCCTGGAGCATGTCTCCTCATGACCTTGTGAAGGCACACTGGTAAACATGAGGGCTGTAGTCTTTCTAGCCAACATGGACTTTCTCAGAAATTAGGGTTCAAAAATCCTGCAGAGCATACTTCTATACTCCTGCAGAAGTTGACTGAGGACAGGAAAGCAATGGGACATGTTGCCCAGATAGCCTGTGCAGTTGCTGTCCTCAAATATTTTCAAGACCCAGCTGGTTAAAGCCCTGAGCAATCTGATCTGATCTCACAGCTGACCCTGTTTGGACCAGGAGGTTGGACTAGAGCCTCCTAAAGTCCCTCAGGAATTATCCACGATTTCCTGATGGTGAGGAGTGGTGCTGTTCCTCTGCCACTGCACTGTAAGACACCCACAGAGCCAAGCACTTCAGGTCAATACAGCACCTCTGCAGTTTCCAACCTCTGCGGCCATCAGAAGTTTGAAAAGAAAAATGTGCAGTGACACTCAGATACGTAGTTAATAGTGAAGCCAATTGTTCTCTTTGCCTCCTTGAAGGAGATTACACTCCTTTTATTGCAGCACACTGAGCCACCAAGCAGTTCTGACCTCTGTTGGACTTCAAAAGAAATAACAGATTTTTAAGGAGCCAGTGCTTTGTGATGAAAACTCTGAAATCGGTCTTTTGAGCAGTAGCTCCAAGGGACATGTATATCCGTACATACGCTAGATGCTTGCAATCTTAGAGCTTGAGGCCTACCATTATCACCTGAGATTGTGTGATGAGTTATTTCAGTTCTATTCAGCTAAGCTACAGCTGCTGGTAGCTGCACAGTAATGCAGATCCTGGTGACAGTTTGGGGGGGATGAGGCTGTCACCAGACTGGTGTCACTGTTCTGTAGCCCTGGAAGTTAGCCAGCATCAGTGGTCTTGCCATGCTGTTTCCACTAAGCAAAGAGACTGTACAACTCAGTGTATCCTGTATAAAAGCTCATTTATTTACAGCTGGTGTACCTAAGGAGTTGTTTCCCAAAGTCCTGTAGAAGCAGATGGTAATAGCCAGTTTCCTTGCTTACAATTTCCATGGCTGCCTTACCAGTCAGCCCTGAAGCCAGGCGATACCTAACTGCTCCATGTCGGCATTGTGTTCAAGTGCCCCAGTTCCTCTCAGAAAAGCTGTCCTTTCAGAGCGCCAGGTTGCAAAGTGGTGGTATCTTGTGTAGCAGAGACCTACTCAACACCAGCCTGCCTCCAGCTCCTGGTGACCAGAATGGTCCACTTGGGTCTAGTGCCTTATACCAAATATGGCCATTTCAGATGGGAATTCTTGCAGTGGCTTGCGCAGTCCTCATTCTTTCTTTGGAGACTTATGTGTTTGGAACAATGGCAGTTGAAGCCAAACTTTCTCTTTGGCAGTTACAGTCCCTTAGTCTTTCCTTAGTATGCTTGGAAAGGAAAAACACTCAGTTTGTATTTTTGGCAATAAAGGTTGAGGGAGACACTAGAAATCACCTGAGGAACAGAGAATAGCTTAAACATATCCCCTAACTTTGCATTGCCTGGATGCGTGCACCTAGGCATCTGATGACCATCATGACCCCCATCATCTTCTATTGTATGTTTTTTGTCAGGGAACTTACGTACGTGGGTTGCTGGCTTTTCTTCTTGTGAGGACCTGAATCAGGAGCAAGGCCTTTTCCAGATCATATCTGTCTTCAACTCTGGGACTCGGTATATCTGGAAACAGAGAAAAAGCAGTTCTGACCCCATCGTTTTTGGGGAGCTATTTAGACTTTTGCCTGACCGCAACTGACTGGCTGATCCCTGCCCCTCTGCTGTAGAGCATCAGTTCTGGGAGACAGGGACCAATATTCCATAGGACCATGCTGTTCTCTGCCTCTGGGAAGGTCAGCAGCAGTGCATACAGGGGACTTTTCTACATATGAAGATCTTCTGACATGCTGTGCTGGGAGCTTGCACACATCTCAGACCATCAGCATACAGCCTTTAAGGCCAAGGGTGCAGAGGGTCAGCTATCAGCTTCTGTCAATGGGTAGCAGACTAGTTTGAGGCAAAGTTCATCACTGAGGTTGTCATAGGAGTGGTAGGCAATGTCATGTTGTACACTTTTTATGCCTTCATGGTGTGCCCTGTGGCACTGCACACCTTTGTAGTGTCCCAGAGGGAGCACCAATAGTTTTACTCAAAATGAGTTCTTCAGCTGCTGGACCTGTGGCTCTACAAACTATCAACCTGAGATGATGGCTCACCAAATGAATGAAAAGGGGTCCTATGCCATTATAATGTAGGAACTGATGGATGGTTGAGTAGGATGTTTAACCCACTCTGTAGGCATCAACACAGGCAATGTTGAATGTATGTTGGATGTCTACGTCTTCAGAAGTTGGTTTTTTTTACTATGGCCAGGTCGGGGGGGTGGGGGGTGGGTTCTGCTTGTGGGCAGAAACTTTTCTGGTACGCTATCACCAGCCTGTATTACCAGTGATGCAGCTTACCTTAATTCTTATATTTGTTTCCAAACACGCCTGGCCATGACAGACAGTGCACTAGGCCTTCAGCTCCTTCTGAATTGCTGTAATGTGTATGTTCAGCTGGTGAATGATACAGCATCCCAAGGTTTGCTGCCATTTCTGTAGCCTGTTGTGGATAACACAAGACAGCAAGGCCAACAAGGAGCCACTCCATCAGCACTGAATTTGCTGGAATCAAATCTGTCTTTGCTGAGCCCTACAGAGCCACCAGCATTGGGTGACTCCTGGTAGGTAAAGGCCCCTCTTGATAATACGTATGTCCATGGCAGAAAGGAATGTGATAACATAATTCATAGTTGTAACTAACAATTAATGGCTTTGCAAAATACTGCTTCCTTCCACCATTCTCATTACTCCCTCCAAGCATCTCTCTCCCTCTCTCACCATCCCAGGGTGTGCCACAAGGAACAATATCACTGAGACACAGACCTCCTCTGATGGTTCTGAAGACAAAAGTATGTGGGAAAAGTGGCATTAGTGATATTCCCTTTTCCCCATGCTTTTCCTTCATGAGGTCATGGACTGTCCCTTGTGCCATCTGTGCCTCTGAGACAGTGTCCTCTGCAGACAACAAAGCTGTTAGCTGGCAAAGGCAAGAAGATGGGGGTCTATGAAAGTTGAGTCATGAGAGATACAGATCAGTTCACAAGAAAAAATGTACAACTCCTTCAGGTAGCATGAAAACACATGGCTACCCTTGACCTAGAATAAGGACATGATCAGCAAGGACACAACAGCCTGCAGCTCACCCTTTGTCAGCACAAGAAAGCCTGGTAGCATGGCAAGCCCAGAGTACTGACTGCTGACCGACATAGGGGCTGGAGCAGAGATGCCCAGCTGCTCTTTGCTAGGGGAACAAGCCACAGCTCCGCAGGAGCTTTATGTACTTGTGTTTAAAGGGCACAACAAAGGACAAATGGCCTTGTAAAACCAAACAACACAACAGCATAAATACAGGGGAATGGCATGAAAAGAGCACAGAATATAATCACAGATTTCCCCCTTCTCAGGCAAACCTATTTACTAGTGCCAGAGGAAGCCAAAATTTTCACTGTGAGCCGCTTTGAGCTGTCCTTCCAAATAAATGTTGCCTTGCTTTAATGCCCGGCCTCTGTCCTTGGACTGGGAAGGTTGCCAGAGTGTGGCCAAAGCTCTAGGTGGACATTTTCTAGAGATGATGAGGAGAGATGGGCAGAACAGCATGTGCTTTTCTGAATTCAGTACTTGGTAAGGGATGAGGAAAAGGCATACCCTGTGCATGAGAAGGGTTCATACTTTCCATATTCCTACTGCCAGGCCACAGAAACACAATCAGCACTTGTGTCCCTGCAGTAACACATAGGGGAAAGGGCAACCTTGCAGGCTTGCTAGAGGATGGAGGCTGGTCAGCTGCAGCTAGACCTTGTTCTGTTGAGACTGTAATCACTGTGGAGGTGAAAGAGAACTCATATTTGAGTAAGGCCTGGTCTTGGGATCAGGTTTACAGCTGATGTGTGGCAAAAATATAGTCACAGGATGAGACACTATGTGGGTAGTGTGTGCCTGAGGCTTGAGTTTGGGTTAGACCTAACATGAGAGCAAAAATGGGCTGCTGGGCTTCAGAGCAGTTGAGGTAAATGTCCTCTATTTCAATTTGATGGTAGATTAAAAGAGGCAGCTGAGATGTACCAGGGGTATTTTTCTTATTGCCTCTTCCTAGATGTCTAAGTAAGGGGATATCCAAGTAAAGGAGAGAAGAAGGTGGCAGTTTTCTTTAGAATATAGAACAGTCTGACAGAAATCTTAATGCTTCTTCCAGCTACAGGGCTGAACTATTGAGTCAGCTGGCTCACTTGGAAACAGCGCAGGCAAAGGGAATCTATCTCGATGTGCATAAAGTAATTTGCCAAGGGTAGGTATCTTTTTTTCAGGAAGGTGTAGTGGTGATGGGGCAGCATGATAACCTCAGTTGCTGGGGGTAGGAATTCTCCACCCCCCACCCCGCCCAGTTGTGGATATTCAGGTTTAGCACATGCTTTCCCATCTTTTCAAATAATGAGAGTACTAAATAAAAGGACATAGGAGCAGGTGACCCTGATCCTGCTGGCTCTCAACTGACCATGGGCACAGTGGTTTTCAGAGCTACTTTTAAGCTCATTATTGTCTCTCTTCTGTTTGCCCCTGGGCAAGGAGCTATCTCAGGGACCGCAGCTGCATGCTAACTGAGATAATTTTTCACTTTAAAATGTGTCTACAGAAAACATTTGTCTTAAATTAGATGGTCAATACAAATGTACAATAAATGCTGGAGTGAGCACCTAACCCAAACCTTGTGGAAACATCCGCAGCTCACAGGCTTTTGGCTCACTGGTGAAATCATTCTTCTGTTTCAAAGAATGCTTTCAGACCCACATCTCTGTGTTAGAAAAGTGATCCACTTTTCTAATGTCATGCAGCTCCTTGTTCAGAATCCTTGTCAGTACGAGTAATATTTTCCTTCACTACCATCTCTCCCCCCCGCTCCCCCCCACCCGCTTGGCGAGTTATTTGCAATACCATCTGCTTCACCTGAAGGAGAAATGAGAGGAACAGAGAGAGACTCAGTGCTGTTATCGACCCTGAACTTTTCTGAAAAAAGCTGGGTCTGTTAGGAGGTCGTGAGCGACATGGATTTTCAGAACTGCTGTGCCGGCAGGGAGCCCAGCTGGTGACACTAACCAGTGCTTCTGCTTTGCCACGTTGCCCTTAAAGTGAATCCACTTGCTGGATATGCCCCACTCCATATGTATGTGTGTGTGGGTTAAATGGTATCAAAAGTTCTGAAAGAGCTTTCAGGTGAAGTAGGACATGGGAGGTGGGTGGGATTTCATCTTTGCTTTGCATACATCATTTCCCTGTGTTAAGGACTGAAAGGAATCCATGAAGAAAAGGTATCCACCATGTGCTTGGGAAGAAAAAAGCAGTTATGCTCTGGTGGCAGTATTTTTAGGTCATAAGGTGTTTAAACAAAAAAAATGCATTATCTGGGAGAAAACCAAATTTTTGTGTACACTGCTGCTGCCAGATTTTGCCTCAGTGGTGACATGTATATTTTTAAGAGGGAAGGATTTTTTTCTTACCCGCAGTAACTTAATGTTCTGAGCGAGTTTATAATAGCAGTGATTAGCTGGTAGCATTTTGTTTGAGTGAAATATCAGCTCTGATGTCTGTATTCCTCTTTGCTCCAGACCCTTTTATCATTCTTGGAGCTATTTAACTTTACTTATTCCTTCCACAGGAGGTGGTTCGCGTTGTGGCAATGTCCCATTGAACAAGCATTAAGGATTTGAGGCTTAATTTGGTGAAGGTGAGATATTAAGGGTAGCCTGAAGAAATCTGTGGAATAGCAAGTGAAAAGCTGAATATGTCCCACTGCTTCATCTAGATGCCATTTGAATGGAGTAGGGTTTGCCTGCTACTGAACTAGAATACAGGCCTTCTGTGTAAGGAAAAGAAATGTGCTTATTTGTGGTAGCACTGATACTGTAGTACTTCGACCTGACTATAATATACAGAGCAAAAATCCAGCATGCTATTAACTATTCTATTGTCTACAACAAAGCAAGATAAAAGGTGAAAAGCAGGGAGTGTAAGTTACTGTATCTTATTGCCCTATATTTTTGTAGTGGACAGTTTCCCTGTTAATATTTGGAACTGAGAAGCTAAGTTTCTTGGAATGCAACTAGCTGAGCTTTCGCCTTTCTGTGGATATTGTGTTTAAGATGAGACTGGCTAGGTAGAGCTATGGTATCCGATCCCTGAGGGTGTATGTAGCAGCTCTCAGTAGCATGAGCAGTAAACTAGATAATTGGTGTGTTGGTTCTCATCCAATAATAATTTATTTCCTGGGAGCAACTTCAAAGCTTAATCCTAGAATTAAATCCCCTATTCCTCCTTGGGATTTTAATTTAGTTTTGAATGGTCTGATGGATCCTCTGCTAGAACATTGAAGACAGCTTTCAGACATAAGGGTGATTTTCCTGGCTGCTGTATGCCCTGCATGGAGAATAGGTGAATGCAGACACTTTCTTGAAGACTCTTTTTTAGCTTTTCATCACGATAAGCTGGCAAAAGCTACACCTTATCTCTTACTGAAAACGGGTTTCCAGTTTCCTTTAAACCATGAAGGCAATCTGCCTAATCCATTTTGCAGCTCCTTCAGCAAAGAGAAGAGTGTCATCACTGTAAATCTGGAGAGAACCAATAAAGTTTTCATCAAGCAGAAAGTTGATTTTAGAAAAAAAAACAGATAATCTGTTTGTCTCATTAGGGTTAGAACAAGAAGGAGTTAACCGCCTGGAGGGCTATGGTTTCCCATTCATTCAAGTGTGTCAAGAAACCATGCCTTGTTAAGACCAGCGAGGTGGGACAAAATCTGCAGCCACTGGAATACTCTTGCACCCCAGAAGTGGAGGAGAAAGGCTTCTTTCTCAGCGTGGTGCAAGGCAGTGCTTGGACCTTTCCTTCATGCTTCTGAATGGCATGTGAGAAGGGATGGCATATACAGCTAATGTTTGTACCATGCTTTGCTGATATACAATACAGTATCTGATAATAATTGCTAGTTATTATTAAATGCAGTGGCTTTTGACTGCGGAGTTCTTCAGTCTGGGTGTGCTTTAGGTAGAGGAGCCATATATCATCTTAAAAAAGTGACAGTGTCAGTTTGAAATCTTGTCTGTGCTTTTGCAGTTTAAAAATAACACATTTCCATTTGAAAGGAAGAACTCCAGAGTTTCTTAGTTTAATGTGTATGTATTTCATATATAAATGACCATCTAGGAAAACCAATTTCGGTGAACCTGACATTCCATACTCAAAAGAATAAAGCAAGTCTATAAAGACACGGAGAAAGCTATTTCTACTTTAATCTACTTCACACTTTTTTTTATTCTGCATGACAAACCCCCAGTCTGTTAGTTGTTTAAGATTTCTGGGGACAGACTGACCACAGCAGAGACAGTAGGGGATGCTGCAATTGTTGCAGTGTACAATGATGAGGGCTCAGCTAAGTGTCCTGGCATGACAGCTGAGAGAACGTGTATTTCACTTCAAAGCAAATGCAACAGTGCTCACAATTCTTTTCTGCAGGGCTGCTGGCAGGATGAGTGTCCTCCAAGACAGCAAAGTGAGTGGTGTCCTTGTGTCCAGGTGTCTTTGCAAGAGACTGACTAGAACCCCCCTCCAGTGGCTTCTGGCTCAGTTGTGCTTTAGTATCTCTTTGTCCTGAGCCACATGCAAAAGAAAGGATAAAAGGTTTCATGCCAAAGTTCAGCTGAGCCCTTCAGCCAGGTGGTTGTGACACCATCAGGTTTGTGTGCTTATTTCTCTGCTTTCTTCTTAATTATCTGATAAGATTTCTTCATGCTGTTCTTTATACAACAAGACATGGCATCCTTGCTTGTGGACCTGTGTGGCCAATGTTATAGTGATCTTACAAAAATGTCATAGACCTAGTACTTGAACACCAGGACTTCCAACAGCGTCTCTGATAGTTGAAAAGACCTATGACATGGGCATAGAGGTATTTGGCCACATTATAATCAGGTTGGCTGAGTGGAACAGGGCACAGAGCACTGTACAAAAGCAACTAGAGACTTGGTTACTATGCTCTGCAGCCCATATGCAAACACCCAAAGGAATGCTGTTATGAAAAACATTTTTATGGTGTGAATTATCCAGAGCAATTAATCCATTTAATTGATTATAAGGAATTGCTCTTCATAGACATGGCTTTTCTTACACTGATGCAACTGCATCTGTGTTTGTGCAGATGACCTATGAATTGCCAGTCTTTTCCCTTTAAGCTGCAGACCCTGGGACATACTGCAGTGGAAGTGGGCTCTGATTCTATGAAGTCAGTAGGGCATTTACTAAGGGTTAAAGATACTGTAGGGTCTTCAGTCCCTGTCAGTGCTGGCAGATGGTGTTCTGTGGTGGCAGAATGGCTCTACTGCTCTGCATCCTCTTCAACACTGTCGCTGCCACATCCAGCTCTGGTTGCTTTTGATATAAGAACTTTCATCCACATTCTTTTATCTTAGGCAGGACAAGAATAATATGGCCCTTAATTTATAGTAAGCATGAACACATTTAAAATAAATCCCTCAATTTGTCTTACAAATAACATTTAAGTGTTTTTGAATTGAAGAGATGTTTGAAAAACCAATTTCCCGTCAGAGATGCTATTTGTTTCATTTTATGCAGTTCATTCATCTTAGTTGATTGCAGGAGAAATAAAAGCCAACCCCAGCTAGTGAGAGTAAACCCTGTCATAGTACTATGCTGCTGCAGATTTTGCAACAATTTTTATTTGGAGCTTACCTCCACACCCATTTTTACAATACATATTACATCTTAATGTAAAAGTAATTTGGGGGTTAGATGCTATTCAGAATCTCAAGAAGATAATTCTGAAGAAACTGGCATTTTTGTGTGGCCAATTTCAAACTTGTGATTGAGCCTGATTTCTTTGGTCAGAGAGAATGGACTACCTTTCTCTGCCAAAGGTATCAAACGGGACACTCAGGCCCTTTATCACTAAAGGAACCCTGGCCCTTATGACTTAAATTTGAGAGAGAATTATAAATATACATTTGTTTATGTAAAATGTATACATATACATCTCTTAAGTAGAAAAGCAACTAGCCTTATCCTTAAAAGTGAGCCAATAACACAGGTTGCCAAGTACTGTGGAATTGTGGAGTTGTATAGTTTTAGAAAGAAAACCTGTGGCTGATGAATTCCTTTGTCTCAAGGTCACAGCAAATGATAACCTTAAATATTGCTGACTTGCTTTAAATAATTGCAGCTGTTCTTTTCTGATTGATAGGCCCCTTTTCAGAAATTGTTCCTAAGATACTTCTTAATTCCCCATTTTGTGTTTCTAAGTAATATGCTGCATGAAAACCATTTCGTCTTTTTTTTCAAGCTCCTTCACTTGTTTCATCCAGAAGAATGCAGGAGGACCTGCACAGTCGTAGTTTATCCCTTCTTGCCATACAGAAAGGAAAAACATCCCTTGGCCCAATCCTATCTGCTATTCTTGTATCTCTATTATCAGTGAAAGGAATGGGAAAGTCAAATGACTAATCTCTTCAGCTATTAGCAACTTCTGTATGTAAGTATCACTCTACATTTCTTTCCTCCAACTGTTCTGAGATAATTTCAGATTACTTCAGGCTTTGGCTAATATGTCTTCCATTTTTACTGAAATTAGAATGAAAAAGATCACAGTCACTTTTTTTAAGCATGCCTAAAAATGTTAGGAAAATCTAGCAGAACAGACCTTACCAGCACCCTCAGGAAGATCCTGGCTTTCGAAATTAAAATCTTGGTGTCTGCTTTTGGCAAGGAGCTCAAGCACAGATTGGTACTGCTTATGGTCACTGCAGCTACATGAGAAATACCATTGTACACCCACTGTACATGGACACAGAAATTCATTCAGTCTTCACATGACATACTGACACATGCATGTGATGCTACAGTCACGTTGCCATCCATAACCTCCCCTACAAACCCGCAAACCCTGTTTGTACCATGCGGATGGATTCTGAGATACAAACTAGCAGACCCTTGGGGTTGCAAGAGAGTCTGGAGCTACTGTGGTGTTTTCAGGAGGCTTTCTTCCCTCAGGAACCTTGGCCATATCCAGGTTTTGCACTGGAGATACATACTTGCATCAAAGGGCCAGCACTGAGGGCTTTGGCTGCTCGCTGGAACACAACTCTTCGGCATGTGGGATCCAGCCCTCCCTGCCTGTCTTTTGAGGGGTATCTTCCTTTCTGCTCCTGGACACAGAGCATTCCTGGGTAGGTACAAGCTACTGTGTTTTCCTTGGAGGGAGATTTCAGTGAGAGGGATGCAAAGGCTGGATGATGCAGCCCTCATCAGCACGGAAATAGAGCACTTGACATTGGGCATGGGGTCTGATTTCCTGCAGCACAAGAGTAGATGGAAGGGCAGCATGGGGAGGGCTTTCCTCATTGCTTTGGTCTCATGGGGGTCACCAGGGCCTGACTGAGTCCTTCCAAACCTTCTACCAAGACCCAGCCAGTGGCAGCATGGGTGTTTGTGACCCTTGAGTGACTACATATCCTGAAGGGTGCACTTGGCATGTTCACTTGGAGGGGCTCTGCCTTGTTGTCCTCTCTGGCTTGCCTTGGTTTGGGGCAGACTTACCTTAGGGCTGCTTTGCAGGGCTGCGGGGCAGGGAGGCGGGGGGAAGGGGGGCAGGTTGGGCACTCTCTGCTCTGCTCAGGCCACCTGGAGCTAAACCCAGACATGGGAGAGGACAGGGATGGATCTGTGACCACAGGATGGATGGATCTATGACCACTGCCAGGGGCAACACTGAGAGCAATCTGGATAGCAAGGGTGCAGATGCCTGTGGGCAGGGAGGAGTGTGCAAACGCTTTCTGTTCAGGCTGATTTCACATTACTTAGCTTCCGGGGGCTCTGAGAATAGCAATTAAAGCACCGGACTTAATTGTGGAGTATCCAATTTAGATATTAGCAGTATCTCTGCTCTCGCTCCTTTCTTTTCTGCAGATCCAATTCTGCTGCCTGCCTGCTGGCTGGGCGCCTATTCCTTTCTTCTTATTATTACTATTTTATGGTTATTGTTAATTTTTTTTTCCAAGCGTTACTTCTCTCCATCGTTTCCAACCACGCGGGTCGCAGTCCTGGGGGACCGGACCGCCGGAGCCCCGGGCGCTGCCCGCGGAGCTGCGCGGTGCTGGCCCCGGCGGCGGCTGCGGCTCGGAGCCGGCCAGGCAGCGGGCACCGGTGCCGCCCGCGGCTCTGCGCCCGGGCACCGGCTCCCCCTTCGCCCCCACCGGGCGTCGGAGGCTGAGTGAGACCTGCCCCTCCGGCATCGGGGAGGGGTTGATCTCCCGTTCCCTGCACGGTCTCTCCTCCTCCTCCTCCTCCGCCTCTCCCCGCGTTTTCCCCGCTGCTCGCTCGCACACCCCTCCCCACCACCACCGAGCCCTGCTTTCCCCCCTCCCACCATTTTCCGCGTCTATATTTCATTATTATTAATCATTAAGCTGCTTTATTAATTCACCTTCCCGTGCTTTCTCCACCTCCGGGAAGCATTCCCGGAGCTTTTATAATGCAGAGGATTTTTTTTAAATGTGTTTTTAGGGTGATGCTCTGAACGCTTCCCCCTCCCCGTATCTCCTACCCTGGCAGTATCAGAGAAGAGACTGAAGAAGTTGAGCATGTCTGAGGTGGATCAGCCTTGCAGGGAGAGAGGGGGGCAGTAGCTGCTCAGAGCAGCCCGAGTGCTTGAAGCAGGATTCGTTGGTATGTATGTGGGTCTATATTTTATGACAGCTGTAAGTGTGAATTGTTCTCCGTGCGAGATGGGAGGGGAAAAGAAAAAATACCTGCGACTTCATTAAATAAAAGCCTGCATAGCTGTAAACCCTGTCCGCGTGTGCTGGAGGCGGGAGGGGGGGGGGGGGGGGGCGACCCCCAGCTGTGAATCCACCCCTAGGAAAAAAAAAAGAGCCCAACCCAAACCTCAGAGAGCCAAGGGTTGCGTTCCCGGGGGCGATGGGGGGCGGGGAGGGGAGCGCAAAGCGGCCACGTCGCAGGTGAGAGAGCCCCCCCCGTGTCAGTGCGTGTGCGTGTGTGTGCGCCCGGCTGCGCGGAGCGCGCCCCACGCTGCCCATTGAGCCGCACGGGGCGGGCAGCGGTGCCGGCAGCACTGCAGAGGGGTGGGCACGGCCCTCGCCAGCCCTCCGGGGGCTGGGCCCGGGGGTGGGCGAAATGCTGTGCGTGCGTGGGGAGGGGGCCGCGGCGGGGGGGGGGGGGCTCGCTTTCTCTCCGCGATTCACATCGCGCCCGCTTTCCCGTCTCGTATGCATGCCTATCCCGGGAATGGTGTAGTCAGCCCGTATCTGAATTATTTATAGACTCGTGCCAGCTGTTTTTTTTTTTAATTATTTTTTTTTTAATTATTATTCCGCTTGTGTGCACTGTTAGGAAATGCGTTTTGCCTCCTTTTTTTCTCAATATATTAATGTCTTTGTTGGGGAGCGGTTTTTATCCCCTTCAGACCCCTCTAATACAAAATTGATGCTTATTTTTCCCTTCAGGAAGGGGACGCTTTGAGGATAATCATGCTTCACAGAAGAACGGCACCGACCTCCAGTTGCTTTAAACACAACCTCCTCCACTAGGGCTCCAGGGGAAAAAAAAATAATTATAAGAATAATCATTAAAAAGGCAAAAGGAATGCTTACTCTGGAACCTGCATTTGATGATCCTCACCTCTCGCGCTGAATATCCTCTGAAGTGATTCTCTCCAGCTTTTGAATTTGCACCACTTCAAGACGCAAGATTGCCACAAAGAATCCTCTAATTTTTTTTTAAAGCCAAATAGGATTTTCTTTCAACTCATTCCCCTACATTTGCCCCCCCGACCCTTATTCTTCTTATGTGGATATGCAAGCAAGAAGAGGAGACTGGACATTCCCAACATGCTCTCTCCCTTGATCTGTCCGTCTAGAGGTTCTGCTTCTACTAACCAAGGTAGGGAAATTCCTGTTTCTGTGATTTTGCTGGCAGCTCATTTTGGTACATGGGTTTGCCCAGGGAAGACCACACACAGTAGAACAAAAGATTTGGGGATGCTGCTCTCAGCAGCAGATACAGAAGGGAAAAAAAAAAAAAAAAAGAAAAAAAAAAGAAACATTTTTTACCAGACATGTTGATTCCCTTTTGGTTTATCAAATAGGACATGAAGAGAATGTGAGAGGGATGGTTTGAGTTACCTACTGTGTTGAGAACCAGGGGAAAGTCTCTTGTGATTCTTTTTTGGGGTGGGCAGGTGAGGTGGGGTTGGGGGAAACATGGGAGGAGGCACACGGCTTTTGAAAGCAATGAAAATGAAAATTCTTATCCATCCATCCATCCATCCATCCATCCATCCACCCACAAATTGCCTCTTTATTTTCACTGGTCCAGCGGCTCCTTGTCATGCTTTGATGTGAAAATAGAGCACATTAGGAATAACAGTACGTAGAAACCTGCTTGTTGCAGAGAAGAGTGGTGCATTACTTAAAACCCACGCCGGCCTCTCGATCGTGAGCGGCCTAACGCGGGGGCCGGGGCCCCGGGGGGGCCGGGGCCGCCCCTGGCACCGCGGCAGGAGCCCGCCCAGCGCCGGGGCCAGTGCGCCTGCTTGCGTGGAGGTAAAGGGCTATTTTAAGTCCAAGCACGTCAAGAGACTTAACCTGAACCTACGAGGCGCTCTATTCAGGCAACTTCACGGGTTTTAATTTATCCCCGTCCCCCTGGCGCTGTCAGCAGGCGTCGTGGCCCCTTTCCGCCGCCCACCCCCCCACCCCCGCGCCTTGCACCCCGCGTCCCCACGCTGGCAGCCCCTTCCCCAGCCCACTTGGGAGGGATGCAAAATGGCTATCGTGCCGCTCGGCTGTAGATACGCGAGAGATACCGGTGCATCCCGACCGTAACGTGACATGTGAGTCTTTCCGTAAGATGGTGGCAAGACAAAGGGAGCGGAGCGCCGCGGGGTGCGGGAGCCCTCGGTCGCCGCGCCCCGCCGGCAGCGCCCGGCACAAGGTGTTGAACGTCTCGGGGTTATTTTAAGCCTCAGCCCGTGCCCGCCACGCCGCTTCGCCCGGCGCGCGTGGGGCTGTGCCCCCCCGCCGAGAGAGGGGGCAGGGGAGAGCTGCCGCACACCCCACCCCCCGGGGCGGACCCTCCCCACCCTTATCCTCACCGTCATCCCCGCGCCTGAGCCCCCCCGACCCACCTCCCCCTTCCTCTCGTCCCTACAGCCGACGGGAGGCCTGGCAGTGGGCGGGGGAGGGCAGTCCGGAGCCAGGGGCTCACCCCTCAGCAGGAGGAGGAAGGCGGGGGCCGCCGCCCCCAGCCTGCTGCCGGGCGAGCCGAGGATCGGGGCGGCGGCGGGGGCCCCGGCCCTTGAGGCCCCCGGAGCATCCTGCGGCAGGGGCGCGCCTCTCCCACCCTCTCCCTCACCTTCATCCTTCCAGTGGCTTTTCCCCACATTTCTGAGGGGGCTTTGTCGGTCTATTGTTAAAAACCAAGAGCGGTTCCCCGTCGAGGGGTTGAGAGCCACCTTTCCTGCCATATTCTGGCTGTGCTTCTATAAATATCTCAGGCTTCCCAGGGTTTATCCGCGCCTGGATCCTCCCTGTCAGAGGGCTCCTTCCCTCCCGCTGCCTCCGCAAGTGGGAGTAGAAAGTTTACCTGTGCGGGGAGGAGGGCGTGTGGGAGCCTTTCTCTTGTTTTCAGGAGGGATTTCTCTAGGCCCCGCAGCTCCCTACTGCTCCCAGATCCAGCCGGGACCCCAGCACCACTTGGAGTGGGGAATTGTAGCCCCCTCGCTCGGTTCACCCGTGGGAGCTCCTAAAAAGCACAAGCCCTCGGGGGTGGAGGTGGTGGGGGTGCCAGCAGGGTCCGGGGTGGGATGCAGGGCAGGGGGAAAGGAGGGCTGATGCTGGGCAAGCCTGGCTCAGCCCCTGCCCCTCTGCCCCCGCCCCGGGTTTTGCAGGCAGATCGGAGGGAAAGGGGGGAAGCTGCCTCGGGTGTCTGGCTAGGGTGGCAGTCCCCGACAGCTGGGCTGGACTGTGTGCTTCCCTGGGGAGCGGTGCCCAGCACTGCCTGCCCTTGTGTCTGCCACAGCTGCCAGCCTGGCCTGCAGCACAGCAGGCCCAAGCAGGTGCCGCATCCCTGCCATGGCCCTTCCCAGCTGTGACCTGCACCAGGTTTGGGCAGAGGCAGAGCACGGTGGATGGGAGCTGGGGAGGGGTCTTGCGGTTTTGATGCTCAGCCATGAGGGCAGTGAGCATGGCCCCGCATCCTCATCACTCAAGCGTTTAACTCCCAGTCTCTCTTGCTGCTACCTTTACCTGGGACTTTTCCCCAACTTCCCTGCCAGCTCCAGCATGGGCAAAAGGAAATGCCCTCTGATATTGCCCCCTCATCATCATGCACAGCTATCTCAGGTCTTGCAAGCAGTGCAAGGGGGCAGCTGGTCCACCCTGGGCTGCCCCTTGGGCAGGCAGGGCGGGCTGGATATGCAACAACACCAGCTCACGGGGCCCCAGTGCTTCCCCACTGCCCAAGTCCTTGGAGAGCAAAGCAGGGGCACAGCATCCTGGTGCGGGGTCACTTGGTGTGCCCCAGCTGCAGCTCTGGAGGGAGTGGCAGAGTGCTTTCTAAGATGGGAGGTGTGGGTATGGGTGGTTTTCAAGTGCTCACCCACGCCACCCCAGAGCAGCAGCTCTTACTGCCTCCCCATACCCTGCTTTCCTCTGTTCCCCCACCACACCAGCCTGTCTTCCAGTCCTGGGTGGGAGTCTCAGAGGGTTGGGACAGGATGGAGCAGGCTGAGGGCAGAGTGCGGTAACAGCCTGGGGGTGGTGAGACCCACTTCAGCTTCCTCCTGGCTCTGCCTTTGGTACACAGGGGCAGATCTCAGCAGGGAAAAGGAAAGAAGCATGGTCAAAGCTTCTTCTCCTGTTCCTGTGGACCCTGGGCTCTGATCCAGTGACACACACCTGCTGTACCAGCCCAGCTCAGCCTGCGCCAGTCCTGGTGACTCTTGTGATCCCTTTGTCAGTGAGACCATAGCCAGGCAAAGGAAAGTGTCTGTAACAGCCCCCTGCCATCCTGGTCTGGGCAGGGTTGTCAGGATACCTGCGTTGATGGCCGAGTTTTACATTGTACCTGTGCATGCAAGAGCATGAAGAAATCGTGGAGAGATGGAACAGAGGATGGGCAAAAATCCCAACTCTCCATGCCCATATAATAATTTAGGCTTTGACTTGTTTTGTCCTCGCTTTGGATTACCAAGTGCCCCTGTATAAAACCTCTATCAACCTATGAACCACCACCTCATCCCCAAACCCTTGCCTACAGGGGGAAAAGCTGGTGGCATTGATTCTGTGTTTCATGTATTATTGAAGCTCAGCTGGGGCTGTTTCTTGTGCTTGTTTTAGAAGAGGGCAGGTGGACCTCATCTCTGGTGCCAGAGCCATTCTGCGCTAGTGCATGGAGCTGTGCTTGGATTCCCACGCTGGACTCGCATTGCCTGGGCTGGCACCAGGAATTGGTGTCTCTGCAGTACCATGTGGGAGGTCTAGATTTGATTCCCAGTGCTGTTTTCTCATTCCCCCAAGCTGGCAGAGGATGGGAGTGCTGTACAGACAGCACTGCTTGTCTCTGCAATGGGCTCCATTCCCCGCTCCCATCTTTTGCTCCTTAGGATGCGCAAAACCAGACAGAGGGCTGGCCCCTGGAAGTTTAATCTTCTCAGCCTTTAGGAAGGCCACAGCTCAGCTCTGCCTGTACTCATCAGCATGGCTTGGTGGGCAGCGAGGAAAGAGAATTATCTTGCAGCTGGAGAACATGCAGAGGGTTTGTTAATTTTTTTTTTTCTTTTCTTTGTTAAGCTGCAATTTATCACAAAGAAATGGATTAGTTTGTAGGAGAGATGGACTAGATGATCTTTTTGAGAGAGATGGCTCCATGTATTGTGATTGCCTCATCTACAAGAGGATGCTTGCTGGTAGTATCTGCTTTGCCTGACACTGGGGCTGTAGGACTGCCTGACTCTCTTGTGATTCTGTGATTAGCCTTCTTTGAGATATATTTATACTTGATGGAAAAGCAGGGAGTGGTTGGGAGAAACATGGCTGATAAATTATCTGCTATTACCCTGATCCGTCCTCCACCCACCCATCCACAAGAATTCTTTAAACCACAGTGAATCAACTTACTCATTTTGTTGCTTCACCGCAGTCAGATGGACTAGCTATTGCCCTGGGTGCCTCCCTGCTTAAGACGAAATGGCAGTTTGAAGATTGCAGCACTAAAATATGTGGAAGGGGAAGCAGAGAAGAATAAGATATTTAAAGCTAAGCATGGCCCTTCCACTACCACTGCCTTGTCTCTTCTTCTGAGCGTTGTGTTTCTGCTTCAGCTAAGTGCATCATAGCAAACTAAAAGGACCGTTTCTCCAACCACAAAGGGGGCTCCACCATCCCTCTGACTTATCCACCTTGCTTGTCTGTTCATCTGAAGACAGGAGAGGAGGTTCCTGGCAGGTATGGACTGGTGCTTTCTCTGGCAAAATTAATGGCATGGTGTTAACTGCCTGGGAACCAGGAGACTGACTCAGTTGGGTTAAGTGTCAAAGCTACCCTCCACGTTGGAAAAAAAAATCCAAATGATCCCACCCTTTATAGTTCAAGAGCTCGTGGCTTCCCTAAGCCACAAACCACCAGCTCTCAGCTAGGATTGTGCATCGGCATGTGAACTAGTGTGTGTAAAAGTCGACCAAGTGCACAGTGGTGATCTGTGCGAATTAGGCAGCATACCTCCATGTGCCTGAGGTCAACTGCAGAGAAAAAAATATCTCTATGTGCTTAGAAAAAAATGAGTGGCACTAGGCAGTGTGCAAACCATGCTACGATCAAATCAATTCAAACCATGGCTAATTTGGACCTCTTGAGGCAAGGCTGCTTTTTGTTTAGTGTTCTCTTAGAAGCAGGAGAGAATGCTGGCTCTGGGCAGGAGGAGGGACTGGCTTATCTTTCTTGAATTTTTACACACAGAGTGAATATGCTTAATGTGAAGGGAACAAACATTGTTTTTTCTGTACTCAGGGCCATTAAAAAAGGGGAGAGGGAAAGGGTACAGGTTCTGAGACTGTCAGCTGATACTTGCTAATACAGAGGGTATTTGCAGACTGTGAAGTGTGCTGGGTGGCTCTCTTCCCTTTCTAACTCAATCAAAGACCATGTTTCAGGGCCACCTATGGACTGATCAAGCATCTGGGGAAAAAGAGAAATTACAAACGAGAGTCTGGCTACTGGCTCAAAGTGAAAGGGATACAAAGCTGAGACCTCTGCAGCACTGACTCCCTATACCTCTAACCCCATCCACAAGGAAGGTTCAAAACTAAAGAGAGTCACTGAAAGTGGCTTCAGGTAAAATGCTAGGTAGGCATCTCTGAGTACTGAAGATGTTTCTGTATTCCCAGAGAACACAGTGTGTCAATAATACTGGTGTGCATGGTTGTGCTGAAACATTTCTAGGGAACAAATACTTCTAGGGGAAAACCAGGAATTTGGTCTTCATGGTCTGTTTGGTGGCTTGTCTCTGCTAATTGCTCATCCACCAAAACAGGTGTGGGGCCAGCAGTTTACCTGACTTGGCTAATCCTTGAGACTTTATTCTGTCACTCCCCTTCTCACGTCTGGCATGGGAGGCATGTAGGAGCACGTGTCCAGTTAACTCTTCATGTGCCAGACTCGTAAATTACTTCTCAAGAAAGCAGTCAGCCTGCACTACTTGCCTGTGTGTAGCTATCTAGTTGTGAAATGGGAACAGTTTTTGCTTACTACATTCCTGGTCTGGATTTGAACCACTGATCAAAAAAATTAATCACTCCAGCTATCACCATCACCATCACTCTGCTGTCCAGCCCATGTGTGAGCTCCATCTGCAATCCTCTTTTGTTCAAAACAGTGAAATGAAATATCTAACACTTATTTACAGTGATTAAGCCCTGCTTAGATAACTGCATTCTGTTTGGGGGCTGCACTTCTAAAAGAGGGAAGGACTGAGGACAGTGTGGGGGAGTGAACAAAGACAATGATCACAGATCAGAGAAAACAAGACCTGCAAAGAAAGGTTGGGAGAGCCAGGCAAGCTCAGTCTGGAGAAAAGACAACTGTAGGTGGATACCTAACTGTCTGCAAATACATAAAAGACTGTTACAGAAAGAGGACAGGGGCCAATTATCCTCATTAGTCACCAAGGACAGATCAGGAAATAAATTAGTTTAAGATGAAGCAGAAAGAATACAGATTAAACATCAAATTAAATGTTTACTGCAATAATGGTTTAGTGACAGTAGAAGATACTGATAAACGTGGCAGAACGGCTGTGACTGAAGATATTTAAAGCTAGATGTAGGTGCTGAACTTTCGGTATTGTGTATCTAATAAAATCTGTCTCCAGTAATCATGATATTTGCATGCCTAACCAAACAACTTTGGAAGAAAGATAACGAGATTGATCTGCTGTGTATGCAGGAGGGAGGCACTGACTGTCCCACTGGAGGAAACCCTCCCCGCCACCCAATGTGCTCCAAATCTCATGTGGTACCTGTAAGAGTCAACATGATGGTGTTGACTGGTGGCACAGCTTCGGTGTATGGGGAACTCCCCAAAGATGTCTGGTTTTCAAAACCTCTGGTATGTTGTGACAGCACATCCTGTCCTGGGGGACGGCTAGAGCCTCACTACAGAAATTTGTGCAGAAGAGACTTACAAACCTGTCCCATGCAAATGATGATTTAACATTTGCAGGCACAGTTCTGGAATCCTGGGATGTTGGGCTGTTCTATGCCCCTGTCATTAAGAAGCTCACCCATCTGTAGCCACTGCTTTCAAGGTTTTGCACTATCACAGCATCTGAATAGCTAGTGTGCCAAAACCTGATACTGCAAGGGGATCAGATGTGTATTGTCACATACTGAATGATGTGAAAATAGCACCTTGCTATTTCATGATGTCATTCTTTTGTCTTGCAAGACGAGCTACAGTTTAAAGGTGCCTTCTGTTTGCTCACCTTTGTTGCTTCCGGAAGATAAAATGGGGTTTGAGGAACCATGAGCATTGTGGTTTCTGAGAATCATCGCTTCACTAGCCAGCCTTCACAGCTGTACCTCTCTGTGCTCTTGAGTTGGAGGAGCTTCTTCTGCACTGTTAGGGTTTGGGTGAGCTGCTCTCTTAATGGGTTTAGAGACTCTGACCCTACCAGTTAGGTATTGACTCTTACTCTGAGTCTGTAGAGATACCCCTGCTGGTGTCTGAGGGGGCTGAAAGTGCCATTTTGAGACTGTGAGTTCGGCCAGCATGGGGAATGTGCTGTGTGGCCTAAAACCTATGCCAGTTTATATCCTCCTGTGCAGCAGCAGAAGTGGGGACTGTGGTACAACCTTGCTGGTGGATTACACTATTTTTTAGCAGAGCAACAAGCATGTAATCCTGACCACTGGTGGTTTTTGTAAGAGTCAGGAAATTTCTGTACAGATGTCCAGACAAACTCAAATTCAAATGGAGGAAATGACGTGATAATCTCTCTTTCATATTAAACTTGGATTTAACATTTTTATTTAACTTCTTTTCCTAATCTCTTAGAGTTGCCACATACTGTTGAGGAGCTAATATACACAACTCTTTCATGTGGATGTGGTTTCTAGCGTGTATGATCTCTGAAGAATTTGGGGGATTTTGCAAAAGGAAACAAATGTAAAACTTATTAAGTTCACTATTTCAAAACAGACAGGGAGGTGAGACGGTTACTAGGAGCCAGCTGAGACAGATAATATTTGGTGTCATGAACCCACTGATAATTTACTAGCACAAATGCCATGTCCTACATCACAGCTGATTGCCTAATGAACAGAAAATTGTTTTCAGGTGATAGGCATAATAGCCTAATGATAGCTGAAGATAGCAATGGGGGTGCATTGCCTCTGGCTGTGTGCTATGAATGGGACACAGGGGGATACGGGTAGGTGAGAGGTTGTAGTCTGTCATAATGAGGGACTGTGGTTTTCCTCTGTCACAAGGGACTTTTGCTATTCCAGCATCCCCAGCTGGGAATGAGGTCCTGGAGATACACAGCGGGTGTTTGCAATGTGAAAGATGAAGGTCCTAAATGAACACTGTCTTGAAATGAATTGCAGAAGATCTGCTAGAAGCCTAAAACTGGCTCTGATTCCAAGGGCAATTCTAAATCTGCACAGCATCTGGGGGCAGGTGGTTTTGAAGCCTGTGCAGTGAGAAGAATGGCTCCACTGCCGTATGGAAAGGTGTAGGGATGTTGCCAGCTGCTCCAGGAAGAGGATGGCAAAAGGCTCGCTGCTGTGCATCTCTTTGTGCCAGGTAAAATGGGATGTTAATTAATTGCACATGACTGGATTGCTGGGGTATTTCTGTCACGGGACTCTGCTGAGAAATGCATTTGAAGTGCATTGTGGTAGAGGAAGCACACAACGCACTAGCTTGCAGCTACTTGCACGTAGGCATAGGCTTGTGTGGCAAGCGTGCGGGAGAGCTCTGCATATCCCTGCATCCCTCTCTATCCACTTCTATAGTTCTCTGTTATTGCTGGCTGCTGTAGTCAGTGGCCTAAGTATCTCAGGGGAGATTCCCTCATGTCAGACGTGTTTCAGTGGAGGCAAGCTGAAACATCAGCAGCTGACAATCCCCAAGGGAGAATCTAATGAAAACGACAGAATGACATAATCTGTTCTCACAGTCTTTCCTCTACAGCTCTCCACGTTTTTGATGCAACTTGAAATCACCCTCTAATTTATTACTGAAATGTGAATATTATATATAATTAAAATTGTAAAGATAGTGCCCTGAAATGTTGAAAGTCAAAATATAAAAGCAGCTTGGATGTGGTCTGAGGTACCACATATTTGAGTATTCTGAGAGGAAGCTTTTAAGACTCCATCTGGTAGTAACAAAGTAAATGCCACAAAAGCATAAATGGAATCTCAGAAAAGACATTGCAATTGTTTCATTACGTGATGGGGGGCCTGTGCTCTAAACAGGAGGGGATAAAAACTAAGTAGATTAGAAAAACAGGATAGCTGTGGGATGGCTGCCTTGAAAGATACAGTGACTCTTACAGAAAGCTCACTTTGAATTCCTGGTTTGAAAGTTCGCAAACTTTCAAGGCAGGGATTCAGAGAGAGCTGTAAAGATGGTGCTTTATCCACTTTTAATTTGTACCATTTCAATGGGGAGCAAAGGGGCTAAAAGGCGCTCTGAACTTCAGGGCTCTGAGAACTTTGCAGGAGCTGAATGCCTGTGCCTTGTCACTCTCTGAAGCAGAAGCTGGATACCCACAGTGGGTATCTTACATGAGCAACCCTTTCTGTGCAATGCTGGGGTTTTTCTTTTACTGGAGGGAGTAATAACTTTCAGAAACCAGGAGATACACAGTAGGAGGTGAGTGTTGGTTAATGACATACCTCACCCTAATAGTCTTAAACTTTTTTTTGTTTGTTTGTTTGGTTTTTTTTGTTAGGACAGTGAGATGAAATAATGTTCCCTGTTCACAGTTTGTTGGAGAGATCCCCAACTTCAGCTTTTGACATTAGAGATGGTGATCAAGGTTTTTGACAGGGGAGGTTTGTAACGGAGGGTTTACTCCCCCCGCCCCCCCATGTCATAGATTTTGTTAGTTCTGCACTGAAATTAATTAGAACATTTGACGTGTTTTCATGAAAAAGCAGAAGAGAATAGCCCAGAATAGCTAGCAGCCTGGTAAGCAGAAAAGTAACTGGGTTTTGGGTAATGCATTTCTATTCTGTATACTTTGGAGTGAGGACTTGTCCCCAGAGTTGTCCTAGCCAACAAGAGGGCCCAGACTACTGGGTCTCTGCAGTAATGCTTTCTCAGTTGGAGCTTTTCCAGTTGGAGCTGTTCTAATTTATATAAATGCCTATTCATTGTGCTGGAGAGAGAATACTCTTAACGACTGGGCTGTGGAGGTAGTTTGTTTCTTTGGCCCGATAGATAAGTAATTACTTATCCAAAGGGAAATGACTTCAGCAGGAAAGAAACAGAGAAGTAGGCTCCATAGCCCAGAGACTGTGGAGTCCTCTGAGATACAGGAGACTGGACCTAATCCTCCCTCCAAATCAGGCAGTGTAGATTTGTTCTTGTTCTGCTTTGGATGCATTTGTGTTTCTCAGTGACAACAAAATGTTTCATTTAGCATCCAGCTCCAGTGCTGACTCCAGGTGGAAGAAAAAGTGACAGGAGGAGGTGAATTCCCAGGGAACAAAGACCTGATCCTCACGCAAATGCTCTTGAACAAAGGATGAGGGATGAGAACCTCAGAGGCTCTGAGACAGGAAACCAGAGTTACTGCTTCAATGAAAATTTTAATAATTTTTTATAATGTGCAGGTAGCTCTTTAAAGTTGTCTCAAGATCTTTAAAATACTTGGGATTTTCATTCCTGCAGTTTGTATCCCTTTGTATATCCCCCCTCATTATTTATTTTACATTTGCTTTTAGAAGCTTGGTGAGACGTTTGATGTTTAAATGGAGAGGGGAGTTTTTCCAGAATATAACACTAGCTGTGGGAGACTTCTGTCCAGAGGATCTCCAGGGAGTCAGTAGAGAAAGCGGGGGTCCTTTGAAGGCAGTGTAGAGCAGGAGCCCAGTGGATATGCTCCAGCTTGCCCTTTGGAGGAGCTAATCACTACTGACTACAAAAGCAGGCTACATAGGTGAGTTTCTTAAGAACTTTTTAAGTTCTTTTTTTGTTCTGTGTGTATGCATGTTAAGGGTGTACAGGGTTGGGGACTGGAAAAGACAGGAGTTGTATTAAATTATCCCTCTTCATCACCCAGTTTGGAAAACAGTCACGATCCAGGAGGAATCTGACGTTTTCTAATCCCTGATCCTCTGTCTTGTATTTTTCCATTGCAAGAAAACTGGCTACCTGATAGCCCACCTCTTTTTGAACATGAAGGCCTGGAGATCCCTCAGTCTGGGTCCGATGTAAGCAGTTCCCAAACATGATTTGAATTTGCAAGAAACAGCAGTGTCTGTATAGCTCAGCCCAGCCATGATCTCTGGACTTCTCAGGTCTTTTTTTCAGGCTAGAGTGTCAAGCTGGCACATGAGGTCCGTTGACTTGACCACGTAACGTAGGACTGGTCCTTGGCACCTCACAGAGTAGTGCCTCTCAGGATGCGGCAGGAAGGCTAAGGAGAGATGTCTAGGGCTTTCTTGTTCTGTAACCACTGTGTCCCAGGAGGAAGCTGGTGTAAGAATGACATTTAATTATATGTCTTTGTACATCTTTGCCTGCATGCATTTAGAAGTGTTGCCTGTCTCCACCAAGGTAGATTTTTCATAAGAAAATATTGCTAGCATGATGAAGCATAAAAATCAAACAAACCAGAAAATTAGAGAGAAGGCTTGCCCTGGAAGTCTAACTGTGTTGTTTTAAGTGCTTAGGGTAATACAGAAATTCATGTGTTTTTGACATGACAGTCTCCTGTGATACTGTGGTTTGGCAACTGTGGCAGCACAAATTGTGATGTGTACCTACACACGGGTTCAGCTGCAGCCCAGAGCCTGGATCCAGTGTCCCTTTGAAGTCAGGTAGAATCTTGGCATTGGTTGTGGTGAGGATTGGATCGAGGGGGTCTGCTCTGTGGTACAAGATGCAAGGGCTTGCAATATTTCGTTGAATCAACTTCATTTCAAAGCATTATTGTTTATAAATTTGTTCACTTTTGTCATCTGAGAAACATCTTAAAGAGCTATTGGGGTACTGCCTAGGCTGCTGTTTGATGACTGCAATGAATGCTGCATAAATCCTTGATGTTACCTGCATCCAATGGGTGTTACTTTTTGTCTTCGTATCTGAATATTTCCTTGGTTTTGAAGTATTAAATTACATGATTTTAAGGATACCAACAGATTCATCAAAATTTCTTTTGCTGTATAAATTTTCAGGTGTTTTCTTGATCACCTAAGATACTGCTTTTCCTGCAGTATAAAACAGAAATAAGTATAGAATCTGGTTGACATTCAGTTTTGGGATCAGATTAAGTTGTGTCGAGTTTCCTCCCCCAAATCCTCATGGATCATGGACTGTGCCTGGAGGAGAAAAATCAATGACTGTCTGGTAAGAACTGCTTAAAATGGCTGTATTTGGCATAGCTGAAATTTCCATTTGAACAGAATCAGAGTCTTTTAAAGCAAATTAATGGTGTTTTCTCATAATCTGAATGACTTTGAAAGATGGTTTTAAAGTTGCAGGAGAAAACTTGATGGAAAAATTATAGAACTTGGTTTTACTGTCAGAGATCCAGAGGGAGAGGAAAAAACAATGTGTTGAAGACCTAAATTCCCTTTTAAACCCCCAACTTCCCGTATTATAGGATGTCTAAATATTTAGTGAACTTAAAGGAGATGGCAGAAAGACCGTGTTTGGTCCAGTGCTCCTCCTGGATATGTCAAATCTGCATGTTCTTTAGGTGAAGCCTGGGTGTTTAGGGAATTTCATATGCAAAAGGCTCAGCTTGAACCTTGGCTTTACTGAAATGCCATACTTATTACACCAGCTAAAGAAATATAGAACTTGGATGAAAGCATCCAGAGATAGTCTGTTCAATGGAAGATCAGCATAGCAATGTAAAGAGAAGGCAAGTTTCACTTGGAAGCAGTGGGTTAAGCTGTGCCTCTTAATATAACTGGAAATGGAACATTAGACATTCATACCAGTAAATAGAAGAACATACTGGGGAACAGCCATACAACCTTGAGCAGCATTTGCAGCGCACTGAATGGATGGAGTTCCTTGGTGCAAAGCTGGAGGGCTTGGAGAAGATGTAATTAAGAATTGTCTCATTGCTTGCTAGAGCAAGATGGTAAGAGCCACACTAAGGTTTTTCTTGGCTATAGTCAGCTCTCAGTTGGCTGAAGCCAAGCTGACGACCTCCATCCTGCCTGAGCTGGTTTAGTATATGCTGATCAGCATTTGGCAGAAAGTGGCCATCCTTGGTCTGTGCCAGGAGATACAGTCAGGTGGCTTGGCTGGAGTTCCATTCCTGTAGATGTATGCATAGGTCTGGTCTTTCTTTTCAGGCTAAAAGCATCCCAAGATCTTGTAGACCAGGCCCCTGCAAGGGGGCCCATGGGCTTCAAGTAAGTGCAAAGTGTAGAGGTGGGAGAGGTGTATGTGTACATATGTGCCATCCCATGTTTTCTGAACCCAAAGGATGGGTACTCTGTAGTTCTGTACTTCTATTCAGTCCTCTTTTTTTTTTTTTTTTTTTTTTTTTTTTTTTTTCTTTCCCCTCTGCTCAAACTGATGCTGTTACTTGTAGCAAGGATCTTTGTGGTGGCGCTAATGACTGTCATAAATCCAGCCAATTCACACACACTGTGGCTTTTCAAGTGACTTGAGTGTGCTAAGCCTCTTCCCTCACTTCTTTCTGGAAAGTTAAGCAGAAGACCTTCTCTTGCTCATGGTGAGGAGGAAGTGGGCTGACATGGGTCATGAAAATAGGTGGTGGCAGGAGGGCAGATTTATATACCTTATTGGACTTTCACTGGCAGTAAATTGCATTCTGGTCCTGGGAAAGCCTGGACCATGAAAGACTGAGAGAGCTGACTCGTAAATTTATCCACACTAGCAGTACATGTGCATGGGAGAGGGTAGGGGGGAATAACTGGTGCTTTATTTTCCCCTGTTTTCTGGGGAGAGGGAAACTGATGCTACAGCCTGCTCAGTGTGGTTAGATGTGCCCCCTGCCCCACCCTTTCTTCTGGGGACCAGAGCAGAGGGGGACCAGGCATAGCAAGAGGCACAGTGGCAAGGACCACTGACCTGTTTGATTTAGATGCTGCTAGGCTGTAGCTGCCTTGTGGCTAGTGGAAGGAGGACTGGGCTGAGCAGCATCTCCCCCACAGAGCTGAAGAACAGCAGAGGCAATGCATCAACGCTGCCCGGTGCTAGGTCTTCATCCACCACTGACCCTATGGCATGTCACGTTCCCCTTGCTCCTCCATCCTCTTCTGTTCTCCAGGCTGGACAAGCCCAACTGGACTTTGATGCGATGACCCCCAGCTCAGGGTCAGGGTAGCTCTGCAGGTGATGGGTGTGGTTGGGGGGGTGGGGGGCAAAGCCATCCTGTTTTAGTGCCTTTAGACTAGTTTGGGAGCTGTGGAGGTGCTGGTGTCTGTAGGGGAGCTGGTGGGGGGCACGGGAAGAGTTTTGGAGGAGATTTCAGAGGGACAAGATTTGGAGGAGGGGGAAGGGTTTCTTCTACATCCTAAAAAAATCTTTGCACCCAGGTCCTGCTTCTGTAACTACCCAGTGCTCAGGAAGTGTCTGGGGTGCACCTCTGTGATGTCTCACAGAAAGGTTTTGAAGAAGCCTCCCCTGCCTTTGGGATGGAGGAGGAG
Organism: Falco naumanni; assembly: GCF_017639655.2. NCBI lineage: Eukaryota > Metazoa > Chordata > Aves > Falconiformes > Falconidae > Falco > Falco naumanni. The sequence continues at coordinate 37,775,451 of NC_054058.1, forward strand.
GAGGAGCGGAGCCTTTGACACCGTGGTTTGAAAGAAGCTAGTGTCCAGGCTATTAGGAAAGCCATGCCCACTTTGAGGGTGTGTATGGAGAAAGGCCGAGTACAGAAATGTACCCCAGTAGCGGTACATTCGGGTGAAGCTTAATTGGCACCTGCCCAGCGCTCCCAGTTGTTCTCACAGGGCCTTGCACAGGTCTCCAGGGGCCACTGCTGCTTCTGGGAGCAGCAGGGCCTGATGCAAAGCTGTCGCACAGTGGCACAACATTGGTATGCCACCAAAGCTGAACTGCAGCATTTGAAAACCCTTTGTCAGTTTTCAGTAAGGGACCGATGCTGAGGACAGGCATGTGAAAAATCCGTATTGTTTTGTGAATTTATGTGTGTGCCGTGAATTTACGTGTGCGCCTTGACTTTACTCTGATGACAAACCTTGTGCCTTTTGCTTTGTGAGAGTATTTCCATTGGAAATCAAAGAGATTTGAGATATATAGCTAGCTAAGCAGTCATACCTCAGAATAGGATTTGGGGATTAGCAGAGTGGATAATAAATTGAATAGTAGGAGTTAAAATCAGACTGCACTCGGAAAGAAAGCAGAGATGAGAGGTACACCCCTGGAAAGCAGTAATACCAGAAATGACACTGGGGTTACACCGGTTAGCAAATGAGATATGGGCTTGCAATACTACGTGGCAGCAAAGAGGTTGATGTGATTTCTGGATTGCACAAACAGAACTATTGTGTCTTGGAGCAAGGAAATGGTTTTTTACGTGTATCTAGTCACGTTTTCTTCATGTGCCTGGTGTAAGTGTACCTAGGCTATTGAGTTCATTTCTGGAGAACTCTGTGCCCCCAAAATGGCAGCAAATTAGAACAAATTCAGTGGAGCAATAAAAATGATTAAGATGCTGGAGGGATTGATCTAAGAGGGAAGATTAAAGTAACTAATTACATTTAGCTTGGCCAAATGACAATTAAAAGAGAGATGTGATGACTGCCTTAAAGTGTGTGCTTAAGAATGTAAACACCAAGGAGAGAGAAAGAAAACGAGGGACTGTTTAGTGCTGTAGGAGCAGCTGTTGGTTACACGCCCAGTCTGCACTGCTAGGGGAGTTGTGTAGGAGTCTAACCAGAACCAAAGGAGAAGTAGTTATAACCAAACAATGGCAACAAGCTGAAGAAAAGGAAGCACTGAGCAGACAGCATGGTTCTTGCGGTGAAGTGTGGCAGAGGCTAATGTACCTCTTCCACGGAAGCAGTAGTGGTCTCTGAACTGAAGTAGCCTTGGGAGCTTTGCTACAGGGAGTGTCCAAAATTCTCCAGGAGAGGAGGGAAAGGATGCAGTGTTTCCACACGAGTCCTCCTGCTCCGATTTGCAGGACCCGTAGATCATTTTTCCCCCAGCCTCTTGGCTGTGATTGTGTAGTGTTTTTAAAAAGATAGTTAGCAGTCTGGAGGGGGAGCAGGCAAGGGGGTGGGGTAGATGGTAGTAGACACTAAGTCCTGTAAGAAATGCTAAGACCACCAGGCATGTTCAGTCTAGAGGAAAGACAACTGTGGGTGGAAACCTAACTGCTTGCAAATCTGTAAAGGACTGTTACAGAGAACAGGGGCCAGTTATTCCCTTTAGTCACTGAGGGCAGATCTGGAAGAATGTTGGCCCTTAGCTGAAGCTGGGAAAAGTGGGCTCCATATGAAGGAGAAGCCTAAGTGTTGGGTGGCAAGGTGGCTAGGAGGGGGTGGGGGAACTGCCATGGGTATAGACACCCAGGGATGACATTAGAGACTTGCTTATCGGGAGGTGACACAGGCATCAGGAAACCAGTATTGTTTCAGCAAGATTTTGTATGAATTCATAGCCTTTAAAAGGCTGGGGTGCTTCTAAATGAGCCAGTGCTGTGGTGCTTTTTCCTTGCAGGGTATTTGTTCAGGACATGTTTGTTAATGTTTCTGTTTAATTGTATTTTCTTCTTTGATTATGGAACCGTTTGAATGCTGCCTTTTGCAATGGAGGGACTATGGATGAAATGCACGCTTATAAAAAATGCAATGAAGCACTAGTTCCAGCAGAGTGTGGACTAGCTGGGTTTTTTTCCCCTTTGGTGTGAATCTTTTTTGAAGTATGAAATAGCTTAATTAGTAAAAAAAAAAAAAAAAAAAAAAGTCCCTGTGCAGTACTGTATCTCCTTGTTTTGACAGGCACAGGAAAATATCATGAAGCAAGAGTTCTTATCACAGTGTTTGTCATCCAGTTGTACTTTAGAAATTCTGCAAGCTTTTTCATATAAAGTCCTTTTTCAGATGCTAGGGTAATATTCCATACCTGGAAATGTTAATTTCCTGATCTGCTTTTAAGCCTGAGCACATTTCCAAGTGAAATGAAGAGGTGAGAATAAGAAACAGAGCCATGAACTGGTACAGTATCTCAGCTGGTGGCTCCAGTCTCTCTTGGTGAATGGCTCTGTCTACCTTGATGCATCCTAAATTTATTCTTTTGTGATACCTGTTTGGAGGACCATTTGTAAAATAAATGCCTCAGCTTCATTCCCTGCATGACAGTGACTGTATCCTGTATGGTGACACAGCTAGTTCCTGGGCAATTTAAGAGGAAGTTCAAAGAGTGACAGGAGCCCAGGATTAGAGGAACAGGTTCTTGCTGTAAACTCTGAAGAGCACCTTTTAAAGCAAAGGCTGAAGCGCTGCATTGTCCTGGGCTACAGGGAAGATCCATTTTGTGGTACAGATAGTAAGCACGTCAGCAGGGTCCCATCTGACTTTTCAATGCATTTGCTTTTATTCAGCTTATCAACAGCTGTGGCTGATAAAGTCGTTTCCCATCCCTGTCCCAGCAGTTTGTTCCTGCAGCAGTTTGGTGGTCTGGCAAACCCACCTTCATTGCTGGTTGAGGATAGCATGTCAGGCTGTTGACCGGTATGGCTGAAACACAGGCACACATCTCCTTCTGCCTTGCCAGTTATAGGCAGTATCTTCTCAGGAACATGGCAAGCTGGACTTGGACAAATCTTAAACAATAGCAGGGTTTGTCAGAGCCCCATGAATAAGTCACTCAGCACACTTGTTCCATCTGTGAGCTGGGATGATGGACATGCACACCACACAGCTGTATTCAAAACTCACACTTTCTTTTGTGTTTGTGAGGTGCCCTGAGACTTTTTCAGCTGATGATGCCATAGAAAAATACTTACTCTTTACTTGGTCTTGACTTTCAGAGCTCTATCCTTGGCATTCTTCAGTGGTTTGGCACTTACTGAAAGAAATAAAGCAAAAGCATCATACAGAGCAGAAAAGCGCTTCACAAAGCATATTCTGATGAAGTCAGCTCCTCAAACAGCTGCGACAAGGAAGCAGCCAGAAATATAGAAAGAGGGATATGATGGGAGATTTATGCTTGTGAATACCAGTCTATGATGTGTCCTGGAAGATCTATGCCTAGAGAAGATCTCAGTGCTATGCTACTGGTGAAGACCTCATCCCAGACTTCCAAGGCTCTGCAGCCAGTGTTGATTTGCAGATGTCCTTGCATGATATGGGGTTTTGGATACAGTAAAATCCCATGTCCTCTGTGAAACAAGTATGGGGCATGTTGCTTTTCGCTACATTTCTGTCATTACTATTCACTTATGCATTTATTTATCTATTTATTTCTTAATTTTTGGAAAGCAGCTGCTGGGCTCATGCAGTTTGTGACTTGTCAGTGACAGTGCAGTGAGTCAACCACATGCCCTGGGCCTGTAGAACCCTTAGGAAGAACTGCACTAATGTTGCTGGTGTACTGGATGATGGTGAGGAATGTGAGCTGGAGCTCTCTACAGCAGAGCAGAATATTTCTACCTTTAAGTTAGCTCTGAAAAATTTAAAATGCTATGTTATATGTAAATAAATAAATAGGCCCACCGAACACCTTCATTCTAGAAGTGATTAAGAAGAAAGTCTGTTTCTTTACTCAGAGTATCTCTGAGTGCCCAGGTTTGTCTCCAAGTCAGAACCGAGTTGTAGTTTGAAACTGCAAAAGCTTTGCCCAAATGTAATTCTTCATCTTTGCAAAGCTCCAAGAAGTGGCTCCAAGAAGAAGAGCCAGCTCAGGGCTACCAGAGCTGACATGGACAGCAGCTGCTTTGAAGGTTGTGTGGGTAGGGTCAGCAAAGTGGGAGCCTGCACTAGATGTGCAAACATACACATGTATATGCTCCTGCTAGCAGCTGACTGTCCCCTTGTCCCCTCACTGCACTGCGGTACTGGCTAATGAGGTTTCCTGCCCCAAAGGGCTGCATACCTGCATGCACCCCACCAGGCCCGCTGCACTCTCATATGCTGGCATTAGGAGACGCATATATAGGATGTTCTGACCTGCTTCATGCTCAACCGACGGTAGAAACTGATTGCTGGAAGTAGCCTTTGGTCTGCTTGCGGATTGACTTCAGGGATTACATGCAGGGAAGTGTGGGCCAGTAAAGCACCAGCCTCAATGTGCCACAGGTCTGTGTGACCTTACAGTGCCTGAGAGGCACAGATTGCATTGTATGAGATCTTTGCAGCAGTGTGTTGTGATTTCTGGAAAAGATGCTCAGCACAGCTTGTCTCTTCCACTTGTCTCTAGCTTGCAGTGGGAGCCAAGGTACCTACGCTGGGTCTTTCCTGTAGCTCATTTCTGCTGCTTTTAATATCCATTGATAACTTTTTTCCTGCACAATGCTGCATGTTGGAAAGGGTGATGGCACTTACGGTGAATGACCTGTTGCTCTATAGAAGCCCAAGATCCAAACACCGAGGTTTTAATGGCTCCCTGCCAATCAGATTAAATATTTAGCAGCAGTAGGTTCTGGGCATCACATTCCTGACAGTGTATTTCATGCATCATTTGCTGTAAACGTTGGTAGATTTTAGCTACTGCTTGCAAAGTAACTCCCTCTTTGCTCTCTCTCCCATCCTTATCTCCTCTTTTCACCATCTCTCTCACTTTCCACGTTCACTCTTGTTCTCACTTTCTCTGCCTTGCTGTTTCCTTTGCCTTAGCTTGTCCCCTCTTTCTCTGACCATTGTTAACTGGTGTGTGGTTGTGTACATTGCACCTGGAATGGATGTCAGCCTGTGATGGAGGAGTGGAGGCACTGACTGCGTCTAACCAAGCATTCCTGTCTCCTCAGAAAAGCACATACAACTAGAGGAGGGTGCAGGCTAATGACCTTTTTGGGGAGTGGGTACACCTTAACTCAGGGAAGCACCCTGAGACCAAGGAAGGGGAAAGCACCTGTATTGTCCCTTTCTTTATGATGCAGCTCATCTATCTGCAAGCACTATCTGCTTTGCTCTTGGCACGTGTGTGAGCTGCTTTGTGGCTGCAGCTGAGGCAGCCTTTTTCTTTTTAGTCCCTTTCTGGCTGAAACATTTGTAGGAGAAGAGTGCATGGGCTCAGTCATCCAGCTGGAAGCATGGTCACATCCATCTTCATGGGGTCCCCGTGTTCCACCAATTGTAGACTTGCAGCAGACTTCTGTGACATCTGTGCCCACACAACTAGCTGCCATGCCCAGTGCTGCGATAAGGCCAATGAAAGGCAAAAATCCAATGAAGGCTGGGGGGGAAAAACCCAAAGGGGGTACCTCTAGGCAAGGTTGCAGTATGGGATGATATTTTCTGTACTGGCAGAAGGTTGTCTCTTGGGACACATCAAGCAGTGCAGAAAAGGCAAGGACCTTCCTCTACTTCCTTCAGTATCCTGGACAACAGCAGGTTTCACTTGTATGAAGTACAGTTGTCTGGTGGTCATCTGAGTTTTCAGGCATAATGTCTAAGCAGATGGCCCTTTAGAGTAGGGGTCCTCAAACTTTTTAAACAGGGGGCCGGCGCATGGATGAAGTGACAGGCAGTCATCTGCGGCTGCTTGGTTTCCCCCCCCCCAACCCCTGGAGGAGAGGAGGGGGCGGTGGGTTCTGTAAATACCGGGGGCCAGATTGAGGACCCTGGGGGGGCTGTATCCGGCCCGCGGGCCGTAGTTTGAGGACCCCTGCTTTAGAGGGACTGCGTGAAACAAGGATGAGCACTGACGCTAGTGGTGGTTCTGGCTGATACTGTGTTGGGGCAGGTAAAGTCTCCTGGGACGGTGAGCTCTGTAGGCAGACTAGTGCACTATGTTTTATGCTGCAGAGTCCTCTCTAGAAATTACTTTTCTTCTTTCACCCATTTCTTGCAGTGTTTTGATGCTGCTCATTATAATCTGTGGTCAGATGGTTTTTCTCTTCATTACCTTGCTCCCCTAACTGTTTGGTATGTGCATTTTTTCCTCTGCTCTTGCTCCAAATGTGCTGTCTGCTTGAACATGTCGTTGCAGTCCCAGAGGAAGCCTGTGGTTCTCATTGCCTCCATGTTTGCCCTGTGTGATTGCTACTCCGCATTCCTGTCACCTTGCATCTGGTACTCAGCCCCAACTGCTCCAGCAGCCCTGTACTACCAGGCCAGGAGATGATGATTAGTGCCAGGTTTTCAAGCACCTTTCTCTCTCTGCTGTGACAAGTCCAAAGCCACCTGGTGAACCATCAAACTCTTCATTTCACATTTTTGTTGGCATGGCATATATCCTCTGTTCACACCACTGCTGCTGTTGTGCCGGTGTTGGCATGAGGGTGTGAGGGAGATGGGACTGTCTTCTCATGGTCTCTGCCAAAGGAATGGTTGGGAAGGGGCATTGCTTTGAAAGCTATGATGTGTATGCTTGTGTAGGAGATTATTTTTGCTTATGAGAGGAGTGGAGGCCCTTTAGGTAGAGGAAAGAGGAGGGTGCATCCATCAGGTAAGAGTGGCTAGAGAATAAGGCTCTTTTTTTGCTCTGCTGCAGTAGGTACTGAAGCCTTTTTGGCTGGGAATCTGCTGGGATGGGGTATGGCAGGCCAGATGGTTTGAAGCAGGTAGGGCTTTTGGGAAGCTGCTTCAGGAGAGATAAGGAGTGAAAGACACTTGTAAATTCTGTAAAGCATAATAACTAGTGATGGGCAAACCAGCCCGCTTAATTTCTTGTTTTATTTCTCTCCCCTGCCTACCCCTCCACCCACCCCCAGCCCTTGCTCTGGGACCCTCCAGTCCATTTCCCTGCATCTAGTGGCTTGTTTCCCTACAGGTGTCATCTTGGCAGCAACTCAAGCCTGACCACCTCCCTTGGGTAATTTGTGTGCTGCCTGAGTGCTTTTTCTTTTGCTAATGTCAGGGTACCTGATATTTTGGGTTTGAGTTTTGGGTTTTTGTGTATACTTTTAGGCAATTGATTTTTATAAATAAATAACAATGTTAACAGTGGGGGAAGCTGTAAGACAGATGGATCTGGAGAGAATGGTCCCTTAGCTGCATGCCAGGCCAGCCTGGGTAAATGAATTAGTTGGAGGGGCTGCACAGCTTGCCTATCGACTCACCTCAGCTTCATGGCCAGGAGCTCAGCTGTGATCTGATATGTCCTCTGATCCCTTTAATTAGGAAAGGAGGAGTGATAAATGGGTATTGCTTTTAGTCTCGATGACATATCCCTGGCCTCTGGTTGGGGTGGTGACAGGGCTGTACTAGGAATATGGTCAGGCAGGTGGTTTAGGGTCCCTGAAGCTTTGCAGGCTCAGAAGATAAAGTACAAACAAGAGGAAGGGAATCCCAGCACAACACCGGGCAATGTAGTCAAGTGATAATGCATACATGTCTTGTTTGTTCTAGCTTCTCCCCCTCTCTCCTGAGACACATATTACTGGGAGAGTGGCAAGAGGCTGTTATCTAGATGTGTGCTGTGTTTATAGATCATGAGCCCCCTCCAGTGACACCCACTCCCTCACAAAGGTGCTAACACCTGTGCAAAGTGGGTTTAAAATGCTGCCACATCAGATCAGAGGGGCTTTATACCCCTCTCGCACAGAGGTAGTGGAAATGCATAGTGCAAAAGCCTCTGGAAATTTTACTGTACTTGGGTATCTTCATGTATATAGCAATCAATGCAGCTGCATGGAAAAATGTCTTCTGGCTTGGAAATGAGGTCCTGTCACAGAGTCATCCTGACAGGACACCAAAGCAGGGGCTGTGTCAAAGATGCTTTGCAGAAGCCAGCATGGCATCTCAGGGATAAGGATTAATTTTTTTTTTTTCTCCCAAATTGAAACTGGTGACCCCATGGGGCTGTAGTTCAGCACTGTGGCCCAGACCTGGTCTGGAGAAGTGTCAAAGCTGCAATGAGAAGGAGAAACAAGGAAACCCCAAAGTAAGCAGAGCCCCAAGAAGTTCCAGGGGGATGAGTGGTGTGCTCAAGGCAAAGTTTGGAGAGGCAGTTCATATAGGCAATCTGATTTGCTTTCTCCACTTCATTTTAGTGGCCGGGTGATATTTGCAGCATATAATCTTTGGCTGTTCAGGATGTCAATATTGGTACTGTCATATACAAACAAGGGTGAGACCTAGCTAAAGGCTATGGCCTGTCGTTAGCTGAACGCTTTAACGTGATGGTTATATGGCACTATAACCTCAGCATTGTACAAAAGCCCCTCACAAGACAGGACTGGCACCACAGTGCTGCTGTAGTGCTTCAAGATGGGCACCGTGAAAACAGCCTTGACACCATACCCACTAAACCCCCACCTCCTGGCTGAGTGGTGCCTCTGCCTCCACCCCAGAAACAACTCTCGGGAGGGAAAGCAGTTGCCCTGTGCCAGGGGCTGACCCCTGGTGTGGCAGTAAGGTTTGGGGTTTCTGTCTTGGAAGCTAATTTCCTACAAGGACAGCCTAGCGGTAAAAGGGATAGAAGTGGAATGTTGTCCCCACTTTTTTTTTTTCCCCTCCATTTTTTTTTTTTCTTCCCAGGGCTGTTTTCAGGAAATTTTCAGGGATTTAGTGCATTTAGGATCTGGTACCTTTTGAGGTCTGGCAGGAAAGGGTTTACTGGCTATCCTAAAATGAGCTGCTTCTCCCACCTGCTTTCTTCCTTCAAAGAAAGGCAGTCCCATCTGCTGGTCCAAGATGAGATGGAGTGCATGTGTACTCCTTATATATACATAAACATATATAATATATATAGAAAAAACAATAAAAATAAGTAATAATAACAAATATATATGAACATATATCTACAGTGTGTGTATCTATTAAAAACCCCATACACACCCTCATTTTGCCTTATACTTAATTCTGCGGTGGGAGCGCACTAGTTTTTCAACATCGGTTCCTGGCAGCGTAACCTAGAAAATGATGGGAACTGGAAGAAGAGTCTCAGTTGGGGTGGACTACAACATCTTTCCTCTTGAGTCCAGTCTTCGTTGTCTGTCTTTGGTTAACAAAAAAATTCCCCAAAGCAGAGCAGTTGCTCTCTGTGAACTTGTCAATGACAACAGATACCCTGTGGCTGCCAGGACCCCTCAAAACCAGTTGTGTTTCTCCACAGGTCTCGCTCAGGTGCTCACCAGGCACAGTGCAGCAAGTCCAACAGAATCATAGGGCAACAGGCTGCAAGCAGGTTTTCCAGGCAGGGGGATGTTCAGAGGTAGAAACTTTGTTTTAGTCTGAAATTAATGGCAAAATTCCCTCCCTCTCCCTGCAAATATTGGGAAACTACAAGTTCAGAGGAACTGATAAAAGGGACTAATAACTGCAGTGAAACTCTCAAAGTTGTATGTTTTCTCCTCTGGCTCACAGGGCTTGTAGGGTTTGCACCTGTGAGGTGCTTTCATTCATGGGCTGGCCTGAGGCCGTGGGCCCTCAGAATTGTGTTTGGGCATGACTTCTGTAATGAATCCCTGAATTCTGGCACCTCTGACACTGTAGCCCCAAGCCAGGATTCTTGGGTGTCCAGGCTCTGTGGTGTAAGACCAGGATTTTTGTTTAGGTGGGAACCAGAGCTCCCAGGGCTTTCTAAATGGGGTATAAAAGCCTGGTGACTCTGGTATGGCCACGTTCCCAGATCTGTTTAAATCCAGGGTCTGAGAGTCTCCACTTCTGAGCCTCATGGCTAGGAGATCTAACATTTTGAGTTTCTGCAAGTGAATTGAGATGGAGCTGGGCTTTATGTTTCCACTAAGAGCTGCTGGAACCAGACTCCCTGGATCCATGGCAGACCTACAGGGCAGATCTCTTGATGTAACAGGAAATTTCTAGGTCTGAATTAAAATTGCTGACTGGCTGTGTCCTGGTGCTCAGAAGACCTTCACCTCCAGCCCAGACCCTGGAGACTGGCTACCCATTGCAGCTTTGACTTGCTCTCCAAAGCTCTCCATTGTTCTTGCTCTTTCTTGCCAGCAAGGAAACTGCTTTGGAGTAGATGAAAATGTGTTTTGAGCTGAGATATTTTCATAAGAATAAGCTTAACAAACCGGCATTTGCTGACAACATGTTGTTTCATCAGAAAGTACTGATCAGCAGTATTTTGCAGTTTGAGTCAATGTGGCAAAGTCGATATTGAATATCAGGGATTTTGCTTGGAAACCAACAACTATTTATGGTATTACAGCAATTCCTTTCTCTCTGCTCCCAGCTAAACTAGGATTTATTGTCCTGAAGATCTTGGACATACAGGTTTTAATACACTCTCCTGGGACACTGTGAGTAACGTTGGGTATGATCTCACAAGAAGACATTGCTGCCTTTGGGGAAGTGCACTGGAAAGCAATAATAACAATCTCAGCTCCTGTAGCTTCTATCGCTTGAGAACCAAAAGTACTTTAAATACCATAAATAATTAAACATTCTAACTGTATGAAGCAGAGAAGATGCATCTCCATCTTTCTGATGAGGAGAATAAGGCAAAGGGTGAGGAAGAAAACAATGCTGTTTACACTTTCAAAAAATGCTTATTGATTTTAGATGGTGGTATGAGGGATTAGAACAGGACTTCACTTGTTGTGGTTCATTCCCTCCATGCTTTCAAGATTTAAAACCAGATGCCTAACAGCATGAATGTAAGTGAGCTAAGAGGTATGAAGGGTGGACCAAAAATATAACAGTGCTTAAAGTGAGGAATGGTATGACTGTGGGAGCCATGAAGGACAAAAGTGGATTAGAGATAAGTGATGAATGGAGAAATCTGAGAAGGGTGGTAGATTAGAGCATATGTTGTAGTTTGAGGGAAGTTCATGGGAATATTGAAATTCTGGATTTTCTTTTATACTAAGCCCTCTTATGCTGTTTTAAAATTATAAACTGACCTTAAAGCATAACTAACTCATGGCTACACTTTGTCCATAGTATTAATTTTTATTTACTGGTAGGGTATTCTTTATTCTGACAGTTGTCAGGTCTTGGCCATTATCCTCTCAAAAATCATTACTACTAATGCTTTTTTTCCCTGCTGCAAATGTCAGTTAAAGTAACTTTTGTGTAAATGGGTTGTGGCTCAAGGGGGCTGAGCTGCATCCTGAGGAAGCCAAAGGGGCAGCTGGGCTGGGAGGAGGTATGAACTGGTATGCCTCATATACATTGGCTGGCACATGGAAGAATGAACAGCTAGGTGAGCTACTGGGAAAGGTGGCTGAAGCAGCCAGCATGGATAAATTTGAGAGGCCAGAGAAAATGGAGAACAGAGGAAAAAATGCATCCATTCATCTGAGCCAAATCTAACCTGTTTGCTTGCACTGGGCTGGGCCTTCCCATCTCTGTCCCTGAAGCATCAACAGCCAGTGACTAGCCATAGTCCAGACGTGGCTTTGCCTGTGTATGCTTCCATCGTTGAAACTCTATAAACATGATCGAGTGCTGAGTGGAGGGAGAGGTCAGTGGCTGCTGGGCTGGGTCCCTCCAGCTGGGAAAGCTTTCTGGATACTATTGATTGAAGGTCTCAGTAAGATGAATTGGCCCTGACCTGTCATACAATTGCAGGCACAGCATGGTCCAGCGCACAGCACTAATGTACTGTGAAAGCATATTGTATCCAGCAGCTTGATGGCTGGTGCCTTGCTGGTCACTGAACTCAAGGAGAGAAAGACAGAGAAAGGGGAGAGTGTTGGGTGGTGAGAGTGAAGAGGGTAAAGGAGAAGAAAAATGAGACCACAAGAAACCCCTACCTTGTTTGCAGTTGTCAATTCTCTCTTCATCCTAGTGTTAGTATTTCTTGTGAGGTTCACATTTTTCTAAAAGGATAAGTGTTTTTCAGGATTTGTACACTTCTAGGTTGGGAGTGTACAACTCCAAGTATCTTGAATGGCACTCTTTTTGGTGTCGTGTATCAGGTTTTCCTTGTTACTATATCTAGGTAGATTTTGTTTTGTTTTTCTATAAGTAGTGATAACAGGAACATGAAAATCCTTTACCAAGGATTGGAGTGAAGAAAAGGGAAGTGACAAGGCACGGGCAATTACAAGGAAGGTCACTCACAACAAAGTTTCTTGGATACTCATCCATCATTTCCAGTGGCCTGATCAGAGCCAGCTTTTGACCCCTCTTGGCTCCGATGGCTGTAGCATGCCTTCTTGACCATGCTAAACCCACATCTTTTTACCTTTCACTTCCAGATTAATTCCCTGTCTCATTTCACAAGGAAGGCTGGCATTTTCATGGGTTCCCTTGGTGACTAAACCCCATTTTCCAAAATGTTGCATACCGGTGGAAATCAAGAGGTCATGATGCTCATTGGGGATACTGGCAGTTTGTGAAACATTGCACATCAGTGTCTATAGCATTGTGGCTTTGCCCTGGACCAACTCGCAGGATTCATCTCTCTCTCTACCCTGCTGCCTCCACTTAGCAGCTTCTTTGTACACCTTACATCGTGGTGTTTCCGTCACTGAGCCACCTTCTCTGCCGTTTCTGCTGTCTGTAACACCATTATGAGAGCCTGATCAGGTCTGGTGAGCTCTGCTTTAGGGTTTGCTGTAACAGTGCCACAAGGAGCAGAGGCGGTACAAATAGTTTCTCCTAGCTTGCCCTTGCTGCATGGGTTGCAAGACTGAAACATGCACCCATAAAGATCTTTCCTAAGGGATGGGCAGGTTTATGTTTGAAAGATTTATCCCATGTCATACTTATGTCTGAGGAGACTGGCGGCAAACTGGATGACTGTATCCTAAGTGCAGGTGCAGTCTGAGGCTGTCTCACTGGTTCAGATGCCCTTACTGAGATACTCAGCATTGTGAAAGAAGGGTTCACTCAATTTCTGCCTAAAAAAAGAAAAACAATATTTTCTTTCCCACTTACGGTATGTTTTAAGAAACCTTGTGATTTGGCTTTTACAGTGTTTACATCTGGCATCCAAAGAACTTAAGACTTTCTCTTGATGTGAGACTTTGAGTAACCCATGGGATTCCAGCACTGGCATGGCATTTAGCAGCTGCCTTCAGGAGACAGTGCAGTCTACATCTGCCTGCTCTGTGTTTTCCCTTTAAGGAAACAATTCAGGGAATGAACTGAGTGAGGTGCATGAGAGAGTCTGGGGAATGAGTAAGTCCTTCCACCACTGGAAGTGAAAATTCTCTTCAGTTTTTAAATTTTGAGATTCAATATAACAATCTGCCAATGCACAAAATGCAGGCTTGATTGAAGTTGAATAGAAACCCTCAAATTAATACAACAAATAATGAGAAATGACAAGGATGTGCTTCTCCAAGTGAAGTTAAATGTGTGTTTTTCGTGGATATTAATGAATCAGTAGTGTTTAAATTCCTAGCTTTTGAAAATCAGTCTTTAATGTCCTCATGTTATTAATGTGTTGGTTTCTGCTTGGAAATCAAAACTGGAAGTGAAGAATTAAAGGAAAGAAGGGATTGCCACATGAATTACCAAATTGTTCCAGTTTGATTTAATTGGCAAAACCAGTGTTACTCTGGTGCAGTGTTCTGCTGCCTGTTTAAACCTAGTCTTGTACCTCAGGAGGCAAAGCTACTTTCATCCATGCTGAAATCCCTTTGGAGGGGCCCCGTGTACACAGTGACATGTCCCTTGCTTTGGATGATCTCACTCTGAGCCTGGACCTGGTTCTGAGATGGGGCAGACAACAGTCAGAACTGGGAAACGGTGCACGTCTCGTAAGATTTGAAACCCTTGTTTCAAATGGAGCATGCATTTGACAGCTGTGCCAACTGAACCCTCCAGGTGGTGAGGATATTTCAGTCTCTGGCAGGCAGGGCCTGTCTCATCCCTCTAAACTTGTCCAAGTGGGATGCTGCGGGGGCGTGGGGCACTGGCAGGGGAATGGTGGCTCCAGCCTGGCTCTGCAAGCCAGTCTTGCAGAGAGTGATGGCCGTGCCAAGCCTCTATGCCCTGGCATTTAGAAGTTGGCACTGAGCAATGCCAGACTGACCTGCTGTCTCACTTAATGGCTTTTGTGTGTGTGACACTGACTCCCGCAGTTCTGCATGTGTGTGCCAGCCTGGGTAAAGCAGGTGAGACTCAGTCCTGCTCTCCCTCGCCCAGCCATTACCTTCATCCTCCCTTGCTCATCCTGATGAGGACCCAAAAGGACTCAATTTACAAGAAAGGATGAACACAGCTGAACTTCTGCTGGAGCAGAGGGAAGTCCCAAGGGGTGATCAGATAACCATCTACAAGCATTTTCAGGGTAGAAATAGTGAGTCGAGAGGGAGAAATTGTTTAGGCTGAATCAAGAAGATATTAAAGTAACAGGATAGCTGAGCAAAGGGAAGATTTAGGTTGAGTTTAGGGAAATGTTTCTAAATGTGAGCCTTGAAGCCATCTCCTAGCAGTGTTAATCTAATTGTTTGAGTCATTTCAGAGCAGGTAGTGTGTTAAGGCATATGCTGTAGACAGCAATCCTGAAGTGACTGGGGGAAGGGCAAGAGTATTAAGTAGAGGATTTTAATTTGTAATTTCTATGAATCACTTGGCGTTGGTCTCAACAGAAGCTTGCAGGCTGTGGCTGTGTCAGCTATCACCCATATTATGTAAAATATGTGGGTGGGAGGAAGTGGGAAGGACACTGGGAACTTACCCTTGGGCAAGCTTACAATAATGAGACATAGTTCTTCATCTGTTGGGAATGATATGGGTCTAATTGGTGATCAAAGCATTCTTTGTACTGCCTTAAGTGTAGGCAGAGAATTACTCTTCTGCTTTGCATGGGGCAGAAAAAAGGGAAGCACTTTCTCACCTTTTCCTTGAATACACCTGTTGGATAGACAGAGGCAAAATAGCTGTTGGAGATGGGCAGGAATTGAATATATGATATATAGGATGAATCTGATGCTACCCAAATCAGGGAGGAGTTTGTACCTGGCTTAATAAAGAAAGAAAAGCTTGGGAAAAAAAATTGGGAATAGAAGTAAACATATGTGCTGCTTTCCACCCAGTGTCCATGGAATGAAAGCTAACAGCAAGGTAATGAGGGAGCTCCGAGGGCTTGGAAAGCTTTGGTTGGGGGTGTGTAATGTATTCTTCAAAAGAAAAAGATTGACTTGGGAGAAATAAGGGAAAAGAAGAATAACTTTGTAAGTTAGGTAGAAATGAGTCTGTGGGTTATTACAGGCATGGACAAAGGTACATGTTGGGGAGGGAGTGGTTGTGAAGAGCAGAAAGAAGACCTGCCCAAAAGGCCTCCGGGAGATGTTTTTACCACTATATAGCAACATTTATATATGAGAATGATAATATAAGTGATGTTCAAAGGTAGTTAAAATAAACTGAACTGCACCAGCTTTCATCTAAAACTACTGAAATGCTCTTGTGGGTTGTTTACTCAGGGTCACCATAATGAACCATTTTGGTCCAGGTGCTGGGTTGTTTTTGCATCCATCACTGTGTATGGCATTTCCCATTGTCTCTAGTCTCTGCTGTCTTCCTTCTTTAAATGTACGGAGATTTTCCTGCAGCATCATTTCTTCTGTTTATCAGCACCTGAAGTGTGCAGCCACTTCCAAGCCACATCCATCGTGCCCCAGATCCATCCCCCTCTTCTTTGTCTCTGTTTACAAAATTCCTGGAACAACAGGGCTGTGAGCCAGAAGAAGATTAATGGGCACTCAGGTCACCTAGCTGGTAAGGAGTAATGTGGGGAACAGCAACACAAGACTTGTCAGCATACAAACAGCCTGGGCTGAAGGTGTGGTAGGGCAATGGTTAAAGCAGCATTAGAATGTGAGGAATGCTTCTTCAGAGGTATGCAATAGGCAGTGTGTCTGGACTGGGGAGATGGCAGTAACCTTGAGAATGGGAGGCTGTTCTAAGCTGAAATTTGGCTGCCAAAAATCAGGGAGCTGGAGAAACTTAGGTGTAAATCATGGTGTCATTTATAGTAAGCCCCAGCTATTAGGAGTAACAGTTTATGAGGCTGCAATCAGTCCTGCCCCTTTCTTTGCCATGGGTCTTCTTAGCTCCTGCAGTTTACCTGTAAGGGAGGCAGTAGACAAAAAGACTAAATATGCACCAGTCTTCTGCAGCTGGTAAACAAAGAAATAGTGTTCTTCTTTGGTCTGGTATTTCTTTGCCAGACAGCCCAGTATCACATTTAGTGCAATGTTAACTTCCCTATAGCTTCTTCTAGTGCACTTGCTCTTCCCTGGTGGAGTGCTGGAAACCAGGCACAAAGCACCTTCCAGCTTTGTAGAGTATCTCACAGGTGAGATGGATTTCTTCCTGCTCCCAACTAGGGCCTGAAACACAAGGATTGCCTTTTGATTCATTGCCGATACTGCTCAAACTGTCTGAGATATGAAGCCAGTGTGAATTAAGATATTGTCAAAGATGAGCAAATACCGAACAGTACAGTAATGCTGATGGCTAATAGTGGGGCCAGCAGGACATTTGCCTCTAGGTAGTAGTGGGACTGAGGGTGGTGGTGAGTCTTGGAATTGGGCTAGTGATCAGGGATGAGAGTAGGGCTGGGAATTAGCACTGCAGTTGGTGCAGATGCAAAATTAGCTGTTGAATTCAGATTCTGTGGCTTGAACTCCTCTAACCAGTGCTGGGACCCCATCAAAGCTCCCAGTGAGCCGAGGCCAAGAAGTACTAGGATATGAACTTCCCCATGGTCCTCCAGGGAAGTACAAGAGGTGGAGGCTGGAGGTAGGTGATGCTGTTCTTTCTCCAGTACAGTGTCTATGCCCCTGCATTTTTTTTTGCTGGTGACTGGTGCACACCGCTCAGCCTCCCGTCCCAAGTATTGTATTCCTCCTAATTAGGAAAGCTGCCTTCGAGACAGCTTTTTGTCTGGGACTGCAATGTTACAGGACTTCCTTTCCTCTTGCTGTCTTGAGCTTGGAGATAGGGTTTTAGGGGCCTGCAAATACCCTCCCGAGGGACTATTGTGCAAGGCTACACAGCTGGCACAATTGCAGCAGAAGGAGGTACCAGCACCAGCATGCGACAGAACTGCCCTCAAACTCCTGGGACCAGCCTGCGTTCTGCCTTGGTTTCTTCTCTGACCTGAAGATTGCCTAGCTTTGCTGTACACTGCCTGAGTAGTACTTTATTTACAGTTAGCCTGGTTGAATGCACAGTGACCTATTTGTGTACTTTCTGTATTTTGAAATATTGTCCAGAAATATCTCCAAATGCTGAGCTGTATTTTGCCTGTGTAGCCTAATAATTTTCTATTAATACTTAACTTAGGTCTGATCCACATAAAAATGCAGTGTCAAATAAGGTTCTCATGATATTTTTAAGCGATCTAACCTTTGGTCTTGGATAAATTCCAATCTGAATAATTACTGTCTGACTACCTGCATTCCTCTTGCATTTCCAGTCAGAGAAGTTAGCTTTCCCTTCCCATTTTAACAGTGATTGTGTAACATTGCTCTGCAGCACTAACTAGATGCTGCATTCCTCTACAATGGTGGATATGTTTTATTGGTGAGTAAAATGAGATTATAGAGGTATAATGGTTTTACAGGCGTGTTTATACCTAAATACAGATATGTCTGTAAAACCACTTTGTCTAATGGCCTTGTCATATACTATTTTACAGGGAGTAAGGGACAATGTAATAAAGTGGAGTAATGTGTAAAGGATTTAACTTAC
Source organism: Falco naumanni (assembly GCF_017639655.2). Taxonomy (NCBI): domain Eukaryota; kingdom Metazoa; phylum Chordata; class Aves; order Falconiformes; family Falconidae; genus Falco; species Falco naumanni. The sequence goes on from NC_054058.1 coordinate 37,793,379, forward strand.
CAGACTGGAGTTTGGGATTTGCTAAATTGTTTCAGAGTGACAAAATCACAGAAAAGATTCCAAACACTGTGTTGCAAATACTTTGTAATAAAATATACTGGCATGTTTTAAAAATTGTTCTTGATTGGTAAATTTATACTCTAGCAAAATTAAAGTTCCTTGAAACAGCTAAGGGCAAATGCCCTGTTTTACAACTGCAGCCTTGTCAGGTATTTGTGAATTTCTCAGTTTCTCTTCCTCACTGGAAACAGGAACACCACTCGAGAAGCTCTGCATGCTGCCTCCAGTGCTTCCTTGATTGGGTGCCTTAAACTTTTGCATTTGAACAGTGTAGAAAGTAATGGATAAAACTTGCTGCTGTGTATGCAGTAACACATTATCACAATAGCTCTGGGGTCACCTTCTTCTGGTAATAAGTCTGTGCTGGTTCACCCCTGCCTCTCCTGTACTAGCAGACATTCAAGAGGGGCTTGTAGTGAGCCAGATCAGAGAGATGGGGTCGGTGTGAGGATGTTTGTCCCTTTCTCCAACAGCCAGCATTTGCATGTGGACAGAGAGGTGGATAGTGGTTACTGGTTGTGAACATAAGTTAGCCCCAAGGAGGGTAGGGAAGGGATTGTAACGCCATGAATACCCCTGTTGTGGTCTTTGAGCAGTTCAGCTCTGCACCGTGAATCTGCTGCTGCCTTGTGGGAACTGAATGGTGGCCACCACCACTCAGCCCTGAGTTGGGTGTGATTTATTGGCATTCCCCTGCCTTATTGCACCCCTGGGTCCCATCCGATGAGGGAGCCCAACTTGGGCATGGTACCTGTTATTCCCTCAGAAGCACACTGCTCTCTGGCATGCAGACTGCCTATGGAGCACCTGAAGAACATTGTGAGCATGACAGAAGTGTTGGATGTGAGTGAGAGATGGAGGGAGACCTGTCTCAGGTGGCACAATAGAGGCTACCTAGGCATTGCTCTGCTTGATCCAGAGGGGTCTTATGGCCGAGGATCCAAATTGAAGATACCAGGTTGACTGTGGAGGCACTGACAACCTCTACTTCACATTAGCATATTCCTAGCCCTGGCTGCTCCCTGCATATCTGTCCAAAGCCTGAGGATTTGGCACTGTACAGGGAACTCAGTCATCTTGTTTTGAATGGAGAAACCTGCCTGGGGGGGCACATCCCATGCCCCAGCAGACTGGCACCTCTGTGCTCTTCAGGATCTGGGCTCTTTTCTGCTGCACAGAGGTAAATGGCTTTGATGCAGGTGAAGAGAAAGGAATGGGTTTCTTGGCTGGCGTTTTTCCCTGTGGGAGAAGTCTGTGTTTGGGCGTGAAGGCAGACAGCTGTCATGGCTAGCTGTGATGCCCAGGGAGCAGAGTGCAGGTTTTTCCCAGCCCCTTTCCCACCAGGAATACTTTGTGGAGCCTTCCAACCCAGGGCTCAAATAGCAGTGATGCAGGAGGTATGCAGGTGATCATGGCAGGTGTCTGCCTTTATGCCCAAACACAGACTTCTCCCAGGTTAACCAAGCATAATATACTCTGTGACTCTATGCAGAGGGATCGCAGGAGACATATTTTAAAGAGAACAAATACAGCATTAAAGTGAGTGAGCAAGAGAATGAGAGACAGAGAGCGTATAGAGTGCATTAAAGTTAATAAAGCATTGCAGGAGTAGGGACTGCATTTCACTGTTAAGGAATCTAATTTAGTGACTCGTAATTGGAAGATAACAGTCCTGCCGGAATGAAGTTAGCTGTTCATTTTGCCAAACTCTCAAAGTCTCTTGGTTCTCCTTGTGAGCATCTCTCAGAAAGTGAGTCTGTCAGAGAATTTAGAATCGATTGGTATTTCACACTTGTGGTCCCTTTCAGCCTTCTAAGCGGATTTGGTTCCTCCTGTGCATATTTATTATCTATTTTATTATCTGCTTATTTATCCAGTAATATCAATGCAGGATACGTTCTCTCTGCTTTAGCATGACAATAGGGAGCAAGTGCTGAGCCTACGTGTTCTCCTGGACCGGGCAAGATCAGGCCTCCTGTGCCCTTTCCCTGTGGGTGGCTGGTTCCAGGTAGGACTGTTCTGTGGACTTCCAGCTTCCCCAAAGTCTTGCTAGCTTTCTCCCTGCTGCTGTGGCTTTCTGTTCATTTGATAGAGGCATGTGTAGCAGTAAACAGTGTTGAAGGGTCTCATTCCTGGACTCCCAAGGCCAGAGGTGTAGTGCCAACAATCGCAGGGCTGGTGTATTTATTGCAAGCATGCCTGGCTGTTGAAGAACAGAGTTATGGGCATGAATAGCTGAGCAGGACCTTTTGTGCTGAGGAAGAGCCTTCTTTAATTTTAAATGCCTGAAATCTCCTTGGGACAGCAGCATGGCCCTGGGTGGGCACACTGAGCAGTGCTGCCTCCCACAGGGGTGGTGGGAGGGTGGGTGGATGCTGCTCTGTTGTTGTCTCCAGACTGGGGGGATGTCTGATATTTACACTGCATAGGTGCTGAAAGAATTAATTTTTTAGTGTTTGTAAAGTGCTTTGAGGATGAAAAGTGCTATGGAAATGTGAGCTATTATTAAAAAGAGATAGAATAAAGAAAGAGCTAGGAACAATCCTGCAGGGAACAGTCCTGCTCAGGCAGGGGCTGGAGAGATGACCTCATTGGGTTTTTCCATTTCTACTGTTATGATTACAAAATAAAGTGGACGTGGTCAGGGAAAAGATTGCTGTAACATCCCTGGCTGTAGTAGCTGAGGGTGAGTCTTTGTAAGCTTTGTGGGTCTTCCTGCTTCTGGGCAAAAGGATTTGTTATATGGGCTTGGAGGGATTGTCTTCCCCACACTGCACTGATCCAGTTTTGGCCATAACTGCCAGGAAATTTTGTGTTCCTGGCTTTTTAAAAAGAAATGAACCTTGTATAGGTGAAAGGCATATGGCTGACTGTACTACAGACTGGAGCTGTGTGTGTCCTGGTGGTAGGAAGCATACATGGCCATCCAATGACCTTGCCCATTTGTCCTGGGGGAACCATGCTGAGAAAGTAAAAGGGAACCCTTATCTGCCTGGTCCCTTCAGCGTCCCTGCCTATGCCTCTAGCAGAAGGCCAAACTGATCACAAGCACCAGTAATTCCTTTGTGTTGAGGGTGAGCACTTAGACATAGACTTGACATAAGCGATTAGTTTCACAAAGACAGCCAATCAGCCATCAAAGGACAATTCTCTATCACTTTTGACTTGGGTCTCAGAGTGACATGGGACTTGAGAGATGACATGATCCCATCTTCTGCTGACAGCTGTTCTCTGAAGTGACTCCAAACTCTGAAGTAGAGGCTGGACTGGTCTAGCCCCACCTCGACTTTAACAGAGCCCTGAATGTAGCCAAAGGGTTGGGTATCAGGCAAGAGGGACTGGTGGGTGGAGGGCTAGTGGCTGAAGAAGATCAATGGATCTGCCTTGTAGGCTGAGTGTATGATTGACTTGTCAATTAATCACTTTCTCTTACTTTCTCCCCTTTCTTCTTCTTTTTTTTTTTTTTTTTTCTTTTCTTTTTCTTTTCCTTCTTCCTCACTCAGGGAGTGTAAGTGCCAAAGATGAGGCCCAGGGTGGAGTGCTACTCTCCAAGGTTTTGGCTGGTGCTGGCAGTCCTTGCGACAACAGGGAGTGGGGCCCATGCCCAGAAAAGCCACCCGAGCATTGGCATTGCAGTCATCCTGGTGGGGACCTCAGACGAAGTGGCCATCAAAGATGCCCACGAGAAAGATGACTTCCACCACCTATCAGTGGTGCCTCGGGTAGAGCTGGTGGCCATGAATGAAACAGATCCCAAAAGCATCATCACCCGCATCTGTGACCTCATGTCAGATCGGAAGATTCAAGGGGTGGTATTTGCTGATGACACCGACCAGGAAGCCATTGCCCAGATCCTGGACTTCATCTCTGCCCAGACCCTCACTCCCATCCTGGGCATCCATGGAGGCTCCTCTATGATCATGGCAGATAAGGTAAATTTGAGCTTCCTTCTATCGCAGACCCGCAGATTGAAACTTAAAACAGAAAGTAGTATCTTATTCTGTGATCCTCAGGTGTAGTCTCATGGGGCTGAAGAGTTGGGGGATTAGAGAGTCTGAGATTCAAAGAAAGATTAAAAGAGCTAACTGTGTGTAGCACCACTGAGAAGAGCCTATTAATCATGTGGAATTATCTGCAACAGAGAAAAACCAAGGAGGGAAAGGAGCCGGTAGAAGAGAGCTGCGAAAGAATCAGCCCTTTTCTTGTTCCTTAGGAAGGGTAAAGACCCCTGATAATTGTGCTTTTTTTTAAAGGTTTTATTTTTGCCTGTGCTTTACCTTGGAATTGTCAAGGATGCTAGCTTGGGTTTTTCCTGAATGCAGCTGGAGGACATTGTGGGATTTTCAGGGACGTTTAATATGACTCTTACATCTTAATTGGAAAGTAATTGAATCTTTAATAAAGCCATCCTCTCTCAGAAGTGTTCATTAGCTCTTGAAGTTAAATAGGTGTTAGCTAAAGCAACTAACCAGTCTGAACTAGTCCAGCCAAGTATTTCTACCCCCGCCCTCCTGCGCTATTTTATTCCTTCGTATCGCTGACATTTCACAGTTTTCCCAGGCCCCAGCCACTGTTCTGGGGAATTACTATACAAACAAGCCTTCCTGCTACTGTTTTGAACAGGGCAAGATGTAGAGGGAGCAGCATCTTTGGCCAGCTGAAACTCTCAGCTTAGGGGAGCCTCTACGGGGTGCAGCTGGATCTGATACAAGTCTCCCCCTCTGGGAGAAACAAGGCACACAGCAATTCACACCTGAATGTGCATTTGGCCAGATGGTGTGGCTAACAGTGGCCTCTGGGCTGCTGTGGGCCAGTGGGAATATCTGAGAGGAGTGGGCTGTCCTTTTCCCTGCAGGCTCGGTGCCAGAGTCTGGGCCAAGCCCTTTATTGAGAAGACCCTCTTGACCACACTTTGTGCATCACAAAGAAATAAACAGGGACACAAGCCAACAGCCTTTTTCTTTTACAGGTCACTTTTAACTGAATCTGAGACATTTAACCGGGCAGAATAGGGTCTAATTGAATGACAGGGAAGAACTAAACTGGCCACCGTGGCAGCTTTTCCTCAGAAAATGGTTTAGTGAGCTGAGAGACCCAGGCACTTTCTGTTTTATTTACCTTGTAAATAAATAATCCAGTGCAGGTTATTGTAGGTGAGTAGATGGGAATAAATTACTCACAAATTATTTTCTCACTCTGACCAACTGTTCAGTTGCCAAATAACATACAGTTAATATGCGGTGTTATTGTCTCATATCAGCCTTTGGACTGCAGTAGTCATGGAATAAAATACCCACAGGCCTTTTTTTTCCCCCTTTCCTTCAAGAGTTGCACAAGTGCTAAAGTCATGTCATTTTGCCCCATGCCACTGACAGTAAAGCTTTTCTGTCTTGGAGGACAGTCAGGCAACAACGTTGCATCTTGATGCTCTCCTGCCTGCTGCATTGCATAGTTATTGATGTCTGTGCAGAAGAACTCTGAAGCCCTCATTGCTTGAGTGCTGCATTTCACACTTACGGTGACATTTTACATCCTCTTTGAACAAGTGTAAGTGTAACTGATGCCAGATCTCCTAAGCACTGGGAAAAGGTCCTTGTGACTTTGAACATGGCAGGCCAAATTCTGATTTCAGACTCCCGCAGTGTAAATCCAGCACAGCCCCATTGCTTTTGGCAGGATTAAACCAGGTTTACGGTGCCATAATTCAAAGAGAGATCTGGCTTATTGAACTTTGCAAATTTTTCTTTCTACCTTGGGAAGGCAGCATCTCCCACAACTGCCCTGTATACCCCACTGGCTTGCTTCTGAAGAGTGTTCTGGCGGGCAGGCAGCCCATGGGGATCTCAGAGGCAGAAGCCTTATGAATGAAGACTCATGTTTTATCAAGCTCCCTTTTTTTGTAGTTTTGCAGACAAGAGAAGCAGGTTACATACACAGATCTGCAGTTTTAGGAAAGGGCAAGATTTCTTTTTAAACATTAATTGGAAAGGCTGACCTTTACAGCTTCTGATTCACAGGTGTATAATCTTTAATGGATAATATTTATTTGATGAATTGAATTAAAATATGGTAGAGAGTAAATACATTGATATTCTACTAAAAATACTGAAGTCAGCCTTCTAAGTCCTCAAACGATTTATTTTCCACTGAGGGCTTTGACAGACGCTTTGCTTTTAGTGACTCTTAGTAATTTCTTTGCAGATGACTTGTGTGGCTGGAGTTTGATCCTGCAAGCATGCATGGATCACTTCTTTCAGCATCCCCTCAACACCCACAGCAGTCAGCTGTGATTGAACTTGCTCAGCATTTCACAGGTTCAGACCTGCACTTATAGCTTCGTTATGCTCCATGTGCATTTGTGATCAGTAGCACCAATAATACCTAAAGAATGCTACAAACCACTAATGCCTTGGTGTGACAGATAAGTCCCTCTTCTCTGGAGGTTAATGCGAAAAACTCCTCAGTCAAACCACCCTCCCTGGAGTAGCATGTGAAATTCTGTTTCACCTTCAATGAGGGCTTAATAAGTGTGTCTGGGAGGAAATTTGTGTCTATGTGTAAAAAGGGTTTTGTAATACACTGTGAAGCTGGTAAATTGAGACATGAAAGGGCAGGCAAAAAAAAAAAAAAAAAAAGGAAAGAAAAGAAGAGAGGATTTCAAACCTGATTTTTTTTTTCTTGTATATATAGACAGAAATATTGTATAATATGCATTATAGGCTGACTTCATCTCAGTTCACATGCATTTGGAAGTTTGCTACCTACCAGCTGGAGGTCTAGGTATCATTACAGTCAGTGGGGAAGGAGGCACCACTGGAGGACAGCTCACCCCACCCACCTCACGGTGCAGTGACATGCTCATGGGGTAGGCCTATGCCTCCGCACTGATTACTGAAGAAGGCTGTACCCCAGATTCCTCATGATGCCTCAAGTTAAATGCTGTGAATCCTGCCCTATGTATAACACAGCAGGTGGAGGTATGTTCCTGAAAGTGTAACATCTGGCACTGCTGATTGTTTTGTTAAAATTCATGCTCTTTAATATTGCATTTGACTAGGTTTTGTAGATAATGTATATATCTACTTGTTTTCCCTGTGTTTTGCCTTTCTCTTCTGAAAAATAAGTATATAGGTATTTGCATATGTTTTTGCTGCTTCTCTCCTGGGTGCTTACGTCTCTAATCCCACCTGTTTAGCTGTTACACAGTGTTACATTTAATCTCTGCCTAATTTGGCGTCAGAAGAAAATAACTAGATGATCTGTGGCACACTGCAATCTGGGTTTAGTTCCAGGAAAATGAAGCATAGACACATGATGTGCCTCACTCCAGCTCTGGAGAGACCACTTTGCCGAAGAAGAGTCTTGTAATAGCCAGTTCAGTCCCTTCAGTCTCAGATGAACATGCCAGCAGTGATGCCAAACAGCATGAACTGCCGCAGTTGTTTTGGTGGGGCTGGGTGGCCTGGGAGTGATGGCTGAGGGGTCCAAGCCCTGCAGCTGTAGGGCAGGGTAGAAGAGTGATTGCGCTGCTTCAGCCCTGCAAGGAAGTTCCTGGTTCTTGTCTTGGTGCTGACACCTTGCAAAGGAACTAGGAGGATAGCGTCATCTCATCTGGACCTCTGACGCGAAAGGGATCAGCACAGATCGCTGATGATCTGTAATTAATCTAGAATTGGTGATATGGAAAGGAGAGAAATGTGCATCACCACCAATGTTAGGTTCTTGTGATCCAAGAACTTTGCTTGTGGAAGCTCTCTGGTCTCTTCACTTTGCCTGAAGTTGCTGCAATGACATTTATAGCTTTGTGTTGCCTGATCTTAAGCATTAGTTTGCTTTGTCCAGAGGACTGCAATACACTTGTGTCTGGTGAACACATCTGCTCCCATTCCAGCATTTAAAATAATTTCTCCTTTCTCCTCAGTTGTTTTGAAAGCAGAAATTCAATCCTATAATGGTGTGGAAATAGCTGACAGATGAGGATTCTCTGTTTAGGAGACTGATGGTGGAAGGAAACATTCAAGGCTGCAAACCAAGCTCCAGTTCAGATAAGCACACAAGCCAGTATCTTGTGTTTGCAGACCTGAGACTGGAAATGGGCTGGGCTTTTCTTCATTATATTTTCAATATTACCTAAAATCACTTTTGCCCAAAACTATAAGGTAAAGGAGCAGTCACAGAAAAGGAAATAACAATAACAATGTACATTTATAGGCAACTTAAGAGAACAGCAAATTGTTATTCAGATTTAGGACACTTACAGTGTTGGAAAAGATTTAGCTTCTTGCCTAAAAAACGACCTCACCATTTGGCTGACTGGTCCGTTTTGTAATGATAGACTACTTAACTTTTTAAAATAACAGAAAAAGTCAACTTGGGGATAATGAAAGCAGAGAAGGTAAGAGCAGAAAATACCTTGGGTTCTCTTATAGCACAGCTGGTGACCATCACTTTTGGTGGAACTGTCCCTTGCTAGTTCTCCACAGTGACATTATTTTGCCAAAGCTTCATGTACTGTGCAGCTTTATAGTAGCATAATGGTGCACAGGCAGCACCCAGGAAAAATACTGGAAGAACAGGATGATTATGTTTTCCCAGCTGAAGATCATTCTCCTTTCTCTCTGCATCCCTTGCTATTTTTTCCAGGGCTTGCTTGTGCAGGGTAGCTATACTGTTGGAAATAAATGGGTAGGAAAGAAGATCTGTTAAATTGGGCTGTGCCCGTAGTAATATCCGAAATAAAAACTTGAAATCTAAAATCTGTGATCTGTTCTAGGACAGATTCTTCCTTTTCTCACACAGCATAAAGCTGACTTTTCTGCTACTCTTTCTACTACCTTGTTTTTTTTCCCCACCATTCACACCAAAGCTGAATTTTTTTCTCTGACTTTCCATCCCGACTTCATAAATCCTTGTCCCCCCCTTTTTTAAATTTTTTTATTATTATTATTATTTTTATTGTCAAGATTTCCAAAACATTGGCTCTCTTCCTTTCAATGCTGAAGGTTGCTGTGATCACTTCATGCCTGGGTAATGCTGCTGCAGCAATAATACTCTTTGGTATTTTGGAGGGGATCAAGTCCAAATTTGGGCTACAGGTGTAAAGCACCAGGGAAGAAAACAAGCTTCTGGTCAGAGTGTAGCAAAGTGATGCTGCAGGTACAGGGAAGCCAAAACTAGTTGGATAAGCTGAGCACCTAGATATGCACTGAAACCAGGACAGAGTCAAAGACACTGGGACAGTGCTGCTAAAAGCAGAACATCTGTAATTAAAAGCAAAGCACTTTCACTCTCAGGTTTCCAAAGGTTAAATAATAGGGATGCGTGGTGAATGCAAACCTCATTTTTTGGATGTAAATCTGTTTCATTTCCATTAAAGATGACATCTGCAAATTTTAGAGGCCTGTGTGAAGGAAATTCGGGGGGGGTGGTGGGGGTGGAAACCAAACCAAAATAAAAAGTTCACTTTGAATGGATTATATGAACAGGAGTGAAATAAATTCTGAACAAAATGCTGCTTGGAAAGGGGGGGAGATAAAAGACATATTTTGATCTGCAGACATTGAAAGAGTATGGTTCAATGTTGATAGAAGATTTCTAACCCTTTTTTCCTTCCAAAGGAAAATTATATGCAGTTCATGTAATTTCACAAAGTATTTTTGTTTCTCTGAAACTCTATTTGATTATAGCAATAGTTTAAATATTTCTTAGACTAATCTAGTGAGTGGCAAAGATGAGTTTAATCTTAAAAAATAAAATTAAATAACCAGTGGTTTCCTTTCAAGCTTTTAATAATTTTATTTAGGACATGATTAATACACTACTTCTGCTTTTGGTACTCTGTTTCCTCTTGCTGCCAAATGAAAGCTCTGTGTAGTTCACAAATAATGAACTAAATATTGTGTGTCCTCAAACTATGAGCCTGCTGAAAAAGTTGGAGAGGGAGAAGAAAGGTAGGTCACAGAGCTATAAACAATAAAAGCTGGTATGGTATGCCAGTGTTGGTTTTCCCTTGAGCATACACATGTAATAACAGGCCAGGTGGTTCTGTAATTTATGTTTACATCTGTGTATAATCCATCCATACAAAATTACATTTTTTCATATAATGAAAGGGAATATAGGTAGTGTATTTCTGTGGAGTTTAATTAGCATCTGAGAATTTCCCTAGAACAATTTTTATTACTTTACAAATGAATTACAGCACTTAAAATCCCTTAGATATTAGGAACCCTGGAAATGAACTTTTAAGAGCTTTAACCTCTCCCTAGGGCCATTAAATCCTTCAATGTTAACTCTCATTTTCTAAACAAGACCCTCAAGTACTCTTGCCAATATTATTTCAATGAAAAAAAAAGACTTTTCAAAGAAATGTATTGTTTCTTTTACTAAATATCCTATTTAAACAGTCTGCTTTTTTTAATTTTCCAAGTTTCCCTCTACTTTATCTCCCATTTGCTTGGGAGGAACTCCATTTCAAGGCCTTCAGGTTTTTTTGGGTATAGTTTTCAAGAGTCACAAGAAAAAACCATGAGTTTGGTAATTATTTTTTTGGGGGGTGGGGATGGAGGGTGTCACTTAAAAAAAAAAAGGCCAGCAAGATTTTTTTTTTTAAATCTTACAGAATTTTAAATTAAAAAAATCTTAAATATATATATAATATATGTGTGTGTATATATATATATAATGTTATATAAACATAACTTTCCCTGAAATATCCCCATAGCTTTTCCCCCCCCCTAATAATTTCTACTGATGCACTTCATATCTGCCCTAAGCCTTGGAAGTGCAATGCCTTGGATACCTGAAGCCTGAAGGAACCATCTGAGCTTGAGTGTCACAGAGTTGTGAAGAAGAAAACCTGGAGGGACTCTGGTGAGGCTCATGCCCTGCCAAGGTGCTTTCGGGCGGCGGCAGTGCTGGGGCAGGGGTAGGATGCTGAAGGAGAAGACAACTACACGGAGGCACGGGTGCACTCCCTCGGAAAAAGTTGTCCCAGACAACAAATGCCAAGCAATACTGAAGTCTGGTTCCTTTACATCAGCCTCTTGTAGCTATTTATAAGCTGCTTTATTTTGGGTCATAGAATTCTTCTTCCAGGAGTACTGAGTGTTTGTTTTCTTCTGTTGTTATAGTGATGGGTTTTTTTTGAGTGACAGAAGACCTTTCCTTGCCTAGCTCCAAATGTAACCGCTGCAACTTACCTGAGGGAAAGAGAAGCTGAATTAGCCTCTTTCCTACTAATGTTCAAATGCAGTGTTGCCATTGTTTGCCTAGAAATAGAAATATTGAAATATCTGTGGGGAAAAGGTTGATTTCCACCCAGCTTGCACCTGGCAAGTGACAGGGCTTTTGTGGAAAAGGTCTTCCTTGCTAGCTTTCTAACCTTGATTTTTATAGTGATGATGTTTGGGTAGATCTCCAAATCTGTGAGCACTTATTTAAAGAAAATCTGGGAGTTTGATGAGATCTGACCCACAGTTATTTATAATCATTATTACAACCCTTTTCTTCAAAACAAAAACTCAACACAAAAGTATTAAATCAATTTGTGCCATCCCCAGCTGGACAAGGAGATTAGTTTTTTTCATTTTGGAGCAGGCAGTCCTTTATTACAACCCCAAGCGGTTACTTGTCTCACAAAATCTAAATTAATTACACTCAAATTTGTCCCTACCCTAAACCGGCCTCAAAACGAAATTGAAAACATGGAGTGTGAAATTGCCTGATGCTTCTGCTTTAGATCCGCATGTCATCCCCCAGTAACCATGGGACAGAGAGAAACAATCCTTTCCAGGGAATCTCTTATTCTCTTTGCCTTTTATTTGCCTTATTAACCAAGTTTGGAGAGGGTGGATTGTGAAGGAAGTTAAGGGAATTGCATATACACAGGCTGGAAAAAAACAAGGTACAGAAAAAGATAAAATTGTCGCCTGTGACTCTGTTAAGGGTCTGGAGGAACTGATGTATGAAGAAAGACTGAAACAGCTATATGTGCGTATTGTAAATTGGCTGAACAGTGAGTCAGGATATGATTTATATATGCAGTGAATGGAGGTAGACTAAGATTAGAGAAAATAATGTCTGGTGTAGCTGCCAGAAGTATAAGTCGGAGCGACAGGATAAAGTTGAGAAAAGATATTAAATTATATATTATGATATGTTAAATGATAATATTAAATGATCTATATGTGTATCAAGAAAAAAGTTCAGACACTGAATTTTATTAGGATGTGCTCTGGTCTCCTTAGGGAAGAGCACAGAAACCGTGTTGCTTCAGGTGTTTTCAAGCAGGACTGAACTAAATGCTGGAGAATGTTATATAGCTAAAGCGGAGGAGAAAGAAGATGAACAAGATGAGAGACAGACAGGAAAACGTCTTTGGAATCTAGGATTGGGGGGGGAGGGCAGGGAGAAGGAGAGAAAAAGGAGTAAGTTCTGAGAGTGACTGAAAAAAAATACCCTAAAGGCTCTGTCAAGGCAATTTTTCTTGTGTGCTTTGGCAGTAGCTTCTAGCTGTGTATCTATGAAGTGCCTGATAATAATAATAAATGTACATTTCAGAGGAAGGTGGGAAGAAGGAACGAAGAGCATGGATAGTCTAACGGCAGGCAGGAAAAAAGCAAAAAAGGCAGGCAGACACAGTCAGGAGGACTGATCTAAAGGGTGCCAGCAGAATCAAGCAGGTCTAGCAGACCCGAGTTCTCACTGAAGCTTGGTATAAAGCATAACTTTAAGACAGTTACTCAACTTCTGTCTACAGCAATTTGCCCTTTGCGAGGAGACCATAACAATGCTTTTGTAAAGTGCTTTGAGCTGTACAAAAGGCAAAGGCTACCTAATTGCTAGGGAGCAATTAATGGATTTGTCTAGCTGAAGTAAATACAATGTTTCATATAAGAATGTGGACTCCAGGAGGAGAAGCTGTAACCCCCATTAGAGGTGGCTGAATAGCTGCGGCATGCAGGAGAGCTTATTGTATGCAGGGCTGATAGTGCTGTCTATTGTAAGCTTGCCCAGCGTTCCCCATTATAAGATCCTCTTGGGGGTTTCCTGTAACTTTGCCAGACTATGACTGTTTGAGCAAAGTTTCCTATGCCAGGTGTATGCCTCAAGCTGATTGATTTATTTCGTTATTTATTTGGAAAATAAATCAGCTCTCTGAAAATGGGGCATGGGAAGATATGTGATTTACCCATGTTGCAAGTACTGACATGTTTTCCTCCAAAGGTTCTGCCTGACCACCACAGGTCCTCAGAACAAAGGCGCAGGCCTGGAGGGGTGTCTTTCAGGGGGGGACTTTCAACTAGAAATGTACTTATGCTACCACTGCATAGGCTGCCCCAAGGCTGGCATTGTTACGAGCATGAGAAACTGCGTATGTGCAGCAGACTCTTTTTAGCTGTTTGCTATGCATCTTGAAAAGATCTTGTCTTGCAAACTGTGCTTCAGAACTGCAGCTAGACCTGGGGGCTGCACAGGCCATGCTGGGGCTGCAGTTCTCCTCTGGGGTCCTGGCTGGGTCTAGGCAGGAGAAATGCACTGTGCAGCAGGGGCTCTGGGCTGGCACGTGGGTGAGGTGGTGGGCAGGGTATGCAGGCTGTGATGAGGAGCAATGCAGAGGCAGAGCATCTGGAAGAGATGCTGAAACAAGGACATGGGTGGGGAGCTGGGAAAAGGTGGGAAGCAGGGGATGGGATAGGAAAAAGCAGAGAGGAAAGAGGAGGAGACATGCCTGCACAGGTGATGCTGCTTGGCTTGCTATGGGAGCAAGAGCTGGGGATCAGGGGGTGGCAGAACTGCTGAGCAAACAGGATGTGGGGCGTGAAACAGGAGGGGAAACCTGTCAGGTGGAAATGGGGTAAGGAGAGCAGGCCTGGGCTGTGGCAGGGCACAGGGCAGTGGTACTGGGCAGCTTCATCTGTGAGCACTGCCTCCCCCTCCACCCGGACAGAAATATTCCCTCCCTGCTCTGCACCGAGCCACAAAGGGAATCAGAAATGGTTCCTTGAGGGGGATGAGGACACTGGCATCAGTGCTTCTCCCGGGGGAAGGCCAGTGGGTCTCCCAAAGCATGCCTGGGGCTGGCTCATCTGTGCCTCCCCTTACCAGCACACCCTGTGCCGGGGCCCCAGGCCTGGTGGGGAGGGGGAAGGCCCCCTGCAGCCTCTCTAGCTGCCTGGTTTGGGGCCAGTGTAGTCACTGCCAAGCTTCTGCGCTGGAGGGGCCAGATGGGAATCATTAGGAAGATGCTCTGTGATGGAGCTGCTGGCTGCTTCAGGTGTGTGCTCGTGCAGTGCAGTGCTTTGTCCCAGCTCCTGCTTGGGTGCTTGCTTTGCTGCTTGCTTTCTGCAGAAGCAGAGCTGTGTCCTTACCCTCCCGTCCTCGCTTGCTGCAGCAGTACAAAGGTGTGGGTTGAAGAGCCACATGGTGTAGCCCTGCCGTGGGGCTGTGCAGCATGTCCACCCAGCTGCCAGCCTTCCTGAGTCTCAAATCCTGCTCCACACCTGTCACCCTTCTCCTCCTCTCCCTTCTCTTGCTTCCCTTCCTCTCACCCTCTCCTGTCACTCTACCCATTTCTTAATTGTTGTTTGCACTGTCCTTTCAAAATGCAGTGTGCTGTACAAATGTTAAGTGTTTTTATTATTATTTCTTCTTTTTCATTTGCATCCCTCACCCTCTCTTCTCTCATTATTGTGGCTTCCAGAGAGAACGTGTGGGCTTACATTATTTATAGCTGTGTGAGAGTAATTACAGAAATGATTTAATTACTCAGTTAATACCGATCTCCACATCACCAGCTTGACGAGCTGGTGATCCTCTCACTGCAGCTGAACATGCAGTCTAGCATTGTCTATACCACATCACGGATGAGTGGGTAAGGAGAGGTGAAGCTTGGGAAAGGTTTGTGACAGCCTTGTGTTGCTGGTTACTCCCCCTGGGCTAAGGGATGAGGACCTGGCCAGGGGCAACTGTGTGGCATCACCTCAGCTGGGGCAGAGCTGCCTGTGAGGTGGTGTGCGGTGAGGGTTTATGGCTGCCAGCTGATGGGGGCTGCCTCCAACACAAACCTACTTGATCCGAAGCTTCAATATTTGGTGTGCTGCATTAATGAGCTCTTCACATTTATCAAAGGTCAGAGATCCAGGAGGGTTTTATTGTCTTAACTTCCATTAAAGCCTACCAAATCATAGAGGTCACCCACCCTGCATGGGGCTGAGTGCAAGGTAAAATTACTATCACCAGAAATGTTCTTTCTTGCACATGGATGCATGTAGCTCTCACCCTCTTGAAATAAATGAATTTTCCCTCTGAAAGGGATGGCCACCTCTTTCTGAGACTCTCCCCATTAGAATTACAGTGTTGTCACTGCTTCCAGTTCACAAAGGCTTGTGGGGAGTAGGGAACCTCCTGTTGCTGGTGTAGCATGGAAGGAGGTTGAGAGAAGGGAGTATGTACTTTCCTTCAGGGGACACACTGAGCCGATGGTTACTGATACCTTTTAGTTATCTACTAAAGACTGTTAAAAATAAAACCATAAACCACCACCTAGTGAGCTGAGGAGAAACATAAGGAGGACAATCCTCGTCTGAAGGTACTGTAGATAAAAATGAGGGGTCAATGTACTCTTAACAAAGGAGGCAGTCGCTTGGGAGGTGGAGAGAGAGACTCTTGTTGAATAATGGCACATTTTTCAGATAATGGTGTATGGAGAGAGCATCTCTCAGAAGTGTCTGCCTTCTGTGTCTCCAAGCTGTGTGGTTCCATTTGGGCTCCTTCTTGGCCTGGGCTGTGGGCCAGGCTCAGCCTGTTCCTCGGCATGGCAGGGCTGGGTGGGTGGTGGGAGGGTTGGGAACAGGTGGCATCGGGGCTGGTAGAGTGGAGTGCCAAGCTGCCAGGCGCAAGACACCTGGTATCTGAATGGGCTCTGCCCACTTCCCAGGAAGCGATGGCAATCGAAGAAGTAGGTTAAAGCGTTTTGAGTGCGAACAGTGATTATAGGTGCCTTTTTTTTTTTTTTTTTGACATCCAGCATGAGACAGGTTAAGGCGTCCCAAATGTGAAAAAATAGTGGGCATCTCCATCTTCTGAAAGTTGGGCCTTTCAGGTTGTGTCTCTGAATGGACATCCAGAGTTGCTCATTGCTTTTGCAAATCCACATGAAAGGCTTTTTCACACCACCTTCCCCACACCCCACACCCCGCCACCCCCACCCCCCCCACCCCACCCCCCAGCATTTGGCAAGCTTGAAAGTCAATTTTATGACCTGACATTGGAACAGCTTGTTGAGAAGACAGAGTGAGTGGAAAGGCAATGGAACAAGTAATTTTGTCAGCTCCCAAATGAATGAATCCTGTTTTCAGTGGATTCACATCCCATGGTTAATTGACTCTTTAATGCAATTATATACTAAGACTAATGTGAGCTCAGCCCTTAGTAGACACCAGAGAGTCCACAGAGGAGAGAACTTGAGCTGGGTAAAGAGACTTCAGAAGAGCTCAACTCATCCTTCCCCCAATGGTGAGGACCAGGGGCATTAAAAGGATCTAATTTCTCCACCTACTGCCCTGTTTCAATTGATGTCCAGTCCAAATTAAGTGGGTGTGCCCATATCAGTTTCATTTTTTCAAGAGCTGTCTACACCTCCTCCCTACAATAATCTCATTCCCCCAGGTCTTCTGTTACTTTTCTCCCAGTTTCCACTGTGTCTTTTATACCTGCTGGCTGGGCAAAAGAGCAATGTACTGTGGTGCCCCAGGGGTTCTGGGTATAGGGGCTGCCCACTGCAGGCATGCTGCCAGGTCAGGATGAAGTTTATTTGATTGCCTAGTGAGCCTTTGAGTTGAGTGGGTGAATCATGTGCACTGCTGTGGGGCCAGACAAAGGATGCAGGACCACATGCGGTTGCAGGCTGTATGTTGCACAGCACTGTAAGGATTTAATTCTCCTTGACTCCTCTGCCCCTTTGTCAAACCAGGTAGGAACTGGCCAGCCAGTTCAAGAGTTACTGGGAAGCCTGACTGACACATGCACAAACACACACCAGGTTTGCAGAAATCTTATTTCCTATAGAAAACAAGCTAAAAATGTACACAGAAGGTAAGCAAAGCCCTGCATCAGAATTGTCTCAGGAGCTGTGATTTCCGCACAAGTGACCCATGCACAGTGCATCCCAAGCATGCTTGTAGGGTGCTCGCCCTCCCTGCCACATGCTTCCACAGTGACTCACTCTGATTCACCCCAGTGCAGTCCTGCTCTGTGATTCGCATAGACAAGCATGTAATGCAAGTGGTGCTGTCTCTTGAGGTTGGACATTTGATTCACGCTTGTGTTCAGCACACATGTGTGCGCTCTGTGACTCACGCTACTGCACCACGGTGGCTTGGATTGCAGCAGCAAATGAGACATAGTCATGAACAGGCACTTGCTCAGTGTTGTGTACTCCTATCCTTAGCTTTTGAAGGAGAACATGGTGCAAGGCTTGGAGATTTTAATATTCTATACAAAACCAGACCTCTTGAGAAAAGAAATTAGCCTGATGACAGTAGCAGTAATTGGATTATTCCGTTAGTATCCTCTGTGGAAGAGGAGGGCATATGACTTTAACTATATTTTCAATGCAGAGTCTTAAAAATTGCACTTAAAATGTGAATTGCACCTTGGTTTTCTCTGTTTTCTGCCCCACTTCTTTCTGCTTTTGGGCTGGCTGATCTTTCTGTCTAGCCTTATGGGCTAGACTTGTGGCAAGGCTACAGCCAGTTATAGTGGTTTGGGTTCCTCAGATGGCACTGAAGGAAATCAGGGCATGCTCTAACCAGCAGGTGCCTTGGGTGGGCTAAGAGGGAGCCAGCCTGAAGGTGAAAATAATGAAATATCCATTGTTCTAGAGGAGGGGGTGTGCTGAAAGGGCTGAACCCCTGGGAAGAGGAGAGATGTGAAAATCTGAGAGGTGTTATTAAATGAATGCAGGGTAGGGAAGTGCACAGCAAACTTTCGACATGTCTCTGAGCAGCAAATTCTCCTTGGTTCTATGGGCTAATCTCCTGCAGTTGCAGTTTGAGCACCAAAATAATTTATGATGTGACTGACAAAGTTTTGGAGTACACGCATGCCTGCCGGAGACAGCACTGCTGAGGTGGAAGGAGATAGGGAGGAACTGGACAGGGGATGAATGAGCCAGCCTTCTCTTTCTGCTGTTTTTGGTCATGTGACAGACTCCCCAAAGTCATGTGGCCTCCCTCTCTTTTGTTTTAAGTCTCTGATTATCTTTTGGTAAACTTTTGCTTATTTGGAATCTGCCAGGTGAGTTTTGCTGGGCTTTGGGCACGTCCAAGTATTTGATGCAGTCATTACCTGGCCAGAGATGCAGCTTATTTTGCTAGTCATTTGGTTCCTTAATTTAGATTTAATAAGTCATTTTGTGCTCCATTAATTAGGCCTTCATACAAAATGTTTAATACCAAAGTGTGTTTGCTTGCAGATGGTGGAACAGTTTCATTTAGGGAATGGCTGGAGACCTCACTGGGCTGCACCATTCCTTGTGCCCATGGTCCATTCTCCCGCAATGAGCCATGCTGCCGTTAACCTTCGCTGTCTCCATGTCCTGGCGTGAGGCCACAGGGCTCATCTTCACCAGGGCTTGTCCCAGCCATTCTTTCTTTCTGATCCCTCTGCCCTTGCTTGAGCTCCCTTGGAAGATTTTATGTGCACATGCGGATTTTAGATTTCATCTGCTTAATTTTTACAAACTGAAGCTGTGGCTGACAGCTTTCTTGCCAGAGGCAAAATAGGCTGGCAAAAACATGCTGTGATACTGACCACCGGGAGGAGAAAAGGAGGCTGAGAGTCGTATTTGTCAACTGCTGTGCTTAGGGCCACATTTCTATCTGACAGTGTTGCTCACCTGTTACTGTACTGGTCCAAGCAGTGTGTTGCTCTATGTCTTGAGATGTGCCTGTAATGATACTCAGTAATATACAGTGCAAGCTGAGGGGAAGCATTTTGTGCCTCCAGAGTGCCAGTAGCCAGCCAGCAGCTCCTGCCATGCTGCTGCTGTAAAATACACAAATCTCTTGAATCATACATTGATGGCTTTTTTGTTTGGTAGTAGAGGAGTAAGCTTAGTTTTTCCATTTCTCCCTCTCCTGGTCTAGCCTAGACTGCAATACTAGGAAAAGGATTTTCTTGCTTGGCATATTTGGGTTTCTGTGGCCAGGGAGAAGTGTTTTTGTATGGGAACGGGCAACAGCATGTGGAAGATGTATGGCTGTGTCTCTGTAAACATGCCCGTGCAGAAGCATGTCCTGTCTTCCTCCACACTGCATGCATCCCTGCAATCAAGGAATCCTTTTGGCCAAATGTTTTGCTGCCATTTGATGAATAAATTGGACAGGGAAATGAGCTGACATGAGTAGGTTAGACATGAGGGGGCAAAGATCATGTTGTGACAATCAATCTACATCTGCACTTAGGAATCTGTAGGGCATGGTCCTCTGGGAACTCATCCCCTGGAATTTGTTCCTTCAGTAACAAGGAGGGAACCTCCAGAGGATAAAGTCATATTCTGATATTCTTTCCTTGCCACTTAAGTGGCCTTATTATTCTTCATACTGGTCTGCCTCCATGTGTTTGCATCCTTTGAGGGGTAGCCCCTGCAGAATGGGTGGGAATTCTCCTTGGGGCTGAGAAAAGGTGGCAGAACTGTGCCAGGGTAAGAAAAGAATTAGGTGGCCTGTTGAATGTGGGTGTTCGACAAGAGGCAGCAGTGTGGAGGAAGGAATTAGGGTACCCTAAGAGTGAGAGTGGAAGGAGAGGAGGGTGTGGGAAGAGGAGGTTTGACATGATGTTCAGAGTAATTCGTAGACTGAAGCAGGCAGAAAGGTCTCAGGGTGAAATCAGATAATTAATTAACGACTGGAGGGATGCATCTTACTCTCTCAGCCTGCAATATGTGCATTGTGTAACTTCCAGTGAGTGTATCTCTCCTGCCACTTCTCTCACTTACCCCATGGCCAGATGTGCTCAGCAGCCCTCAGCTCTCTTGCAAACATCCTGTATGTGCCTTCTCAAGGCCCATGCACCAGAGGCTGGAGCTGCTGGTGGCTACTGTCACCCTGTATCATGTTGCCACCTCCTTGGTGACATGTGCTGCCACCCTGCACTGTCACCATGTGGTTTGCCATGCATTCCCAGTTTCTGCCTTGTCCTGGGAGGTTTTTGTAGGGGGCTTTAAAGAAAGCAATGGGGGCTCTAGTTGCCTTTTCTCCTTTTCTCCCCCTGTTGCCCAAGAGGCAGGATCTGGCCCCACTGCTGGTGAGCACCAGGCAGGAGAGGGAAGGCAGTACAGCATATGAGGAGTGACTCATTCTCCAGAAACGAAGCAAATGCACAAAAATGTGTCTGCACCTAAGGATGGGGGGGTGGGGGGGTGGGCGGGGAAGGAAATACAACTTAAGACTCAAAAGGTTCACTTTGGTTGCCCAAGTACCCCCAGAGGAAAACTCTTTGTTGCCAAATACTTTCCCTTCCACAGCCCCATTATTATTTTCCCCTTAGTATTTTCCCTTAATGGTTGAATCGTTTAACACCACATACACAGTCAGATCTGGCCGCTCTGGGGCGATTCTGGGTTGCCATGGCAATGAGGCCTGTCTCTCCAAATTAGGACATTTTTCCTGCTGCCTTTTCTATGCGAGGCTTTCTCTCATCTCTTTTTCTCTTACTCTCCCTTGATGTCTGAAGTGCTGAGTGCTGCCTCCTCTCTCACTCGCTCCCTGAAAGGGATCAGACTTTGCCCGTCTGAATTAATTCCTCTGAAGCCCGTGCCAGCTTGGCGTGTGTCGCCTCTGCAAGGACCAACTTTATGCTCCTCAATGAACCTGCTGCAGGATCAGGGTAGGAAGGGCTAGGAGAGGTGTAAAGGTGGCGAGGTTAGCGGGCAACAGCAGTGTGTGACCATGGCGTCACTTTATACCCTGCTCCGTACACCGCTGCCTCATCTCTGCCTGGGTGCTGCTGGGGCTGTCTGGAGCTGGGTGCTGGGGTGAGAGCTGCTTAGCTTAAAATATATCTTAGAACCAGAAAAGCTAGTGGAATAAACCTGGGATGAACATAAATGAGCTGGCATGCACAAATCTGTCCGACAGCCTTGGTTCCCCAAGGTCCCATCCTCTATGGGGTGGGCACCTGCAGTGAGACCGTAAGAGTCATCTGTCTCTTTGGGGTGTTGTGCTGCTGGGCCTTGTCCCCTGGATACAGTGAGCTGTGCCTGGTACGTGTCAGCGTGCTGAAGCAGACAAGTGGCTATATACCACTTTTGCACCTGTATATTCCCCTTGCTGGCTTGGGATTTGGCGTGAGTCAGACCCACTTTATTCTGTCTGTTGTCAGACTCCCAGGGCCCCTGTGGCAGCTGGGATTAGTCTGACACAGGGATGCCCCCAGCCAAACTGTCTTCCCTGGGCTATGCCTCTGACCCAAGGGAGCAGGAAGAGAAAGGACTTGGCATAGAAAGCAGTAGAAAATTTACAGAAATGGAGACATGCCCATAGTGGGCAGGTCCGGGTGGCTGAGTAATGTCGGGGGCTGGGAGCAGATCTGCTGTCCCAGAGGAGTGTCATCATGACAGTGTGAGGCGATGCATGGCAGAGCAGTATGGTCCAGTGTTTTCTACACATCAGGGCAGAAATGAAAAGGTGATGTGATGAAGTTTCCTTGCTCGTTCTTCCCCTGGACAAACGGGCTACTACCCCAAGACCAGTTTTTAACCTTGTGGTATACTTTGGGACTTTCATGTATAGCAGAAGGCAGAAAATCAGGGGAGGGCAAAAATAATGTATTGTGAATGTTTGGAGTGGAGATGAAAGTGTAAATTTTGGTTGAGAAGATGATTGGCCTCAAAGCCTGTTCTGCCCTGGCATTGCTGTTTTTCATAAAAGATGCTCTGGAGCTGGGGGCAGTTGGCTGTGAAGTGAAGAGCACAGCAGAGTGATATGCCATGGCTGAAGTCCTTGGGCTCAATCCCAGGTGCTCTGCACTTTTGGCTGCCGTGGGACATCAGTAATGTCCTGCTGGACTGACTGGGTGATCAGGCACACTCCCTTTCTTCAGGAAGACAAAAGTCTTGATTCTGTTTAATGATGCACTGTTTAAATAAAAAGAGGTGGATGGACTTGTAAATTGGTCTGACCCATGGTGGTAGGGACTTTGCTATACTGTCCCAGTAGACTTAAAGCTGTCCAGTAAATGTTAATTTAGAAACTTTTTTGCAATGTGTGAACTGGTTTAGATCAAAAGCTGATTTAGCCCAGTGTTCTGCATCCAACAGCAACTGAAAGAGGATCAGTTGCTGATACTTCCTCCAAATATTCTTCAAGCACCCTGTGAGTTATGGTTCAGGGCTTTATAAGCTAGTCGGTGTATCTTTGTATTTAGTACCACTTGGTGGGGTTTTTCTTCCATACACTTACCCATGTGCAAATTCTTGGCATTTGCAAACCTATACACATTTTTAGCATCCAAAAGACAAGGAGTTTCACCATTTAACGGCTTATGGGTTGAATTAGTTCTTCTTTGTTGGAAATTTGCCACCTAGCATTCTTTTGATAACCCCTCATACTTTTACCGGAACAAAAGTCTTAGAAGTCTTCACCATACTCCCCCCAGCTGTCACTTTTCTGCAGGAGAGCTGCAATTTATTTAGTTGGTTCTCAGGAAAACCTTTCCAGTTGTGTCATCTAGCCTCATACCTTTTTTGCCTTTTCTGCATCCCTTTGGGGAAGGAATTCAACAGACGCTCTTCAGTGGAAACAAGGAAAATCTGTGTACCATAGGTATTACTTGCAGTGTCTAACTGAGCTGGCCCTGACACGGATACAACATACCCTGTGCTGTCCCAAGGGATCGTTTTGGCTCTGCCCTCTGAGATGTGGGTAAGAGGTGTAAGTGCCCATCACTGTTTGAAGGGCAGTTACTAAGCTGATGGAGCCAAACTGTTCTTGGTAGTGTCAGACAGTGTAATGAGAGGCCATGGTAGCTCTTTGGACTTTAGAAGAAAATTTTCCAGTATGAGGGTAGTGCAGTGCTGGAATGAGGGCCCCAGGGTCAGCCACAGCTGATTAGATTTAGTGTTGGTGATGGTCTCATTCCGAGGGGATCCTTCAAGACCCTGTCCTGCCAGCATTTCTGTGATGCCATGAAGTGGCATTAAGATGCTGCAGAAGTGATCTGTGAGTCTGAGGTGCAAAAACTTTCTAGAACTGCCCTTATGGTACAAAAACTCTTTGTGACTCCTTTTTTTCCCCTAAGCTCTCAGTTTATATTGGCATTGATCTATTAGGTTCTTGTCCCTTTGCTGCGTCCCTCTAGCAAGCACACTGCAAGCTTTTGAGCTGTGATGCTGAGCAGGTAGGTGTTTAGCACGCTCTGACCCAGGAGCAGATCCTGTATCCCTGGGAAGCTGTGACGTGCTGAATAGCTGATGTTACTGTCAGCCTCCTGTCTGTGGCATGCCAGCACTGCCAGCCCAGCTGCACAGGGATGTTTGAGCAGGGCCCCGCTAGCAGAGAGCAGGGTGTGGGGCATGGCTTGGAGAGAGCTTGGTTTGCTGAGCAGAGCAGCGGCTGGGTCACAGGGGGAGATGTAGAAACAACTGATGCCTGAATCATTGCATGCCTGGGAGAGGGAAAAGCCAATTAAGACAGCAATTGGAAAAACCAGAACAAAACTCCTAAGACTTCCTATAATTGCAACAGATGTATCTGAAGCTTCCTCAGGTGATGAGCAGGTTTTGGTGGTGCAAGCTGGAAAGATGGCTGAAAACTCAGATGTGCTGGGATGTGGAGGTGGGATGCTTCCCAAACACTAGTTCTGCTTCCTAAGCTTTTCACACTTTCTTCTAGTTGTATCTGAGATACTCTGAAACTTTTCTTTCTTGTGATGCTATTATTTCAGGTGCTTGCCCTGTCTGGAATGCAGAGATAGCTTCAGCAGTTGGAATGTGCAGGATTTGAAGGCTGAATTCCTAGTCACCTTGTTTTATTTCTGCCCTGACCTTAGCTGTTTCTGGCCCCAGCATCTTAATTGTTGTTCTGCTCTTGTATGTTCATGACTTGGAGAATAGTAAGATTGAAAATGAATGGGGAACAGGAAAATGTATCTGGACTTAACAAAATAGTCGTGGTGTGGTTTTGTATCTGGGAGAGGTTACTGTGAAAATAATTTGTTCTGAAAGGGTATGGGGCTTGCAGAATGGAGGGGATTTCAAAGGCTTTGTTTAACATTAATAATGCTACATTATACATGTAAATTCCATTATTAAAGGCTTCTGGGTGTTTCAGCAAAAATAATTAGAAGCAAAACTTTGGTGCATCTTGTGTAAATCAGTCCAAGAGAATGAGCTAATGGCAAGAATGAATAATTATTCCCTTGCCTTCTGCTGCACCTCTGCCTTAATTTCTATTGCATCCTTTCTCCTGGTCTAGAACAAACAAATAGCCTCAGAAAAAAACAGGAACAAAACAGGAGCACTGGTGCTCTGAGCATCACCTGGAAAGAACAAACTAGTGTTCTCACTCTGAGTGGCTGGGAGAACTGAGGGAGGACTAAGGGAAACGCAACATGAAGAAACTCTCAGGCCTCCCTAGATGTGCAAAAAGATTTAAACCAGTGCTTGTGAAATGCAATGATGAATAGGACAAGTAGGTAAATTTTTTGCATGCAATACCCAAGTACTTCAAGTTTGTGCCAGAGGGGAACATTTTCAACCCCTTGCTTTCCTTGGGAAACAATTCCCTTTAAATTGAATTGAAAAATGCAAGATGATTCTTTATGTGTGGATTACTGCTACAGGATGACTGCCAAAACAGTCAACTACAGTGAACAAAATAGGAAATATAATTAGTGCTGCAATTTCAGATCACAGAGAAAGAATTGTAGCCGCCTCTAGGAAAAACAGAGACGTAGCATTTGAAGGAAACAAAATTTTAATTTTCCCAGCCATGGAGTCCCACAGGAGGGAACTTGTGGGGATGAGGAGAGCTTTCAAAAAATGATGAAGCTGAGACTGCAATCCAGTATGTGTGTGCAATAATCAGACACTTCTGTACAGCTGAAAGTGTAAAGGGATGGCACACTTGGATTCTGAGTGCTGATATAATGCATATGTCTCCAGCTCCTCAGCAGACCTTTATGAACTCCACTGAGGCTCTTCACAGGCACGGCAGAAACTGCTATGCAGTCAGCAGTGGGACCAGAGCCCAAAGCAGCTAAATGTTGCTAACCAAAACTGAGGAAGGAACCAGAGCCTTTGGATGGAGATGCTGGGAAAGAATGAAAATTAGAGACCACTTATGAGTTCCTCTTGCAAAAGCTCATGCTAATCATTTGTCATTTGAGCTGTGATTGGCATTTTAAGGGGCATGTTCTACTTTGTTCTTTCTTTGGGGATGGGCACTTAAAGTATCTGAAGATGACAGAATGTATATAGTGTGTGAATATATGTTCAGAATACTGGTGTATATGAAATGTTTCTAAATGTATAGTAGAACTGCCTGAAAGGTTTTCCAATGGGACAATTTTCTGCTGGAAAATGTTGATTCCACAGTATTGAAATGTCCCCTGGGAATGTGTCAAGCCTGTCACAGATGTGGATGGAAATGAGGCAGGTTGGTCGGTCTGCAGAGAGGCTGTGTGGCTCTTCCAGATCCCTCACCTAACAGCTGAGTAGGCAACAGTCTACAAAACCTAATAATCTTTTTTTGTGATGTCCTAAAAAGGAGTTTGTCAAGTTTTTCTCTTTTGTAAATTATGCCAAATATTTGACTTTTTGCACATGATGATGGGAGAACTTTTTGCCCTCTGGCTACAAACTACCAATTCTGTTTTCCTGCCAGCTCAAGAAATGCAGTGCAATTACCCACATGTGCCCCTTCAGACAAAAACTTAAGAATGCCCCTTAAGTTGCTCTGGTGCCTTTCTCATCAGCAAAACCCCCAAACACACAGGGTCCATCACCATCAAAACTCTCTCGATCCTGGTAGCCTGCAGCCTTCCTGGCCTCACTCCACCCCCTCCTTCCCCCCCCCGCGCCCCCCCCCCCCCCCCCCCCCCCCCCCCCCCGATGCTTCCCAATCCTGTAGGGTATAGGGTAAGATGGGACAAAGCAGAAGAGCTCGCTACCTACAGAAAGCATGGAGGGTGGAGTGGCAGGAAATTAGTATGTATGATTCCCCTGGTGTTTCTTTCTCTGTTGGAAGTTCCCCCTT
The DNA here is from genome assembly GCF_017639655.2 of Falco naumanni. Lineage (NCBI taxonomy): Eukaryota > Metazoa > Chordata > Aves > Falconiformes > Falconidae > Falco > Falco naumanni. The sequence goes on from NC_054058.1 coordinate 37,819,700, forward strand.
TGGTCTGGGGCTCATCTGAATCAATTTCAACGTCCCTTGCTGAGGACCTGTATCCTTTCTTCTGAGGGGTAGTGGTGGTCTGTGGGGCTTGTCGGGGGAGGGGAGGAGAGGTGGCAGTAGGGATTTGTAAATGCAGGATGATACAGTCTGTGAAGCAATATTGGGGAGAAGGAGGCTGTGTTTGCTACAGGCAATGAGAAAACATTAAGCTGAAGCTGTTGGAGATCTGGAGAAGGCAGACAGGACAAAGGGGCAGAACAGGCAGAGAAGCAAGAGATTTCCATTCTGAGGACATGCTTGTGGTATGTCAGGGAGGGGCTGCACTCAGTGTTCAGTGCTGACGTATAACATACTATTCTGCTGCATTCAGTGGGAGCTTGTGTGCGTCCAAGATGTCATGTCTGTATACTTGTGCCTGCAAATACATGTCCAGGAGAGTCTAGATAAAAAAAAGGATGCTTTCTGACTTTGCTATGACATGCTGCTCTCTGGGCCTGGATACCTAAACCACACCTATGAAAGAGTTATATCCTTTTCCCATATATGTCTGTGTGCTTCTTCCCAAGTCCTGATGAGTAGCATGGTGGGTAGGAGAGGTGCTTTGCTTGAACTCTGTATGGTGATTGTCTGGGATGCTTATAATTTTACCTTCTGCAATTGGACTTATCTGCAATTTGACGCATTGTGTATCTGTGAGCAGGGTGACCTTTGCAGATCTTCTTGGTCATTCTGCAAAGCAATGTCAGCCTCAACTACATTACTATGGATAATACTCAGGGATTATGGGAGTGCAGAAATAACAGCTCTGTGAGTGGCATGGCTGATAAAATAACTGAGCCAGAGATGCCTGTTAAAGTGAGTCCACTCTGCAGCTGTGCATGGGTGACTGAATCTGCTTCCAAAGTTTGTAACGAGGATGGCCAATTGCTCACCAATAGCATCTGCTTGTGTTTCTGCATGACCAGAAGACTTTGGAAAATGGAGTAATCACAAGGCCTTTCCAAGAAGGTCTTGGCCATCACCAGAAATGTGTTTTAAAACAGGCCATGTATGGGCAAATCTCACACATAAGAGTAATGCTGATTTGTAATGTGTGCTTAATTTTGATGGCTTTTAACTAGATGTTTCTGAGCTGTCTGAGCAAGCCCTTGCACAGAGGACACGTTTTCCAGGGCTTGTGAGGACATGCAACTTTAAAATGCTTTGGCAGGAGCCAGCTGTAGCCAGCTGTTGTGTTACAGGGATATTCTCCTTACCCCTGTGGAGCAGCCTGTGAATGGATGCTGAATGAAGCTGGCTCCTTGGCGCTGAGTGACTGCTGGAAAGCACATGGCATCAGGAGTAAAATGAGCTAAGAAAACATGCTGAGTAGAGAACAGAGCAGACAAAAGCCTTGCCAGAGCTGAATCTGTCTGGAAATGCAGGTGATGCATGGGAACAATTGTATGGTAGCTGACCCTAAACCTACAAACAAAATGAAAAGCATGAGTAGCTGGGAGCATGGGCTTTTCTCAGGGGATTTCAGCCAAATAAGGTTTCATTTGAAATGGGAGTATGTAAATGAAGTGAACCTGCAGTCACTGCAAACTCAACCTATGGTTTTGAACCAGAGTATTAAAAAGAAGACAAGAAACTTGAGAGGGGTTGTGAAAGCAGAAAGGATGAAGATACCATCTGGCAATTCTTAGAGGTTAACCCAGTCCCTGATAAAAGACTGGATGCTGGTAGGAGGGGGCAAAACTCATCAAGGGTCGCCAGAAAGAGAACATGAGCACAAAGCTTGCTATGGTAAACCCTGGAAGAGTACTCTGAATTTCCCAAGGGGAGGAATCACTGATTCCAGAGCAAGTCTGGGTTTGGTAAGGAATCTGATATGCTGCAAAAGGAGAAATCTGCAAAAAGTGGTCTGGCCACCTTCCTGCTTCAAAGTCAGCATCAACCAAAAATGACACAGGGAACTACTGATGTTGCAGCAAACAGCAATAACCAACACAGTGCCGACATTTGAGAAAAGGGTGTAAGAACTGCAGTGCTGTGCTTTACTTTGCAAATGCATTCCCAATATAGTTAAAGAAGATGCCAACATCATCATTAAAACCAGGCAGCTCTTTGTAGCTGCAAAGGACAGTTTTGCAATAGCAGATGATTTTGTTGTCAGCATCAAAGCAAGTGGGATACTTCTTGAAGTTGCATGGGAGTATATTTAGTCTGATGCCAGAAAAAATGGCATTAGCCTTGAAAGAAAAACTAATGGAAGGAAGAGATAAAGCAGAGAAATTCAGAATGTATGGGGGTGAGTTGATCTGTTGCAGGGAAGTGGTTGAATAAAAAATATGGCTAAAAGCCCAACAAACTTGAGAAGGAATGATTCGTAATGAATTGTCGGGTTCAAAATCAGCTAAGCTGAGGTCTCCTCAAGGTACCATTTAAGGATGTTTTCCTGGGGTGACGGAAGCTGTCTGGCTACAGGGTACAGTGGTATGATCCAAGTCATCCCATGATTCATGACCCTAGAAAATTCCTTTTTGGTCATAAGTGGAGATTAGAGTAAATCAAAGATTTTACTCCTCTGGAAATCATCAGGTGATGAAGTGAAGTGTGTAAAGCTGGATGCAAAAGATCTAAAAAAGTAAATAAGTTTTTAAAAATAGATCCATTTCTGCTACTGTGAGGGGAGGAATTCTGATATTGAAGGCATGAACATTCAGATAGTGGAGATTCTGAGCTGCGTTAGAACACCATAAAGCAATTACCAGATGATTTGAGAAGCTTTGTGAGGATCCAGTACCAGTGTAGTGTAAATGGCATACTCTGAAGATTTGTTAATGCAGGTAGATCACAGTATCATCAATACTGCCCCACAGACAAGGAAAAAGTACCACAATCTTTGTAAGAAATACCAGTGCCTCATTTAGTTTCAGCAGCCCTGGTCTTGACAGCACTTCTGTGCAAGATTTCCAGTGAATATGAGATGAGAGACTGAAGATTATATGAAGGTAATTTAGGGATTTAAAAGGAACTTGAGAGGGGCCAAAGAGGTTTTTATCCTGAGCTCAGAAGAGCAGTGATATTGAAGAGGCTGTCAAAGCTTTTCACACATATACCAAAAATGTAGGCCATCTCAAGTGAAGGAGTTAGTGGTACAAGGAAAACTGGCCCCTTACAGCAAAGTAGCTACTGGTCTTTTCTCGCTGCCTGGAAAAGAACCACAAACAAAACAATAGAAAGATAAAAAAATTCAGTATGTACTTGTCCTAAGCTATTACTCTCACTTTCTCGAGTTAACCTTGTTAGAAGACACTCTGGCTAAGTAGGTGATCATGCATACCAAATTTGTTTTTCCAGACACGGTACACCTGACTTAGTAACATCTGACTACAGGCCAGTTTGGTAGGCATAAATTTTAAGTAGTTTGCGTGGATTTTGACATGTAACTGCTAGTTTTCTTCACCCATGATTTAACAGATGGGTTGAAAACCTCATTAAAATAATAAAGGACAGAGTGGCAAGGACAGGAGTTACAGTTTGATCTGTATTAAGCTCTTTTAAATCACAGCATGGCATCAGTGGAGTGAGAGTTGTCTCCTGCAGGCTTTTTGTTTAACAGAAAACTGGAGTCCAGAAGTGGGGTCAAAGTGACTTGGGTTTTGTAGTTAGTTATATGAAGGAACTAACTTAGTAAGGCAAACCAAAAAGCTCAAAACATTTGGGGTCTGAGAAGCTTCCTTTCTTCATGAAATGATATTATGCACATACATACTGGAAAAGAAAAGCTAAGGGTGGACCTGGTGACACAGGAAAATATTTTTGTAGGAGACTGTCAGGTCAGGTGGACACATATAATGGAAGACAGGTGATCTTCTTCACACTCTGTAAGGGAATGCAAAGAATCAGTCATTTTGCTCAGCAACACTGCAGATGAGTTACACTCAGCAGGTGAGAGATGTGGCCCTGGTCACGACATGACTGATAGACTCAACACTGTTCTGCACGTGGAGGAGAGCTGGTTCACATGACAGCACAGGTCACCTCAAAGAGTAGCACAATGTGCTTGTTTGAGTAGGTAGTGGACAGGTTATAAATATGCAAAATTTGGTATTATGTTGATATTTGTTGATTGCTGTTATTCTGACACTTACTTGGGAAAGGAAGATGTGAGGGTCTGTGACCTTGATGGACTTTGACCTAAGCCAGTCAGAACCGGTCCTTCTCCCGTTCAGGGGCTCACTTTACTCCATGCATGTCAGACGAAAGTGCCATCTCTGGATCATTGGCTGTGGGTGATTTCCAGCCCACTTGGAACAAAATTTTCTGGCCTTTTCTGGCAACACAATATCATTTTCCAGAAGTGTACCAGAGACAAGGGTGTGGGTAAAGCAGAGAGACTAGGTTTCTCTCTCACTCTGGATACGGTTCTTCCCTCAAGACCTGTGGTGGAGAGTCATAAGAAGAAGCTTTTGCTTTTTGCTTCCTGTCAGTTAGGTCTTGACTCTCACTTGCTTCTCTGGTGCTGTCTGAAATTTAGACCTTCATTTTCCTGCCCTCTTCCTGGGGTAAAAGGTCTAAGCACTACAATTCAAACTCCTCATGATGACAAAGGCTGTTATGGACTGACCTATCAAGATGTCAGGTGGACCTGTGGTCTTCAAGCTGATGGAGATGGCTTGCTAATGCTCATAGGCTGTATCTCTTTGAGATGCTAAAATGTCAGCTCCATGTGTATTGTAGTGTGCACTTCAAGTATACCTTGAATGCACTTGTTGTCTGACTTCTTCCTCCATTTTATGGAGCCCTTGTCATGAGTTTTCTTAGCATAAGCCATGGCATGGGAATCAAAAAAACCCCACAAAACCACAGGAGAAGATTAAGCGGAGCCTATTCCACATTCTAAGAGTTAATTAAATTCTTCACTTTTGGAAGCTGGTGTTCCAGGTAGACAAAGGAAGATGAACCCATTGCATGAGAATATTGCATTGGCATCTTAATATATCACCAGATGAAATTTTACTTGTGCAATTTCAAGTTGAGGAATTTTAAATGTGGGTTTTTCTACTTTTATGTATGGAAGAGGGGGAAGGAAGAATGCTATTAGTATTTTTCTTCAAAGGACACTTTTACACATTATTATCCAGGGAGGAGCCAAACAGTGTCCTGCTTTTCCTATGTACTGCACCCTTTAATCATCCCAGACATACAAGGAGGTCTGGGGGCTTGTAGTGTGGAGGTGGGTGCTGGGGAGGAGCAGAGAGATGTTTCAGCTGCAGAGGGGCCTGAAGGCACAGATTCACAGAGCACGGTTTCCATGGCAGTGCTATGGAAACCAGGTTCTGCTTCTCACTGCTGCTCGGGGTGGAATTTCAATGCTTCATGCAGCCCTGGTACCCAAGAAACAGCAAACCCACAAACAAAACCACACCAAACCTGTAGATGCCTCATCAGAGCACGGTTTCTCATTCAGCTGGTATGCCCTGCCTGCCTCCCTAGGGGAGGAAAGGATGAACAAGCCCAAATCAGCTAAAATTAGAGTTTGTTATACACCTGTATCTGCACCTCCATCTAGGCCCCTCAGAACAGTTTTGGAGGTTCAGACAAGTTTGACTAGCTCTAAGATCTTTGATATTCTGTGTGGGCTGCTGAATGCAGTTTGGAAGCTGAGTGGTTGTATTGCAAAGAGTGGGGATGCAGAAGGCTAAGGAAGACCCAAAGCTAGAAAACCTATCTTTTGCTCATGGTTCATCTTTATGACCTTCTCTGAATCACTTGGATTCCCTGGGCCTCAGTTTCCCCATCTGTAGAACAGAGATAATAATGATACTTTGCCATAGGCTGGGCAAGTTTGACTTCACCAGTCAGTGCAAGCAAGTACTTGGAGCATTTGGGCTACTGTGAAACTTACTTAGTTAATGTTTGGAAAGTAATTTGAGGTCCCCTCATGAAAGTGGTTTGAAAACTACTTTTTTCAGCTTCCAGATCAACAACCTGTGAAAATTGTATTTAAAGCTTATAAAGGTCTCACCATCATGTTCCCTCTGATCTGTATTTCTCCTGCAGGATGGAGCACTGGCACTGTGATACAGCAGAGCACAGAGACTGGAACACAGTAATTTCAGTAGCAATATTGGGAGCATTAGGCCTGCAGGACCAAAAACATCCCTTGCATAGGAACAAAAAGGAAGACAGCATAAAGGTTGATCTTTGATGTTACAACCTTTCAGTGCTGGCTGACTTTGACCAGTGTAGTTTGAAAGCCAGCAATCAATTTAGCCTACTTAAAATTTGCCAGTGATTTGCCTGGGATGCTTCTACCCTTTCTCACCCCACTTCTGTACCAGCAGTGGCAGTTTTGGGCTCCAGAGCTCCTGGATAGCATCACCTTCCCGGTAGCCCTGAAATTCCCTGGGTGCTGTAAGAGCATCCCTGAGGCATCCCACCACCCTCTTTAAGCTCTCTCTTCAGCCATCCCAGCAAGTATGGCACACCACATGGGGTCAGAGATAGTAGTGCATACCTACAGTGAGGCACTGGTTCCTGGGCATGTGGCCTATGGAGTGGAAAAGCACATAGCCACCTGTGATGCACGGGCATGCAAAGTCACAGCCGTGCAGTTTGTGATGCTGCACGGAGCCAGAGAGGAAGTGGAGAAAGAAGTGCAGGTGCTGAAGGTCCTACGTGCAGGTCCACTGCTCTGCTGGTCGCACTGGGGAGTGCTCCCCATGCAGCTGCATTTCCTTAGAGCTCAGAAAGAGCCAGTAGGGGGGACATAGCACCTCACAACCTTTCAGGGATGTCAGGATGATGGTAATAATAAGTGATTACTTGCTACAAGAGCTGTCAGCCTTATAAATACCAGGCCTATGACAGTAACCACAGGATGGTCCTTAATCATATGCTGGGGGGAGGATCTTGGAGAATCCTTGGGGACCACTGGCTCTGTTGTCAGAGCAGCACCCCCTCATTTGCCAGGGATGCCGGTGAAGCTGGGGCCATCTCTTATCCTGAGAGCAGCCTTCCCTTGGGAATCAGCTGCCCCTCTCTCCTTGTGGAGGAATTGCCTTCTGCTTAATAAACGTCTGCTTGTAATATTCTGAAACAAGGAGGATAATCAAAGGCCCTGTTTTGTGGAACAGAGATGCTAAGTGACAAGATTAATTTCAGTAATCAAGCAGCTTAATTTGGACATTTTTTTTCTCCTCTGTCGCTGATGGAAATTGAGGCAAATCTCATTCTGGAGAGACACTCCTTCCATGCCTGGTAGCACCATGCTTCAGTACTGAAAATGGTTGTGTAGGGATGGAAGGACGGGAAAGAAAGAAGACTAGGAAAGGGTCACAAAGGACGGAATCAGAGAAAGTGTGTGGATGGCTATGACTGATGTTTCTCGCGCATCTTTCCTCTGGAAAGCTCCCAAAGTGTTTTATAGACTGCATTGCAAAGGCTCCAGTCAGCACTGAAATGCAGTCATCTTGGCTGGATTGCAGGAAGTCTTTGAAAGGGCATGGAAATTTGACTGGTTAGGAGAGGGCAGGCAGGTGGGAGGCTAAGATACCACCAAAGGGAAATCATTAGATGGGAGTCTGTGATTGATCAGGTGGGACTTAACTAAAACACACCAGTGGCTGAAAGGTCTCACTCCCGCAATTAAGAATGAATTAGCCTTCATCCTTCAGTGATGTGGAGTTCTGGGAGCCCCTTTCCTCAGCTCAGCTCAGGGCTGGTAGCACCAGCACAGCCTCCTGCAGCACTGGGACCTGGCTCTTGTCCATCTGCTCAGCCACTGCTGCTATTGCCTCACCTGCCCCAGTTCTGCCCACAGGACTTTGCTAGACATGATGTCGCTGAACTCTAATGTCATGGTGAGCTGAGAACATTTGTTGGTGAGCACCTAGGGGTCCTCAGCCCATCTTGTCTGTTCCCTGATGACAAAAGATGGTTGAGGCAGCTGGTGAAAGGGTTGGCAAAAACCCCATAAAATGTGATTTATGGTGAGGCAGGAATAGCTGGGTCCCTGCTCTGGTCTCATGAGGAAACCCTTCTTTAGTTGCAATTTAGACAGCAGAACAGATTCCCAAGGGATATAATGAAGCTTAGGACTGGGTAAAGCCCTGGGAGGGTGTTTTCTTGGGGGTAGTTTTGTACTGGCCTAAGGGTAAGGTGTATATGTGTGGGCAGGCTGGAGAGGACAGTCTAATAATAGCTATTTACTCATTCAAATGCCTGTGATCTGAGGAAGCCTGGACAGGCACCCAGTGGCGTGTGACAGAGCCCTCCGGAGAAAGCGGAGTGGGTTTAAGGGATGACGTCCTTGCCCGAGGCAGTGAGGTTTCAGGTCTGGCAGCTTTCCATGCTGGCCTCTCCAATCCCCCTGCCACCATCAGTGCACTCCTCCGGTGCTGGCACCATTCTTGCACATCCCCCCTCTCCCTTTCACTCCCTGCGGGGAGCATTTTTAACTTCACTGCACCCCCTGCCTTCTTCTGGCAATCAATTTTTTGGAGACAATCCGAGATGTTCCTGACATTACCCCCCCCCCCCCCCCCCCCCCCCTTCCCCTCTCTCCCTCCCGCTGACTTGTTATTATGTACTGCAGCTGCCCGGAGGATTTTAAATAGACCCATAATCGCACAGCAGCTCCTCTTGGAAGTTTAAATATAACCTCCTTGTTAATCTCGCGTGTGGCAGCATCACAGCACCTGGGGAAGGGAGGAATGGACAAGCACTAACCCATGGCTTTACATCAGGGCTGGGAGGGCTCAGGATTTTCTTTTTAGTGAAATGATCAGGAAATTGCCCTGGTTCTTTTAACCAGAATAGCTCTGAGGCTGGTGCAAGGTGCCAAACTGATGATTTTTGCAGCACAAAGTTATTTTCTTAGTTGCCATTTCAGGCACAGCATAAGGGAAGGCTGCCCCATAGCCAGCCCTCCCATCTCCCCTGGTTTGGGCATCTCTTACCCCTGCTCCAGGAAAGCTCCCCTGGGAGGCAGTGGGCAGCTCAAGACCTCCTCCACCCTTTGCCTTCCTGCAACAGAGTAGCGGTTGTTCATGTCATGCTGAAGGAGGTGTTTCACAGAGACCGGTGGGGATCTAGGCAGAGATTCTGCAGATTACTTCTAAAATCATTTTGTGGTAACAGGCTGATTTCAACCTTATTTCTAGGTCTCCAAATATGTCATTTACCCCTCAGACTGGTGTATGGTTTGCTGAACATCATAGTTCAGTGACACTACAGAAGACATCACAATTAATAATGGATTTTCCCAAAGGACCTGTTCTAAAAGGGCAAATTTAGTGCTCACTAGGCCATTAAATGTGGTGAGACACTTTCAAACAGTAACTGTTGCCTGTTGCTTTAGGCTAATAGGATCCCTACTCTTCCTGCATCCGGAATGCAGCCATCTCCTCATAGAGAGGGATGAGGGATGTGCATGAGGGATTGTGCCCTAACTAGGTCTTGTGCTGCTGTTGGAGGGAGGATCTAGCTGGCTGTTCAGGGACATGGGTTGTATTTCCTCTGGTCTGCTGAGCTGGTACATACCAGGAAGTTTGGTACACACTGACACCAAGACGGTTGTTTCTCTACTTTATTTTCCTCCTCTGTAAAAAGAAAAAAAGGGACTGTCATTTAATTTATTTTGAGCAGTGCTATAGAAAACCTCAGTATTATTATCCAAGTACCCAGAACAAAAAATAGTACTATTGATGCTAAATTATCCATTTTTATAATCTAGCCATAGTAATTGCTAGAGCCGGGGGACTAATTCACAACACATAATTTATTCAGTGAATTTAGCTTCCTTTTCTACTCATGGAATATCAATTGTGCGGATCATAATTTCCTCAAATTTATTTGAATTTATTCAGTGAACTTCTTGGAAAATATTTACTCTATGGATTGATACAGGCTGCATTACTTAATTATGGTTGGTCAGAGAGATCTATTTGGTATTGTTTCTATTCCTTTGTTGAATGAGCACACAAGAACTTCTGGCTTGAATACTTGCATATGAACATGGAAGATGTACACTTCTGCAAGTTTTTGTATATTTCCGTACATTAATAGGCGATAGAAGTCTATATGGGAGCATTGACAGCAGACAAAGTCTAAGTGATTTTGCATTAAAAATGTGAATTAAAATTTTTAAAGGGTCTAAATTACCAGGACAAAGTCTAATTTTACAGTGAAGTACCCTGGTCCTCAGTAAATGGCATCTTGAATGGCAATAATAGTATGTTGAATCAGAACCTAATAATTTACCTCTTTGCCTTCTTCTGCTGTTCACTACGATGATTTCATATAGTAATATAGTCCCCAGTTTGGATACATATTGTATGAAGACTTTTTTTCTTTTTTTAAAACTGGCTGTATTCATGTGACATTCGCTGCAAATATACTTGTGTCCTGCAATGGGTAGTGCTTGTCTGAATGGGAAACCCAATTGTCTCCCTTCCACTAGTGATTAATTTCTAACCTGTCTCCCTCACTCCCTCCTCCCACATCAGAAATGAGATGTAGTGTGGCTAATCTGAAACTTTTTAAATGACAGAACTGTAAATGTTTCCAAATGTCTGGCTCTGGTATATGGTGTAGGAGTGTGAGGGATCATGTTCACGAGGACATTTGTGCACACTTGTGAGTAGTGTGATCAACACAGAGTAGAGTAGGGAACAAGCAGAAACAACTGGACAGTCTTGAGCACTGCAGTACAGAAAGAGGGTGTATTGAACCAGTGTGAAGTCCATGGACAAGTCTACAGCACCTGGTTTGGAGTCGTATCATAGAACCCACACTAAATCTGAAGGACTTGAGCAGCAGGAATTGTTTGGGGAGTGCAGCGCTAACTTATTTCTATTTCTTTTAGCTGGTCTGAGTGACTTTGCACAGTCTGCTGGCTTGTATGGGAAGATTCTTTGTTCTTTGTTACTCCTACTAATTGATCCTAAAAACAATACGATTATCAGTTAAAAGCAAATGGAAAAGAGAAAAAGTGGGAGTATTATTTACTGATGTGATGACTGAGCCTTCGATATGAGACATCAGCATAAAAGGCAATTATGTTCCTAGGTGCCAGGCAGGATATTCCCTGCCAAGGCAGGGAAGTATCAGTACCATTGTAGAAGGCTCTACTGTAATTTCCTCTGTGTACAATTCTGTGTATAGTTCCAGTTATGCTAATTAAAGCAAAATGGAGTCAGAAAAGTATCTGGCTGGTAGAGAGAGGGCAGAACACATTTTACAAGAGGAGACTAAGACAGTGTAGCTTATTTAACCTGGCAAAATGCAGGCTGAGAGAATGTGAAAGGCTGCCCTCCATTAAAACAAGAGTGAGGGGAAAATACCCTAGCAATAGGAGAGCTCTTCAAGGTAAAAAGCAACTAGGCCAGGAACGGGCTTCAGCAGAAAGTCATTGGTACAGTGAGGTTCTGCCCCAGCTTCCAAACCCACATGGAAAGCAAGAAACCTAACCTCTCTTCAGTGAGAGCATGATAGGTTCCTGAGAAGACTAATATGGAGAGGTTTTCTGGGAGACCAGGGCTGGGACATCACTTTCAGACTGCTGTTCCTTAATTACATCAAACCCCATGTAGGCACTCTGTTCTTCAGAATTAAAAGGACCTTAATTCAGTTTAGTTCAATTTTCTTCTAAGGGTTGCTTTAATTTGGAAGAACTGTGTCCATTCAAGGCTAATGTGATTTAATGAATTCATGCTAAACTCACAACTTTAGTTAATTTGGATTAATTTTCCCAATTGTTCCTCAGCAGACAACCCTTAAGACATGTAGTAGAAATGGCCAAGAAATCATGAGCACTTCAGTCTTCCTTGTGATTCAGTTCCTAACTGGCAAGTAGATTTTCTGACTGCAGAAGGCCTGAGGAAACCATGTGGCCATGTCTAGCACGCCTTTCCCTTGAAAGGGGCTGAGAAGGGTACAACCTCCCAGACCTAGTGTCTTGGCTGTCTTCTTGTGTTTCACCTCCCTACTGTGGGGGCTGAATAGAGCTGCTGAACAGCCCGGGCTCATCCTTGTTTGGAAGGAGTATTAGTACTGTCCCATGGGAAGGTGGACTGTGCGGGACAACCTGTCCCAAAAGGTGGAGTTGGCTTTGGTTGCAAGTGGCATTTGGCAGTAGATCCAGGGGAGTGCTGGCTGCTTGGCTGTGTGCTAAGGAGCGACCTGCATGTAAGAAAAAAATGCCACCTTTTAAATCGTGAACTGCACTCCATTGATCATCATTGCCAGCTTCCAGGAAAGAAAAGTCACTTCTCTGTAATGCTGTTATAAGGAGTTTACAGCTCGACTGTGATGGGTGGTGTTATTTCTGTTACTGCTATTAGTTGGCGCATCCTTATTTGCCTGTTTCTGCGCAGCACATCACAAGTGGGAAATCTGTGAGCCCTAATCTGCTGGGCTTTGTAAAGCACATCAGGGGTCACTGCCGACAGACACTGGGAGCAGCAGGAGGATTTAGCGGTGCAGAACACGGTCGGTCGCCACTGCTGCACGGGAAGGGACCGTGGTGCTGCTGCGGCTCTGCACGTTGCCATGGAAACAAAGCTGGATCCTTAATCGGGATGCGCGTGTATGTGGACGTGAAGCCACCGTCTGCTGTCCTTTTGGCCTCACCTCCTGCTCCCCCAGTCCCAGCACGGTCGTGGCCACCCTGCGCCCAGTGGGTGGGAGGGTAGCACATGCAGAGGGACCCTGTGGGGCTGGGGGGTGCAGGAGAAGGGTCCAAGGTGGGCCTGAAAGAAAAGGTTTAAGGTGTTCCCTCGGCCCTGGGGAGCAAAGAACAACCTCTGGTGAGGTAGTGGGGACAAAGGGATCCCAAAAAACAGGCAGCATGAGTAAGTCTCTCGTGGCAGCTGCGATGGGAAGCACCCTGAGATATTGGGGTGCCTAGGCACTGCCAGAAGGGAGTTAGTCTTGAGGAGGTCATAACTGCATTGCATGATGTGTAGACCCTTAGGTAGCACCCAGCAGGCTCGCTCCAGAAGTGGTACAATCGTGTCATCACAGATTTAGCTCAGGGACCGTACCGGAACCACTCTTCAGCTTCAGGGATCCAAACTAATTATTCTGCAAGGTGTTTTTGTGCCTTGTGGGCTTACTAGGTTGTCCAGGTGAGCTCTGGCATCTCTGATGTGGGGCTGTGGCATTACACAATCCAGGCATGGTTTTGAAAGGCCTGGAGATGTAATGAGGCTGTTGTTGGGAAGCTGAAGCAATCATACCTTGTGCTTAAAACAAGCTTATGCAGATACGGGTGCACAAAGACATCTCCTCTGTAGTATTCCCTCTGCACTGAGTGCATCAGCTGAGAAGAAAAATTTGCTAAATGAAAATCTTTTCAGTTTTAATACCTAGCTCATTCAGTACCTGGAGGGGAGCACTTCAGGAAAACCTAGAAACTGTAGCAAAAAGCTCTTGGCACTTCAAGAGGCAGTAATCTCCCTTTTGAGTCCATAAAGACTGCAAGATGCTGTTAAACTCTGCAGAGGAGGTTTGGTGCAAGCTGTAGGATGGAAGCTGTTGCCTATTTCAGTCCTGAAAAATCCCCTACCAAGACTCACCAGGAATGAGACCAGTTTATGTCTACTGTCCACTTCCCAGCAGGAGGGATTATGACCAGCCTGCTTAAAGTCCTCCTGCCGTTTCTGTCTGAAATGCTGTTCATCTTCAGTTTAGACTGTAAACTGCTGGGCAGCATTACTGTGCACTGTTAAAATGTTGCTGTTGGTGTGCCCAGAGGACTGAGGGCTTCCTTTGTCGAAGTCCAAGACACACAATTGACCTTGTATAAGGAAGTAAACTGCCCTGTTTAGAGGAGCCCTGAGAAGGTTTGAGTCCAAGGCCGGGAGGGCTTGTATGATTAATCTCTGCTGAAACAGACATGCTGGTGCTTATGGAGTACAATGAAAATCTGGGGACCCAACAATTTACTTGTTGCATAGCAATGAAATTCAGAAATTATCAACGAGCTGTGCAAAATTCCCCACAGCAGACATCTGCAGGGGAGCTCATGGCCCTCAGAAAGCTCCCTGTAAAAAGGAGATTTAGGATCCCTCAGCCCTTTATGTACGTATGAAGTACGTACATTGTAAAACGTGCAGATATGTGAAAATACTGCATAATTTTCCTTCCTTGGATATCCTAGAGCTCCATTATAAAGAGATATTCCATGGGAAGGAAGACTAGTGAGGGATATCTGTAAAGGCCATGTTTTCCACTGATTAATAGAGAGGTTGTGTCCATAGCCTACTGCTGAATGCACAAGGAGCCTGACCACATTCTCACTTCCACCTAAAGACTATGGTGTGACTTTAAAGTTAGTGGGATTAACCTGATGAGTAAAAGGAGAAAGCTGTCTACTATCAGTCCTTAGAAATTACTGGGTAACATAACAAGAGCAGCTGGACACCAAATGAGCTGCAGAGCACTGGGTCGGTACCTTCCAGGCAGTGTGCTTCATTCAGTAAGCATGTCCACTCTGCAAGGCTGCATGCCTTGAAGAGCACTGATACCAAGCTGATGAACACACATAGTTCTTAACCTCTGTTTCTTCTACTCTTAGCACAGAGAAGAACATCCTCTGAGATGAAGGGTGCACAGCTACTGCTGCAGGCTCCTACGCAGTGCAGATGGATGCATAGTGTGGGAATGTACACATCCTGCATCCATTGACATAAAGAAAAGGTCAAGCTTCTTGCACTAGCCACCAGACTTGAAGGAAAGTTTTTTCAGCCCAGTACTTCTCAGGAGGCATATATTCAGCAATTTTGCATAAAAAGGAGAAAAGGCACTTCTTACTGTCAGAAGAAAGTATTGTGAAGCTTAGATGACCAGAGCGATGACTTTTGTCTCAGCCTCTAGCTCTCCTTAGCTGCACCTTGAAAAAAACCTTTCTGTGGCTATTCCCTTTCTACAAGTATTGCTTCTTCTGACCTGCCTAAAAGAAAGACAGTTTTGGTTTGTGGTTTTTTTTAACCCAGATCCTCTTGGTGTATATTGATTAGATGACTGCTTGCCTCTATGAAAGATGAGTCCTGAAGGACTGTACTTTGTCAGGAAGAATAAAATCTATTAAAACTATGTCTCCAGTGCTTTCACCCACAATTTGAACGCATGCAAGCTCTCTTCCTCTGGGCTGTGACCAGGGCTGTGTAGTGAAGCAGGCTGTGTAATCCTTGGCTTCTCTCCGAGAGCACTAACCAGAGGCTTAATTAGCTCTGAATGCATGTGTGGTGATGTAGACACTAATCTTCAGTAAGGCTGGACTGCACCATCACCTCATTTCATAGGGATCATCGTCAGATGCTAATCTACTTTAGGTGCTGACAACTTGAGTTAGAATGGAACTGGCATATTGGACATGAGGCAATTTGCCTATTTTGAGCCATCCTGCATGTAGAGTAGCCCACATACATGTGCCCATGTATATATATATATATATACACACACCTGCATGCACTGAAGAACCTGGAGGCATCTATGTGCAGGAAGACAGAAAATAATGAGACAGAGTGATACAAAGTGGAAGGAAAAGACAAAACATCACAGCCAACGGCTCTTTCCTTGCAGGAGGTGCAGTGTTGAACGTGGCTTTTTCTTTCCCCTCTCATATGGTTGTTTGTTCATCTTGTGTCGTGGGTCCTGGCTATGCAATGTTCTGACTGAATAGCTCGTTTCTCCCCAGCTTGCTGTAGCTCCTGCTGATGCTTCCATCTACCTCCCACTCCCCTGTTGTGCTGGAGTGTGTGGTTAAGAAAAAGGACAGACAATGGGAGATGCAGGAAAACAAGATACATTGGCTTTGCCTTTGAGTCAGTCAAAGAGCTATTTCTATACCTTACACACCTCACTGTGGTTTTTATTTTCATAGATGCTTTTGTTACTCTTATTATTAATGGTCAGCAGAGGTGGATTCTTCTGCTGCTCCATCAATTCCTTTCTCTGCTGTGCTGATCCTCGATAGAAACCTCAATGCCTCATGTGTGTGTGTTATCTTGAAAAAGATACGGCAGTTCAGTCCCAGCCTCAGGTTTTGTTTAAAAAAGTACAAAGCCTAATATAGATAGAAAAATTTGAATTCAAGTACAAAAAGAGCATCTTATTTATTATGCTGCTGCTTTTAAGTTATGTCAAGGGCATATTGAATATATAGATGGCACCTTCCATTAATGTGCGGGTAAGTATAGAAAAATAAGTGAATTCAATTATGTGTGCTCTGGCACAGAGTTAAGCTGACTAGAAATGAGCCTGTTGACTTTCATCGCCCAGGCAAAAAGAAGTACAGAACGGAAACTCATAGCATCCTTATTGCAAAGTCAGATGGACTGATTTTGTCTCCCAAATCCTCTTCATCAAACCCTGAGGAGTGTAAATGTTCATGTGCTTAGATCATGGAGATGGATATAATGGTCCTTACACCACCAGTCACTGTAGCAACCATGAGTGCGAAGTATTTCAAGAACTGTAGGGAAGATTGCAAGCTCTAGCTCTGCAAGTCTCCTATGGTCCAGTCTTTTACCAAGAACAATTTCCAATTCATTGAAGTTCAGAAATGGCTTTTCCTTAAATAGGAAGTTTGCCACAATTTCTGCCTCAGTCTCATAGCAGCAAGGGATATGGCAAATGGCTGTTAATCGGCAGGGCAAAAAAAAGGAAGTAAAGAGCTATAATCCCAATACAAAATAATAGGGAGCAATAATTCAGCAGGTGTGGATTTGGCAGAACATCCTGCCAATGGATGGGCATGTGTGTGTTCAGGGAACTTCATATATTTGCGAGTGTTTTTGTCTGTAAAGCTGTAGGAAATCTCCTATTGAGTTTTTAAGACTTAATAGATGGGAGCTCAAGAAGAACGTTTGTGGAGGGAGCTTCTTTCCTTTCTAATATCTGTGTAAATAACTCCATGTGCTTTATTGGTCTCAAAGTCTCCACTGTGGGGAAGAGGAGAATCAATAATCATTTAAAACTTTGTGAATCAGTTAGATGAGCAAGACAGGCATGACAGCAGCTTCCCAGCAGAGGCACTGCTCACTGTTTGTTTAGGAAGGAGAGCTGCATAGAGAGAAGGTAGGTGCTGCCATGCTTTTATCCATCCTGGAGCACAAGAGATAACTAGCTATGACCAAAGCCAGCTCTGATGGGGACCAGGTTTTCAAGCATGACAAACAAGGGTGCATATTGGAATCCTTATTGCTTGTTCCAGTCAAGGACTCTTGTAACACACTTTGGTCATACAATTGCTTTCCAAAGCAGGGGCTGAATCCAGAGTTTAGGTCCAATGGTTCAGGAATCCGTCTCTGGTTCTTCTCCTCAGGCTTAGAGAGCTCCAACTAGATCTGAAACCAGAAGGATTGTCTCCTGGACAGTACAGGTAGGATTTGAAGCAGTGAGCTTTCCTGACACAGCAGCTCTACTGGACATGAGCTGGAGTTTCCACACAGTGCTAATGCATGGATGCTTTAGGGCCAGTTCATGGTTTCTCTGCCTGCTGTTGCCTGGTGGAGACACACACATTATGAGCTAATGTGGCAGCTGCTTGCCAGCAGTGTGTCCAAACACAAATCGACCAGGGTACTGTTTCTTCATTTTATGTCTGGGCTATTTTATACTATTCTGGTACATAAAGAAGGTGGTAAAATCCCTTTTAAAAATGCAACATGCAGAGCTGCCTTCTTGCCTGGTACACAGTGAGGGTTCGACATTGCTCCTGTCCCAGCCCATGCTGTAAAATACAGGTTGGATTGAGCTGGAGGGAGTCAGGTCTGGGAGAGCTAGGGGCAGGGAGGAGGTGTACCCTGAGCAAGCAGCACCTCCTTTCCAGAGTGGTAGGTTCTCTTCTAGAGGGTGCAGCGCAGGGTAGTGTGGATCCTCATGGTCTCAGAAAGCTGTGAGTATGAAATGGCAGAATGTTTGCTCCCAGGCTCAGGAGGAGGAAAGGTGGGCTTGCTTCTTTATGAGCTTTGGGGCAGCCTCATAACAGGAAGCCAGTGGCCTGAGCTAACCGAATAAACCTGGCTGTATTTGTGGGACTGAATCCCCAGGTAAGAGTGGTGCATGAACGGCCAGAAGCAGAGACAGCAGCACAAACGGTCCACACCTTCCTCTCACCCCACAGAGGAAAGCAGCGCCAGGCCACAGAGGCAGCCAGGAGCCAGCCCTAGAGAAGCAGGCCTGGCCGGGCAGGATGAGGGGAAATCTTGACTTTACTCTAGACTGCCCCTAGTTACCTGGCACAACAGGCCCAGGCAGATGGCCTGGCTGCCCCCCGCCTCTTCCCAAGCACACCTGCAGCCCCCGCTGGTGCGCGGGGAGTGCCGGCCGGCCCCCGCCTGCCGAGCCCCGCGGCCGCGCCGGGCCGGGCCGGGGAGCGCAGCGCGGCGGGGAGCGCGGCGGGCCCTGCCCCGCGGTGGGCGCGGGCAGCTTACGGCCAGGGCTGCTGTACGTGCACATGGTTGCCAGGGAACCCCGCTGCTGAACTGGGCCCACAGCGGCGGTGGCCGGACCTTTTTTCCCCTTCCTGCCGCCCCCGCCGAGCTTCAGTTATAACCGTTTTAGAGAAGAGCAGCCGGGTACGGGGCAGCGGGAAATCTGGGATCTGTGAAATCTAGTCAGTTCTCAGCTCTTGGTTTTGTCCCCTTGCTCAAGACCTCTCCCATTGTAAGTGGGGTTTTTGCTTTTTTAGTTTTTTCTTTTGAGGAAGAGAATTGCCTATTTACTGCCAGACAGAATGGATGAGGCTGAAGCCTTTTATTGCTCCTTGCCTTAAGGAAAGTGGAGGGCATCTGCACAGGCTTTGCTTTCATCTGCTTGCTCGCTTGCGCTCTGAAGGAAGCTAGCTCTGATCCAAAGGGTATGGAAGCTATGTCAATGCGCTGAAAATTACTTAAACCGGTTAATAAGACCAGCATCTAAGAAAAGATTAAGTCCTGGCACAATAGTATCTTAAAACGACTACTTTGCTTCAGCTGTGGTCTGGCCAGCTCACAGCGTAGGCACAGCCAGCCGCACTGTGTCCATACAGGCTGAGTAGACCTTGGCATCACCAGGACTGCAGGTGCCATGTGTTACGATGTAGAGCAACTAACAGCCTTGCCTGCAGAAGGTTAATGCTTAAATAAGCAATGCAGAGTTTGAGAGAAAGTGGTATCAATACTTCATGAGGTAGAGGCCTTCACATACACACTCTGACCTGTCCACAGCTGGGCCACAGTGGGAGGAGATCTTCAGCTCCTGAGGGGCTCAGAGGACATTGGATGCAATGCTGAACTTCCAGGGCTTATCTAAATAGATTCTGTGAACCTTTGGAGGCTCAGCTCATAATTAGGTTTGCTCATAATAAGAGACCAAAGGCATACTTGATGAAATGGAAGAGCAGTTCATTTAGAAATGATAAAAAGAAATAGTATTTTACCCTGGACAGTTGAGAGATTTATTCAGTGACATCTTGCCAAATACTGTGACTGGACTTTTTTAAGAGTGCTGGATAGTTTTATTGCTGCTATTGATTAATATGGCTATACCAATGACATCCCACTCAGCTTACAGTCAAAATTCAGTCCTTAGTCTGGAGGGTAAGACAGCCAGAAAAGAAGCCCCAGGCAAACACCATGATGTAATTGGATGGATGAGTAATGGGGCAGCCTGACTTTCCTCTAACTGTTTTGGGACTGGCAATGTCAGGATATTAAGCCAGCCTAGAGGGCTTGTCTGAGCTGGGACAGGAGAGCTAGGCCTGGGCTGTCCAGATTGCCAGTATGGCACCTTGTGTACCCAGAGTGACCAGTGGTTCAATCCATCCATCCAAGCTCATCAAACAAGGGAACACCCACATACAGAGGTGAAAATGAAAATGCAACAAGCCTAGTGTGAAAACTGTTTATACTGGCAGCTTGTTACCTGCCATTTTTTTCCGTGGAAATGCATTGGCATCCATATGTGGTGCTCTGAGAAGCTGATATGGCATACCATCATATGCTAGCCTGCTTTGGCTAGTAATTTTGTATAAAATTCACAAATGGTGCACCTTCTCCTTAGCCAAACAACTTTTGAGGTTTTTCTGTGAGTTGTATACCTCATATAATGGCCCTGGTATGTTTGACGCTCATCTTTTTTATTAACTGCATGTGATATGGAATGAAAAAATCCCAAGAGCAAGATCATAGAATCTAAGGTATCTTGTGTTTCCTCTGTTGCAAAATGTTATGAACGAATGATTTCTATAGACCTTTATGTGGAAAGTGGAAATCACTTAGCTGTTTTCAGCCCTTGAGTCATCTTTAATCAGAGACCTTTCTATTGCAGGTCTCAAGAACTCCTTGGTGCTGGAACACTTACACAGTTGCCCCTGGGATAGGGCTCTGCAGCAGATGTTTCCACTGCTACAGAGGCAGTAATGTCCAAGCCATGACTGGACTCTGTGTATATGATGATACTTATGTGTATAATTAATGTGACTAATATACATGTGAATCTTGGTACATTTGTTGCTGTTTACCAGGGTAACAAAACTGAGCTACACTAGCAACTCTAGATTTGTTATTGCAATTATTCTCTGTAGCCAACAAGGATCATGGCTTCCAGAGAAGACCAGAGAGTCAACAGCTATTCTCCTAATTGCCAAAGGCCTTCTTTGTTGGCCACTTGCATGCCCTGCCTAGCAGGGGCCAGAAGAACAGCAATGCTCTCTCCTGTAAGAGAGGGCTCTTAAAGGCCTCCACTAATTTATCACAGTTATGTCCTGCCTGCCTTTCCATCAGTGGATACACTGAACTGGGCCTCTGCCTTTCACTCATCCACGAGTTTCTGTAATCACTTCTCTGTAACCATCATCTTAAAGTTCTTTTCCAACCTAAACAATTCTGTGACTCTGTGATCATCTCTGAGCTGTGTATCCTTCTGTCAAATAAGGCCAGTGTGTTCAGTAGTCATGAGAATGAGGGAGGGAACTTATAAATGATATAGTTATATAAGCCACATTTCTGCATCTAATGAGTTTGAACTTCCCACCGACAGCACGTTCCCAGGGCTGCTCAGAGGATTTTCACCAAGAATGATCCACTCATCAGTGAATCAGAGCTCTGGGAAAGGGTTGCAGTGGTCATCTGTTCCATCTGCTCTGCAAGCCAAAATCAGTAATAACCCAGGGAACCTGTTCCAGTAAGACAGGAAAGTTTTGAAACCCTACTAAATAGTATCAATTAGGCAGAGTCATTAAGAAATGACGCAGTCCGACGTGCTCCAACCTTACTTTGAGTAGGTTTTGCTGTGAATATGCATTTGTGGAAACGTGTGCATGTATATGTGTGACAGATGCAGAGATGCTGTTCTAGATGCTAGTCCCACCATGAGGACATTTTGCTAGGGCTGTAGTATCACTGTGTTCTCATAGTCCCTACTGCAAGCACTCAAGGAAAGGACTCACACTGGATGATACATCATGCAATATTAAAAACAAAGTTTTATTGTATTGAGTTGTTGAAAACTAAATAAAAAAATGAAATGCGGGGAGAAAAAACAAACAGGCAGAAGATCCTGACTGCAGGCTAGCCTGAGGCAGCAATGCATTTGTGGTAAGAGTAAACAGGAGTAAATGAACACTTAAGCAATAAAGATCCTGATTTCCTGTCAGATCTGTCGTAAAAAACGGGACTCATGGATACAGAAAATTTAATTATAAGACTTTGAACTGTTGCAGCATTTTCCATCATGAACAATAAAACTCCCAGTGAATCAGGTTTCCCACCAGGACTGTGACAAATAGGTACACAGCAGAGTCTCAATTTTGAAGAAAAGAAATACATAGGTAGGGAAATGAAGGTCTGTGTTTTCCCAGAAGTTATTTGGTGCTTGCTCACCTCTGTTAGCCCCCACAAAATGCATGGTAGGCAGGGCCAAAGTCTAAACAAGAGGCAGCCCTATGTGATTTGTCTGCAAGTTATAGAGGAATTTTGCAAATTAGGACTGTACTAAAGACACACCAACAGCTTTTCTTCTAAATCAGGAAAATGACAAGAGGGCTTTGGAAAGTAATAGTGGCCTGAGTTCTTAGGATATTTTAGGATTCCCTTTGCAAACTGGAAAGCAAGGGAAGGGCAGACCCCAGTTAAATTATGGCTGCACAGGAAGCTTAATGAAGCAGCAAATGATGTTAGATATACTGATGTTCCCAAAAGCACGATAAAAAGGGGCTACTCCCAGACAAGCACAAATTGTGTTTCTCCTGCACCTATGTGGAGATAGCAGCCTAGGGTGTTTTGCAAAAACATGGTTTATTTCTCCAAATTGACAAAACAATTATGTGCTCTTGACTTAAATTCCTTGTCCATAACCTGACGTACGTGGCCCTTGTGGGGTCTCCACTTGGACTGGAGCTAAAGGAACTTGCCTACAGTAGCAAAAATCTGTTCTTGACCCAGCCACCAGACTATGGTGCACAGAACCAGGTTGCGTTCAAATAGGCTGCATGGAGGAAATGCAGCATGCTGATCTCCTCACTCCCCAGGTCAGCAGTTATACTATGGCTTAGTTGAAGGCTCTCTAGTTCCTCAAGATGACTGGCCCAGAGCAACTGTTTTTGAGGATCTTGCATTCCTCTCTAGTCTGTCCCATGCTGAGAAGCAGTTTTGCTCTGGATAGTAAGATGTTGTTTGTAAGGGTAATTACTTTTGCTCGCCTAGGGAATCCAGAGAGGCTCTTAGGAAGGAACTTGTGAGAAAAGCACTCCAGAGACCTCTCCTGCCACATCTGAGGTAAATGGTTCATTAAATGGCAGTGATTGGTTTCAAATGGTGCAGCTGCAGGAGGGCTCCTTGGAGAGTCACCTGCAGCCTTGCTAAGGGCCTGCATCTTGGCCAAGGTGTGGGTTGGGCCTTCTCTTTGTGCAATATCTGCATGAGCCTGCCCTTGAAGGACAGGAGGCACTGGGCAACTTAGAAGTAGTGGCAATAATACTTGATTGCTTTCTAAATCTTGTGCCACCTCCACAAACTCTCTTCCATCCATGTAGAAACTCACCAGCCACCAATCTCCAAGGGGAGGCTTCATGGTGAGTGCTTTTGTGCCTTCACCATGTGCAATCCAGCCTCCTTAGCTGAGGGGTTAAATGTGCAGGAGGAGGAGGCAATACTTGTCCCAGCAGCAGTAAATGCAGAGCAGATTTTCTGTGGGAAGCCATCTGTCAGCTGGGGAGTGGTGCTGTGTCAATTGATCAGCTCCACCTCCAGCTCAGCTCTGCAAACTACAGATCCTTGACCTTGCAGGGTGATGGTGGGGGAGTACTAGGATCTCTGGAGGCATTGAGATCCTGTAATGGAGCTTCTACTCTTTTCAGACTGGGTAAGGGACACTCTGCAGCATCTTGCTGTCTCTTGCAGCAGTTAGGTATGGGAAGGCTGAGCTTGCAGGTGAAAGAGCTGTAGGAGAAAGACAAGCTTTTTCCTGTAGCTAGGGGACTGTATTTCACCCGGATGATGTGCAGTGTAAGGGACTTCTGCTCTGAATTCAACCTATCCCTATCCCAAACTTAAATTTGTCTCCCAGTGGCAATGTTAAAGCATATTTTGGCTGTTACAAAGTAAAAAAAAGGATGTAGAGAGGGTGAAGTTTCTGCAGGAGAAAAATAAGAACTTGTAGTGTTCTGTACAAACCTCTAATGTCTGGAGAGGTAAAATTTTAATTTTTGGTTTTAGACTGCAATAAAGCAATAATGATTCTATGGGGTTATATGTATATAAAAATGGTAACACCCATCCACCCACCCACCCCTTTAGATCTATCTCCAAATTTAAAAGCTATCACTGTAACACCACAGTGAGGTCAAATTCCTGCTCTTATCTGATAGCCTGTGGGTCTCTCTCAGTTCAGCTCCTTCTCTTTTTTTCCCTGATATTCCATCAGGTGTGGTCAAAAATAAGGACAGGAAGGAAATTGTGGCTCTCAGGCAGTTTTCTTATTTTGCTTTTTATTTCCCAAAAGGCACTCACTGAGATTCCCATCCAGTTCTATAAGCAATTCTCCTGATTTGTTATGAGGGGGACATATTCTTTTGTGCTATTGTCTGTCCTTCCTCCATCACTTCTCTCTTTCCTGAGTGCTGAGTCGGTTAGAGAATGAAGAACATTTGGCTAGCCCAGGTATTGGGGTGATCAAGTGCCAAGAGACAGCCTGGCAAGCCAAGAGCTGGACTGGCTTTTGCACCTGCTTAATGCTCTCATTTTGAATGGAAGTTGCCTCTTCGTGCTGCTTCTGTAATAAAAATGCAAGCAGTTGCTCAAGAGCAATTATTACGTGCACAGCCAAGTGGTCTGTGCTGTTTGATTTAAGGAGCAGTGCTTACATTTCTCAGAGGAGAGGAATTGTTTAGCTGGGTTATGATAAAGCTATTTGGTGTATTGATTTTTGATGTTCTGATACACTCTGGTTAGTGAGGAGCTCTGAATTTTCTCCCTGAGTCTTTGGGGCTGAATTCCCTTCAACAGTTGAGCTGCGCACTTGTGTGGAATGAACTGTCAGTGGGCACTTTAGCTGGAGCATCTGACCCTGTTTAAAATCACTGGGAGGGCAGTACCTCCTGTACCTTGCTATCAGGCCTGCTAACTTCTCTCTGTGTGTGTATGCAGTCTTGAAATACTAATGGGTTTACCATCTCACATCCCCTATTTCTCACCGAGGAAAGGACCCAGTATTTTTTTAGACAAGTCTTCAAGATGCTGTGTGTCAAATGTTTCTGTAATAGCCAAGTCTTCAGATCTTAGACTCTGCTAGAAACTGTGGAAATTTGCAGTCAGTTCAGATCTTCTTATGTGAAAATATAGAAAAGCTTTAGTTGAAATTAATATAAAAAGAAATACTAGTCATCAGTGTAGCTGTTTTGCCTTCTCATGTCACACTAAGGCTGAGTCTGCGCTCCAGCATTCAGTTTGCTATAAGTGGCTTTCAAAGGCACAGTGCAATGAAGGGTATCGGAGATGCTTGTTCAGGCTTTCTTCAAACTCTGGCAAATGCCGTGACAATAGTTTAATCTTTCCTCTGTCTTTAATGATTTTCTCCATAAACTTCAAAGACAAAAAATATCTTTTTATTGGAGGAGTAAGTTCTTTTCCCACAGTTCTGGGAGAAGGGAGTGAAAGTGATATTTTAGTGATAGAAAGTATGAGCTGTTTTCCACAGACTGAGAGGTTCAGTTGCTGCTCCTGTTTTTTTAACTTGCCTCCAATTTGTTGCTGCCTTCTTCTCCTCTTTCTTTTTGTGTACATTTAGTTTTCCAGTGAGCAAAGAGCAGCCCTAAGAGTACTTTCACAAGTGGGTGGTGAGCTGTGTGGAGGAAGTGAACAGAGTTTAATCACCAAACCTCACAGGAGAGGCATGGGGATCTGGGAGGAGGGACTCTTTTGTATAGGATGTGACCCATAGGGACTTCAGGAAAGACAAACAAACAGCTTAAGGCTGGATGCAGTATCAGAGCTTTTTTTTTTTCTGGAGTTGCTGAGCTATGGCATATTTTGCCAATAGAGAAAACGGCTACAAGTAATCAAAACCATGACTAAGGAAGGGATGGATGGATAGATCATTAACTAGCATCCTTGCTGAAAAACAGCTTTACCTGCCAGGCTGTAGGAGAGTGAATTTGGTAGAAAGCTGTTCTAAATGTGAGTATCCTGAGGTAGTGTCTTAAGGTATTTGCACAATGAATTTCCTCAGGTCCAAAACTCCTGGCTACCTCCTTTTGTATCTCTGGTTCAGTTCTTCTGGCTTGTTGAAACAAGGTGGAACTGCCATCTCATTCCTAAAAGTGGACTGGATTTGGAAAACTTTCTTATTGTAATAGGAATCTCTGCAGAGAGATATAATTTAATTCTGCTTTTTGTTTGTTTGCGGTCTAATCCTACTCTACAAGTCAGTGGGAGTTTGCAGTTGATTTTAAAATATATAAGATCATAAGAGAGCATATTGGCAAATGCTTTTTCCACTCCTTTGCATCCTGAATTGGGCAAAAGCAGGGATTTGGATTTTACTGGTTCTGTCACAAATTGAAAGCCTGGTATCTTGTGAAATCCCAGGATGAAAAAGGCTTGCACTACACCATTGGAGAACTGAGATCCATACAAAACTCGCTTGGAGTCTTGGAGGTTATAAAACAGTGCAAGTTCTGATTCTTGTGAAGATGAATTTGGTATGGTAGAAGGATATGGAAGCAACACCAAGAGACATATTGAGCTGACATTTCTCTAAAGCATGGTATAAACAAAACCCATAATAGTTTAGAATTTTATTTTTTCCATTTTAGTATGTCATAAGACATATTATTTTAGTATGTCTGAGACTGAGGCTTCATAGTTGTAGCACTCTGCTACTTCTTGATTTGAAAGGAACTTGCAGTGGAGGTTCTCATAGTTATTTGTGTCTAATGGTTTTGCCTGCTCTAGTACTTCAGTGTGGATACTCAAACTAGAGTGACTGTCCCAAACTAAGTCAATATCAAAGCTGTTGTGTATCCTGTTTATACTACATATAAGGTTATGATAATCCCTGGATTAAAGCTCTTAATTTCTGCAGCCATAGAATATTTTGTACCTATTCTTTTTCTGTGTCCCCACTTGTGTACCACTTGTTCCCCTGTCTGTTAGAATCATGCCTGACACTTGAAACTTTTAAGTAATTTCAGCAACTTGCCTTTAAAAATTAAGTAAGGACAGCTGGTCATAAGAAGGCTTTTACTTTCTTCTCACATGCTTCACTTAAATTTTAAATTTTTAAAAGTTAAAAATCCTTAAGCTCTGGCCAAGACATGGAGTAAGGTTCTGACTGTGTGCCTCCCGCTCCATGCTCAATGGGTTGACTAGAAATGCTGTTTATTTCCTTTGACCTATTCTTGTTTTCTTTTTCTCTCTCTTCTTCTCTTTGACTTTTTATTCTAGGATGAGTCATCCATGTTTTTCCAGTTTGGCCCATCAATAGAACAGCAAGCCTCTGTCATGCTCAACATCATGGAAGAATATGACTGGTACATCTTCTCCATTGTCACTACTTACTTCCCTGGTTACCAGGACTTTGTGAACAAGATCCGCAGTACCATTGAGCACAGCTTTGTGGGTTGGGAACTGGAGGAGGTCCTCCTGTTGGACATGTCCCTGGACGATGGGGACTCAAAGATCCAGAACCAGCTCAAGAAGCTCCAAAGCCCTGTTATCCTCCTTTACTGCACAAAGGAAGAGGCTACCTACATTTTTGAGGTGGCCAACTCTGTGGGTCTGACAGGCTATGGTTACACGTGGATCGTGCCCAGCCTGGTGGCAGGGGATACAGACACAGTGCCATCCGAGTTCCCCACTGGGCTCATCTCTGTCTCATATGATGAATGGGACTATGGTCTTCCTGCCAGAGTGAGGGATGGAATAGCCATAATCACCACGGCTGCTTCTGATATGCTGTCTGAACACAGCTTCATCCCTGAGCCCAAGAGCAGCTGTTACAACACCCAGGAGAAAAGGATTTACCAGTCCAACATGCTCAACAGGTAAGGGAAGGGAGTGGACCAGCCTTACAAAAGAGGGGGTCAGAGGGGACCTCTGAGACCAGAATAATTCTGCTAGGGCACGTGGTGCTTTGGGGCAGTGGGCAGTGCTGTCCAGAACCTGGACAAGGGGAGGTGTGCTGATGGTGAGACCTGTGTTGTGCGTCATGAATGTTAGTACTGCCACTGCTTTAGAAAGCCTCCATGCAACACAGGGGACAAGCCAGCATAAGAAAAAGGAATAATGAAGGCACAGGGCAAAAATCTGAGTATGCCTCTCAATGCACAAATTTTTGCTTTTATAACAGCACTGAACTTCTTGGAGTGTCTTCGCACGAATAGGTCTGTAACTCCCAGGTGGGTTCTTGCTGCAGGCAGTGGTGGTGTTTGTATGGAAATCTAGAAGGCACCAGGTTCTGTTTCAGGCATCAGCAGTATGCAAACAGGTGCCCTTTATAGGTGATGGATGTATAACCTGCCTGGAATAGTTTCATGGCACCTGTTATCTGAAGACTAAGTGTCCTACTGTCCATGAGCCCTGAAATAAAGGAGAGAAGAAAGTGCAGAGAGACGTGGACAATGAGAGCTAAAAAAAAAAAAAAAAAAAAATAAAAATGTTCGAGTCAACAACTCTGCTTAGCTCCTGCTTTATGCTCAAATCCTTTAAAGCATTTGGGTGTCTTAAGGATAGAATTTACCTCAAAGAGAAAGACTTGTGCTATCACCCTGCTCATTGGCACCTTATTAGCCATTGTCTGCTGGGTCTTTTGGGTCCTATTCTCTCTTGTGCACATTATGCAGAGCCTAGGCACCTCCATCAGAACAGCAAGTATTTCTAGATGGAAAAAGGCATTTAAAAATATGGAAAAACCTATCTGAATACCTGAATAAGTATCTTCTTTTGATCCAGATTCAGATTTTCTTAAGAAACTGTGCTAAGATGCCTGTTTAAGGTCATAGAGGAAGCCTGTGGTGGAACAACCTCTAGAACAGCACTCATTACTAGATCTTGCTTTTTGTCCCAGCTGGAGTTTTAGTGTGTCGCTAAGCAACCCAGATAATTATACATGGGATCTGCAATTAGCCAGATGCCCCCTGACCTGCTCAGCTGTCATTCTCCAGTGTTTCACATATGAAGTCCTTGGGCAGGTTGGTACCTTTGTGGTAGGACAAGGGGAATCCAGGCAGTGGCTATCAGGAGGGGTGGCCACACAGAGCTCTACATCTTTGTTCATTTGTCACAATGAATCATGGAACAGTGTAAATGTGATGGATTGGTTTGCATGCTGTGACCCCTCACTGTCAACTGTACTAGGCAGATAGAGGGACCGGTGGACAAGAAAGCAGATTTTGTGTTGCCTGAAAGTTGGGGACTGAAAGAAATGTCTATTCTTTGGCCCATTGTATTATCCATAATGTTATCTACTATTTGTTGTTTGTCTCTGTGTTCCATTGGAATATTACCAGGTCTTACTGCCTTTGCTTCTTCCCTATACCGGCTTTTTGCTGTTTGCAAGGCTTGGAGACCAGCAAAGGTGCCCAAAGCTTTTGTCATTTTCCCTCCCAGCTAGGATTAGGGGTAAGACGTATTTTGTGCTGCTTTTTTGAACGATCCCTGAAATGAGGTAGCAGGGAAATATATTTAATATGTACAAAGTCATCAGAAGTAACATCAAGGCAGGCTATTGTTCTACCTTTCCAAATGAATAGGGATTTTGGGGGGGAACTGTATTGTGTCTTTTCAGCAGTTTTCTAGAAAACAAAACATTGTCCTCTGCTCTGCAGAGACCTTCTGCTAATTAGTTCTGTTGACATTATATTAGCCGGTGCATAACATCATATCCTTATAGCTACACTGCTTTGAATACCCAACATAATCTCTCTGCATAGCACTTCTTTGCATTGCATAGAATTCACCAGCTCAGAGACTCTTGAGTCTTGACTATCTTCATATGACAGTACTGTTGTGCAGTATAGATATGCCCTGGAGCCTGGGCACCCCACATGAAATCAGTTCCTGTCATTTTTGAAGATATTAGCTTTCTTCTTGCCTTCATGGTCCAAATTATGCTGTTCTTTCTCCCTTGTCTGCTTTGGGCACCACATTCACAGGAGTGACTGCAGATACATGTAGATATACCCAGCTTAGTTTGGGTACTGGTATCACTCTCGCTGAGAAGCTGAGTCAATTAGTCCATGCCAAGCTCTGTTCTGCCACTGCCTAAATTGCTGCAGGCACCTGAGCTAGCTCAGAAATAATTACACCGTGTTTGCTTCTGTGATCACAGTGCAAATATTTGCTTTGCCTCACACGGCGCTGGCCTGTGCTCTGCCAGTCTGAGGGTTCTGCCCCCTGCAAATGTTTCCATCCTCTCTGTGCTTCCAAGTGAGGTGGTTAAAGAGTTTGGCTTCAGTGAGTTGGGTGCTTAGTTTTCTGTTCAAGTGAAATTAATTTCAGGCATCTTTCGATGTCTAAATGCTAGTAGTGTCCAAAATAAGCCATTGCTTTAACAAATCCAGAGGTTCAATAGAAATGTGGTAGCTTCAAGCTCAGCCTCATGGCCTGGGCATGGACCTCTGGGCAAGAGGAAAGGTAGAGGAGAGGGACAAGATGTGGAAAGAAGCAGATGTGGAGATACGAGTTCACCTCACTGAACAAAAGCCCACAGAGATTAATGGCTGTAATCTGTGTTTGTGCCTTCAAGTCCCATTAAATTTGTTGGAATTTATTCTGTGCTAAGCTTTAAACCTCTCCTGATATATTTTGTCTATCTGAGGTCTTTACATCTCTCCTGAAGTGCTTTGTCTGTCTGGGGTATTACAGATTCTACAGACCTGGCTGCTTCATACCTTCCGTAACCCCTTCCACCTAAGATCCTGTAGCGTTTGTGCAGTGTGCACCAGGCAGCAACAATATCTGCATGACTGAGATGTGGTCTGGCTCACTTTGGACTGGACTGAAGGTTCTGGAAAACTTAATTTTAGTCTTGCCCTGGACCCAGCAATACTATATTCAGCCACCTGCAACTTACAGTTCCCACTGTGCATGCCTACACAGAACAGAGAAATGTATGTACGTGGGCTTGATGTCTGGGGAGATTTCAATGTGTATGTGACCTCAGATAAATACATCACCATGTAGCTGGTGTTTCAGAAACTCTTGAAGCTAATCCAAAGTGGTCCAATTTGCTTCAAACCCATAGCTGGGAGGCAGTGTGATAAAGGAATTTTCCCATTTTATTCTTTGGAGACTGACACATCAAACTAAAAAAATGTGATAATTTAGTTCAGCTGGGGCACATTATACACTAAGACTGTGAATTAGTCATTTCCCGAGATCTGCCTTTGAACTCTGATCATTTCTTACTTCCCCCCCCCCCCCACCCCACCCCGTCCTCTCTGAAAGTGCAGTAGTTCTGAATGCAGCTAAAATAAAATGGTCTTGCTCAGCGTGGTCTTGGTGGTTGATCTGGGCGTATAACAGAGTAAGGAGGAAATGAACTGAATTTTGCTCAGATTTAGAAAGAAAGCTCAGTTTCTCTATGTCTTTCCCCTTCTTATATTGACAGTTGTTCGTTTTTGCAAGAGCTTGTCCAAACAAAGTTTTGTTTGAAGTATGCTGCAAGCATAAAGAGAAACAAGATGGACTGTTATCTAAATGCCATTTCTTGCCAATGTAGGTGTTTGTTCTGCATCTTCTTTTATTAATAATGGTCTCATAGCAACAGTTTCTTGTCTGTCTTGAAACCTGTTCTCCTTTGTATTAGACTGGAACTGCAGAAGTTCACTACCATTGAACATTGCAGATTCTGTCCAAAAAATGAGCCCACTGGTGAGCTAACTCCACTAACTAGTAGAAAAATGATACCTTAAGAAAAAAATTGTTAGTTTTCCTTTTGAATGATTCTTGAGGAAGTTTTTCTGTAGTGAGGGATTTATCTCAATTTATGCTGATAATAGGCTTAGGTCCAAATATCCAAATGCTGTTTTCCAGTTCTATTACACTCTTTCATTCTTTGTTTGGTTTGTAATAAGCACCTGCTAATTTATTCCTTCTTTGTCACAGAAAGAAATCTGGTTTGAGTATTTCAGTCTACCAAGTTTATAGTTATCTCTATGGCTGGTCTTCTGCTGGACACCCAGGAAACCACTGTGTGCTCTGCTCTCTTGTACTGGATGAGATTACAAAGGTTGGGAAGGAGTTTCTAACAGGGTTTTCCTCTGGAGAGATGCTCAAATGTGGAGTTCTCTCTTGGCCCTTCCAAGGAGAGTTGCTAACCTTCTAGGCATTCTGCAAAGCTCATTTATTCTCCCTTCACCATGACTGCTAAGGAGTGAGTGGGCAGAGGTGGATGTGTTTATAGACAGCCTCCTGCTTATTTCGTTATTTTAATTGATGGAACAGATTTCCTTGAATTTGGGATTGGTGCTTCTCATTACATTTTAGAAATGGGAAGAAATAACTAAATGACAGGAGCATTCTTGGGAGTGGAATTCAGGTATGAGTCATGAGAAAAGGATATGATTTCTGGCACATATTTGAGGAATAGAAGCTCAGCTGTTCTGCATAGATATTCACAGTCGTTGGGCTACATAGGTTGTGTTTTTATTATAGCCTTCAATGAGACCTGGGTTCTTCCTACTGGTTGTCATGGCTGCTTGTGAATGCTGGGCCATAACTACTAGTTTGTTGTTGTAGGGTTACTAATGAGTTCTCCACTGATTGTCTTTAATAGTCTCTCATTTAACACCAGGCTGCACACACCAGATTTCATTTTAATAAAAAGTGCAGTGAAGCATTTGCTTTGGAGTGAAAATACAAATGTGGAATTATACTGCCT
Source organism: Falco naumanni (assembly GCF_017639655.2). Classification (NCBI taxonomy): domain Eukaryota; kingdom Metazoa; phylum Chordata; class Aves; order Falconiformes; family Falconidae; genus Falco; species Falco naumanni. Next base: position 37,852,061 of record NC_054058.1, read on the forward strand.
TTACAAATAAATACTTTAAAAGGGGAACAAAGGTAGGTTTGATTCTGTGCCTCAGATTCCTCAAATATGAAAACAGCTGGCAAGCTAGCTTGGTGCATTGTTTGGACATGATACTTCCACTTAGGGGGAAATACTAACTTTCATCTGGAGCTCTCCTTGCCAACCAGTTAAGAAATGCAAAAGAGCCCTTGATGAATGGTTGGAGACTATTTTCCCTGGAACACCCAGGGCAAGCTCTGTTCTCACATGGCTACATTCCCCTAGTGAGAACTAGGAATTACTGGGGCTTAGATGGCTGAACAGTGAGTCAGTGAGCATAGAAAGTACTTGCAATAGGATTGTACAAGTATATCAGTTCCCTTGAGGTTCAAGACCATAGGTGCTATGTGTATCCCTGGGAAGGTGCAGTACCCCTTCAGGGTGTTGTGCCCATAGCATCCTGAACCTTCTTTCCCCAGGTCAGTGCCAAGGACAGTGCCCAGGCAGCACCTTTGCTTGTTTCCTTGGCCTCTCCCAACCCACCCTCCTTCCCTCTCATCTCCAGTCATGGCAGCTATCGTCTGCCATGTTGGACACAGGCATGTGTCATTTCTAGGTACTGCCATGGAGTCACTCGGTGTTGTCTCCTAGCCAAGTGAGCCACACACCTTCACACAGGGCAGCAAGGGATTTGAGAGCAGGAACAGAGAAAGGACCATTTCTGTTGCCCTTTCTCCATTCATACAACGGTTGAGTTAATCTTGTGCTAAGAGACAGGAGCATTGGTCAGCACTGAGGTCTCGCTGGCTTCAGTGGGGCTGCATCTATCTGCCTGGCAGCTGGCTGGAAAGCCCCACTCCAACACTTAAATCCAGCGCTGCTCCAGCCGAGGAAGGTGCAGTGCTGGGACTTGCTTCTTAACTCCAGGGAGGAGGGGGGAGAAGGTGTAAGTGGCATGTTCCCACGGATGCAGAAATTGCCCTTTTCAGATACTTGGAGGGTAAGGGAGCATATGTAACTTTTGACCTTTTGGAGCTTTAAGCTGGTGTCTTGTTAGCGGCTCGTTATGTTCCCACTGATCGGTGTGTCCAGCCACTGTCAGGCTGGTGCTAGCTGGCAGCACGTGGCATGAGCGCTGCTGATGGATTAGAGATGCCTGCTGCTGAAATCTGCTTGTTCCTGTCACCGGTCCAGCAGCAGCTGGAGGCCAGGGCTGGCCCACACCTCCTGCCTTTGTCGAGGTCCCTCTGCCTTCCTGCATCCCTTGCTGCACATCACCTAACTCTGCTGCTTGCATACAGCCATTGCTTTCTTTTTTTTCACCTGTGTGCCTTGCATCTCTTGTTGCGTTTCATTTGCCCTGCACACATTGTTCACTGTCTGGTGGTTCACTGCTGGTGAAAGGTGCTGGGTTCCTTACCCTGGACTACTGATTAGTCACACCAGCAGCTCGGGAGGGGGGTGGGGTGGGGGGCAGCATTTATCCATGTGCCACCACATCTCAGGGCCAGTGTTGGCTTCCTCTCACTTCTTTTTTCTCTGTCCTGGAAGGGGACGCTGAAAGCGGCTTTGTAACATGCTCTGGACCCAAACCTCCCCCATACAGGTGGGCTGCTAAGGGTGCCTAATGCAAAAGGGCGTTGTCTGTGCCTGGCTGTCCTCCTTACTTTGCCCAGCCCTTAAGCAGTGCTGCTTGGGCAGCGGGAGGCACCGCTGTCTTGCAGGTGAAGGTCTAACAGCAAACCAGCTCAGCATGCTGGTAGGATACTGCAGACCCCTGGCTTCTCAAAGGGAGCATATATAGGGGGACAGCAAAAGTCTTGGTTCCTCAGCAGGTGCCATGGGATGCCTTGGTGCTGCAGAGCAGGGCTTTGTCAGAGGGGGAGAGGAGGCACTGCTCTGTGTGGACAGCTGCATTTTTCATCCTCTTTGCAATTAAAATAGGATGGGAGGGTTCAAGTGAAGGATGGATTTTTGGCAAGGGTTATCTTCTGATTAGAGGACAGACCCTTTCATAAAGGCCTCCAAAATATACCAGCTGGGAATGAATTTTGGTATGCACCATCAGTTTCCAGATGGGAAAATGTCCATGTTCTGCTTCCAGCCCTCTGAGACACCTCCTGCTCCACAGCCAAGTCCAATTAGTGCTAATACTGTGGCAACTTCAATTGCTGGTGACAATATGCTTTAACTTGTGCATTCAGGCTCACTCCACTCTTCATGAAAAGCGAATCAAAATCCTCCTTCTGTGGTGGAGCTGAAGGAAGCAGTGTGAAATTGCAAACCCAGCTCTGGCTACAGTTTAGCATTGGCTACAGCGGCATCTTTCCCTGATCACAAAATACAGTTGGGGTCCTGTGGGTTTTAAGGTGCCCTGTGGAATTTCAAAACTTGCTTTAACAGATCAGCAGAGGGAAGGTGAGAAATAGCTTCTTTCCTTCAGGGACTGGCTTGATGGGGCTGTAGATACTTTGTGACTTGCACACCTGCTAATCAATGGTTAGCCATATAAGATTTGATCACTAGAGCCTGTAAGGAACACGTGCGCTTTTTTTTTTCTTTTTTTTTTTTCTTTTTTTTTTTTTTCCCTTTTTTTTTTTCCCCCTGATAGAAATGTGGTGTGGTTTGGGTTTGTTTTTTTTTTTCCCTCCCCTCAGACTTAATGTTCTTACTATCTTTCAAGTTTTTAAAAATAGGAATGCTGCGTTGCTATGGCTCCCTGTGCTACTCTGGAGCAGCTTTCTCTTCTCTTTGATGCAATTCAGGTTCACGATGTGGTTTGACAAGACACCAGCCCAGCTCGCCGCCTAGTGGCTCCCTCCCGGGGGGGCGGGGGGACCGCGGCAGCCTTCACCGTTGACAGAAATTCATGAATAAAAAGAAAAAAAAAAAAAGCCCAAACGATCAGATGGCCTTTCTTGGCAAAGAGTCGAGGCATTAACCCTAGTGCATCCAGCATGAGACTTTTTTGTTACGTTCTGCAGTCTTAATGCCGTTTCTGTAGTTTAACTTTTGATAGGATGTTCTTTTCCATTTTCTGTTCTACACCCATGTGTGATGGATCTGAGCCCTGCCAAACGCTGGTCTGTTTCCCTCCAGAGGCACCTGCCATTCAGTGGTCTTTTCCATATATGCTTCGTCTAAGAGGCTGTGGTGCACATTTCAGGCTAGGCTCATGGTTAAGTGCTTTGCTTAGAGCACTCCTGATTAGATGCTGCTGATGAAATTCCCTCAAAGTCCTTGCTTTAAGAGTGTACTCAAGTCTTGCATTCAAATTTTGGGAAAATGTGGATCTGCATATCTGTGGGGCAGCTGAATACTTACCTCAAAGGGACCAAACCATACTGTGGCTTTGAACACCTGTTACCTGTGCAGAATCCAGACCTCCCTCTGCAGCTCACAGACCTCTCCATTGGCCTATTTTTAAATAACTATGATTTTTAAAGTACATTTTGTTTCATGTTGCAAACTTTATTTTCATTCTCAGAGCAAAGGTGAACATTTTGGAAAAACCTGAGCAAAAAATCCTGTTCATCCAATTTTGAGTTATGAGAGTGTGAAATGAATGCATTTGTTCTGCTTTCAAATAATTATCCAGCAGGGGGGTTTCTGTTGGTGTGGTCAAACAACTCAAAGCTAGCTTCACTTCAAACTTCAAAAATTGGTTTACAGTGTTAGACAAGGGATGCTTACTTTGTTAAGGTTAGAGAATTTTTGAACGGAATACGAACATTTGAAGGTGGTGTCTGTTACTTTAGTGTCTTTTTAAATTTTTATTGTACATTCACTGGGCACTATATTTCTTGAAGTATTTGAATGATAGATAATTTAGAAGTGTTTAAAATGCTTAAATGTGAGTGAAATAATAACAAGGAAAATAGAAATGGCAGAGAGCTGTCATCTTGTCCAGTCCACTACCTGCTCTATCATTCCTGCAGTGTATTCTCTTCTGATTTAAGTAATAAAAATGTCCCTACTCAAGCCTGCAAGCACCTTAATATAAAATGAATATTAAAATGTAACCATCACGCACTCGAAATAATCAATCAGACTCAATGCTGCCAGCTGTCTTCTTACAAAGAAAGCTCCTTTCCACCCCTGTGGAGAGATTTCCGAGCTTGCTGTATCACAGTATAAACAGGTCTCCACACCTGTCTTGATTGAGTAAAGACTGCAAAGTGATTAGAGCTCCCCTCTGCAGTAACCCACCGTGAGAAATACTTGAAAAACAGATTTTGTGAACTTACGGTTGGTCTTTGTGAAGGATCTGGAGAGACAGCAGGTAATCGAATGAAGAATTCACCCACTGCTGGTATGGTCAGGGTGAAAGAGAGCTGCCACACTCGACTAAAAACCTGTGAATTTTTGTGGCCTGACAGTGGTTAAAAACGCACAAATGCTGACTCGACACTGACTTTTTTCTGGTGTTTGAAGCTGTATTAAAACGAGATGGAAATGAGTTTTCAGTGTCTTGCCCAGCGTTCTTCCCTGTATTATTAGTGTCACAAATGAAATCATTTTTCAGCAAGATGGCTACCTCCAGTAGCAGTGTCAGCATCTTACATTTATTTATGACAGGCTGTAGTATCTTTTATCTGTAATTCCAAAGCACTTTACAAAGTAAAAAAGGATGGCTTAATTCACCGGTAAAATTCAGCCATCTCTGGGGTGAAATAGAGCAACTGTTTAACAGCACATAGTACGAAGCAGAGATGAATGCCACACCTCACTGGAGCTGCACAAGGAATTTCAGCTGGCAGAATGAAATTGCTAGAGGTGGATTTTTGCCAAGACATTGGGGCTGTTTAACAAGCACAAGAGATTAGTGGCAGTGCCACACATGCCTCTCATGTGCTTGTGTGAAGCAGGCAGCCAGCAGTTCCAGAAGTAATTTCAGGAGGGAGGTTGGCAGCTTTTCCAGCATGCAGACTTCACCAGCAGATGACACCTGCTTTCTGAGACCTCTTTCATCACAAGACCATGACATGTTTTGGGCAGATGTATCTAGATTTTACACTCATTATGTGCTTATTTCCCCTGGAAACTCAGCCCTGGGCAGGGGGAGACGTCCAACAAGACTGCTGTATACCCACCACTGGGTATAGACAAGTGAAAACCAGAACTGGATGGGGAACAAAAGGGTTAATTACAATGAAGCTCTGGGAGGTTGCAGCCACACGGGTAATAGGACATCAATAGAAGATGGTCCCCCTAAAAGGATGTTTTTCATAGCTTTCTTCCCCTTTAAAATAATGCATTATTGGCAGATTAAGCCCTATGAGTGACATGAGGTACCTCAAACACAGACTGCTGCAAGAAATGCTTTCCAAGATGCTGACACTGCCCTTCTGCATCTGAGTGGTGATGTGTGGCATGGTGAGAGCTTAGAAAAGCTGGAACTTAGGCCATGACAAAATGCTCTTCAGCATCAGCAAGGGACTGTGAAGACTTTGAGGTGCAAAGTACAGATGCTTGCAGCCTCTGAATAAATCTGAACATCTAGCAGTTGCTCTTCAGTATGGCTAGTATGTATTTGTATTCATGTCAAATAGCTGTTCTGGGAGGGAGTGTGGGATGTTGGGCTTTTCAGCATTTGACTTGGTGAGATCCAGGAGGTATAGCAGGACCGATCTTTCAGGGTTCTGCATGTTCTGCTCTCCTCATCTCAGTTTCCTTTTCCTTCTCTTTCCTTGCAGGCATGTAGTTGAGATACTGGGAGAGCTCTACTTGCAGATCTATTTTGGTTTTAATGTAGTTGTGAGGAGGAGGAGGAGGTCTTGTTTTTTGCCAGTGTGAGACTACTGGTCAGATCAAACAAGTACCTTGGAGATGGTGCCAAGTCACAGTTTCTCTGGTGGCTCTGGAAAGATGCTAGTTCTAGAAGAGGCCCCAGTTTGACTGGCTAGAGTGAGAAGTTTGCTTCATTTACTGATTTGCATTTTTGTCTCCAAGCAATTTTTCATGGAAAGCTCAGGTTTGAATTGATGAAGGCACAAGCTTAGCAATGGTGTGAAATTGATTTGGAATAGTTTATTATAGTTCCATGAAATTGCTTAACAAGAAAGTTTGGCAGAGCAAAGAAGCCAAATGAGAAGAGCATGGCACTCCCAATAGTGGGTGGCGCTGGACATACCATGTAGGCCAGTACAGAGGGGTAGAATTAGCCACAGGGGAGTGGAGAGCTGCTCAGGTAAGAAGCATCCACCACTTTCCATTGGGGATCAGGCTGGTTTGTGCTGTTGCTGGTTGCTTCTTTTTTTGCCACCCACTTCTGGATCTTCATGAAGCCTGGAGAAGGGGTCCTGCTCTTGGTGCTCAGCTGTGGCAGCTTTGAAACTTTTGTCACAGCCGTCAGTTGGCAGTGTGAAAACAGGTCCCCAGAGAAGGGCACTGACAGAAAGGCAGCGAAGGAGCATGGGGATGCGGTGCAGAAGGAGGAGCACTTGGGGAAATAAAAAGCATCACTGGGCTTGATTTTACAGCAGTCGCTGTGAAAGGCATGCAGGCTACTGCTGAGCTCGGCACACCGCCAGTTCCCCAAGTGGGAGGGCCTTGGGTGGCACTGACCTTTATTTCTCCATGTGGTTCATAGCTTACCTTTTCGATTGTCACAGGTCAGAACAGCAGTGCTGAAAGCTGGAAAGCTGCGTGGTTGCTGTGACCTTGGTTGTGGCCATTTTGCTGAAGCTGGGCAGCAGGGACTTCTACACCAGTGAATTCCCACAGCCTTCTGTTGTTGTCTAAGAAGTCAAGGGAAAGCAGCCATATAAATTTGTCACATTTGTGACAGAGGCTCATGCTGGAAATTTTTTTATGCCTCGGAAAAGAAAGCTGTGTGGTAGCACCTAGAGGTCTCATTTGGAGATGGCTGAGTGAGAAACAGTCCTCAGTCCACTTCCCTCACCATTATAGAAGAAAGGAAATGTGGGGTTCTTCAAGGAGACAAATGCTGTTGTGCCTGTGGCTATTTACTTAATCGTTACACCTCCAGCAGGGTGCTGCAGAAGACCATGAGCCCTCAGCATTCAAGGTGTTGCGGGTGCTGTCAGTACAGCAGTGCTCTGGTGAGGTGCCAGGGGGCCAGTTTGGTACCAGCAGGGTGCTGTTGAACAAGTTCTTTTGTGGTAGCACATGATGGTGGGACTGTGAAAGATGGTGATAAACTAAGGGAGGTCTGTTGTACAGGAGTAGCCCTCTGGTAACAACTTGCACCTTTATAGATGTAGACCTATGGCAAAAAGCTCATTTTCCTAGTCAAGTCCTTATGGCTCTTAGTTTTGCAATGTCTGCTGTGTATTTCACCACTAAAGATGCTGTTTCTTTATGTTTCTTCTTCAGACCAGGAATCTTTGGTCTTGTTAGTAGACATGGGAGTGATGGGCTTATTTTGGCCAGTGGGTGCAAGCGTAAATTTAGGATATATTCTTCTGCAGTGTTCAGAATATGTTCTTCTGCAGTGCATCTAACCAAGGACGTAAATGGTGGGCAGTCAAATAAAGGAACAGAAGATTGAACAAGTACATAGATGTTTGAACTAACAATTTTTTTACTTCCTCCTCAACCCACTGATCCTAATGGGTTTCCCACTGTTTGCCTGAGACAGTGCTGAGAGGGGTTGGGAGTGGGACTCTTGTGAGCTTGCCAGATCAACAGTAGACTTTGCTAATTGACATTTTCTCCTGCTTTGACATAATTTTGGGGCAGGCTCGCGGGAGTACTTTGAGGAAGGAGAGAACAGGAGGGTTGCAGGGGAGGCAATAACCCGTAGGCAAAACCCTAAAATTGCACTGACATATCCATACCTCCATGTTCATGGTGATCTGCAAACAGCCAGGCATCTACCCACTGTTCTTGTCATGTCCCCTGTGTCCTTCCCTTGCTCTCATCCTCCATCTTTTTCATCCTTCCCGCAATAAGTGATTCTTTTCTATAGAATTATTAAATCTTGGTTTAAAACAGAAGAACCACTCCATTTTCCCCACCCCCTTTCTTTCTTCTCTTTCATCTTTTCCTCCCATGGAAGTGTTTGAAGTAGCACAAGTTCCTGAGAAGGGAGGGTTTTTTTTCTCCCTTTGTGCTTTGGCTCTGTGTCCCTTCTTCATTATATCTTCCCTTTGTTATTTTGTTCTGCCTGCCTTGTCTCTCTGTTTTCTCCCCATCTCTCAACCCTTCTTCAAGGCTCTTTCTTCATTAATATGTTAATTTCTAGCCCAGGAATGCTTCTTGCACTCACTGTTCACCAGGGAGAGCCAGGGCAGAGAGAGAGAGGGAATAAGAAAATGGAGGAGGACAGTTAATTTACAACAGAACAGGACAAGGGATGCCAGTGAAGGAGGAATCTTGCACTAACTGGTATCATGATGCCAGGGAGGGTTATCCACGCTTTGGACTGGATTGGTCTTTTTCTATTGTTTTGATATTTTCAACTTCTGAGACATATTCCTAGTAGAAAAAGAAGTTCAAAATAAAAAAGGCCTAAATGTTGGGGGTTGTAAGTAGTTCCTTTTTAGCAATTTCCAAATTATTTTTCCCTCTGCATAGAATTTTTTTAAACATCATCCCTTCCTCTCACCCTAATATGGTGCCTTTTGTTTCACCTGATGCAAACACATTGCCTGCATAGTCTTTACATAAGGCTTTGGGCACATCTTGCAGGATGAACAAAACCATACCACAAGTTCTCTGAAGGGGGTTTTGCCCAACAGAAGTTTACAGAGTTTTTGTCTTCTTCAGCAGAGAAGTTCAGCTTCTGTTCACATAAAGAGATATGGATAAAGATTATAAGAGCACAGAAGCTATGTAACAGTGAAAATGTTAAGGAATCTGGGGCCAGAAGGAGCATAAGAACTGCAATTATAGACAGGTGTGATGAGTCAAGGATTTCTTTTTGCCTCCCACCAGCACAGTGATGAGGTGGAAGGTTGCAAAGGAGCGATGGAGGCAGGCACCTCTGCAGCATGGACCAGGTCTGGGAAGGCTGCAGAAAGGCAGCACTATTGCAATTCTGCCCTGAAATTAGGAAACCTCTAACTATTGTATTTGCTGCTGTATATCTAACATAGCAAGACCTCTGTCTGTGCTTGGAGTTCTATAATCATCATTGCCCAAGCAAATAATTAACAATGCAGCAATGAAAGTCAATGTAGGGGAGTTGGCTGGGCGGGTGGCTGGAGGTGAGAAAGCAGGTCTGAGGAAGGGCACACGGTAAAGGAAGGAGACAGGAAAAGACAGGCTCTAATACAGTGCTGCTAAACCGGTATGAGCTGGAAGCAAAATAACCGGGGAGGAAAACTCAGGGGGACTGCTGCAATGTTCTGTGAAGTCCAAGGCCCCTGAGCCAAGAGCCTTTCATATATTACATACACACAACTGTGTCAGACGAATATTATTTAGGTTGCAAAGGCAAGCACTTCAAACAGAAGAAGTTGCCAGAATTAAGTCTGCAATTTTAATACGGCACTCTTGTGTCTCTGCATTATAGAGCAGTGGTTTCAAGACCGCATACTATCTTTCAGGACAGGACCCCTGCCTGCCTCAGTATGCAGGATGGATGACATTTCCTAACTGAGCAGTGATTCAGTATTTTGTTTCTTTGCTTTGTTTAATGTGTACCTTTAAGCTTTGCATTGTGACTGCTTTCACAGGCTGCTGAGAAGTGACGATTCTTTGTCTCAAGGTGCTATCTGTGGCACACGTTAGGACAGTATCGCAGTGCATCATGAAGTTCGTGGATTTTCATCCTACTCCTGTGAGATGAGAGGATACAAGCTGCTTTATGTAAATCCATTGTATAGTGGAGAACTGAGATGCAACAAGATTAAGGTCAAAAATGTCTATTAATTTTTCATGGCCCATCTGAGACACCTAGAATCTTGTTATTCAAAGCACTGATCATTACAGAATGCTTTCTGTGTTCAAAGCAAATTTCTCTTTGGCTTCAACTCAGAAGTTCCTTAAATTGCCCCCTGCCAAATCTTGACTAGGACTGAGAACCATTTTTCAGTGATTTTTTATTAATGTAGAAATGGAATTGGTGACATGCAAGTTATATGGGCTGTTAATTGTTTGTTTTGCGGAAATCAACTTCAACCCAGGAGAAAAACAAAACAGTCTCCAAACTGTTTTCCTTTTCTAATTTTAATTTGAATTATTTCTTTCAATATATTTTAGATTAAACATGTAATTTCTTATTCAAATTAGTTTATAATTTCAATATGTATCTTTTATTTGAAAAAATATTTGAAAATGTTCAGATTCAGAGGAGGGCAGGCTGAACTGTGTTTTGTTTCCACAAAGTCAAGACTCTATACTTACTGATTTGCCAAAATTGGGCTCTCAACACCGTACTTATTTTTGTTTGAAATTGCCACCAGACCAAAAAAAAGAGCCAGAGGGTTTGTCCAGCTTTTGTCAAGCATCCAGAAAATAAGGTGCACAGATTTAATGACTGCTTGCAAAAAATCTGCTTTAAAAGAATTTTACTGACCTCTTCTCCCTGGTATCCAGTGGTAGGATGGATAGGAATGGTTCAAAGCTGAGCCAGGGAGGTTTAGACTGGGCATTAAGAAGCATTTCTTCACTGAGAGGGTGGTCAAACACTGGAACATGCTTCCTAGAGAGGTGGTTGATATCCCAAACCTGTCAGTGTTTAAGAGGCTTTTGATCAGCCCTGAATAGGTCAGGCAGTGGCACAAAATTGTCATTGTAGGTTACTTCCAACTGAAATATGCTATGCTGTGCTATGCTATGCTATTCTACTGGCATCACCACAACCCTTGTGCAGAGGTAGGGACAAATCCAGCCTTGCTGTACAGCTTTCAGTTGGCTTAGCCATATGATTGTCTTGTTTATCCCAGCCATTCTTTACCCCCTGATTACTGCCCACTTTCCAAACAGCTGAGTTTGATTCCCAGTTTAATCCATCTGATGCACTGAATGAAACAGGGGTTCTACAAGAAAAATTGTTGTTGATTATATCATTCAGGACTGATTTGTAGTGGTTATGCAAAACAGGCTGCATTCAGGTTGCCTGAACAACTGTAATGCTGATGTTTCCCCATTTTGCAGTGCTTCACTTTGTGTAATGAGTAAGCCCAGACCTTGCCAGTGTGCATGTTTTAGTGGTCATGAACTTTTCAGGTTTTCTCTCTACCACTGACCTCTTTTGTCTTGTCCCCTCCAGCTTGCCTTGTCTTTTCTCTCCTTCTGGCTCCTAGTTCCAGTCTGGTTCTTACCTAGCAAAGCTAGGATCTGCCTCACGGATGTCTCATCTAAGCTCTGGACCCTGGATCTAGAAAAATCCAGCTTCCACTTCCGTACTCTGTAGCCCTTGTTTCTATCCATTTCCACTTATCTCATGTTCTGGCTCCTTGCCCCATCTGTCTTCCCCTACCCTCAGCTCTGAGAAGTCCCAGTCTCTTTGCCCAAATGGTCCAGGTGTTACATGTCCCAGTTTTCTTCTCCCATGTAACGTTTCAGTCCCATACTTCTCCCAGTGTTGCAAGTCAGTGTATCCTGATCACCTTCCTGGCTCTTTCCCACTGCTTTGGAGTTAGTCAGCCTCCTTTTCCAGCAATCCCTGTGTGCAGGGAGCAGGCAGGATCACGGGAGATGCAAACCGAAGAGGTGCAGTCCTCCTCCTCTTGCTTCCCCAGTTCAGAGATAGACTTTCCTTGAGCTCATGCATAGAGAAAGTTCTGTAAACTACAGAAGGCCCAGTGAGGAGAGGATTTTAGAAAGAGGGTTTTTTTTAAAGGTCTATTAAGTCTCTGTTGAAGAAGTGTAAATTGCAGTTTTTCCAGAGGCTTGTGACCTGTCTAGGTTTTCACAAGTACGACAAAAAATCAGCACAAACATGAAAGGAACCTTTTCTTCCCTTTGAAACCTGAATTTCAAAATTCAAGTCCCTTGAAAGCAGAGAACTTGCTGGAGCTTTTTAAAAAGATCACTATTTTTTTCTTAATGTCGGTAAAATAGTTTCTTTCCTCTAGCCTGGTTTTGGAAATGAATGGACCACTTTTGCTTCCACTTTCCTCAAATATCAAACCTGGCATAAGCATATGGTATGGAAAATGTCAATCTGAAAGATAAAATTTGGTGTAGCTAGAGGAATGTGCAAGGAAGGCTTTATGGTAGGAAGCAGAGGGCAGCCTGAAGAGACAGTGGTACTAGCTCCAGCAGTGCAGATCACCTCTATCTGTGGGCTTCCTGGAGCATTTTTAGATCAGGGAAGGTCTGTTCACTGGCTGAACATGTCCTTGTAGGGGCTTAAACCTAGGGCTCTGTCAGCAAGCAGAGAAATGATTTACTTTATTTCCGTTTGAATTAAAAACAATGTTTCTTAAAAAAACTGCCTAGCCCAGGCTTTCAGCACCTTTAAGACTTATTTAAAAATGCATGTCACACAATGAAGGAAAATCCGTGCCAGTCCCCAGCGTGGAACTAAAACCAACCAGCCAAGCAGTTAGAACAAACAAGCAAAAGAGTGGAAAAAATCCAATCCTCCACAGGCCATCTTTCTCGTTCTTCTCCTCTCTCTCCCTCCTTGCTTCAGCCATGGGTGTTCAGCTACGAGGCTGTATTTTGCAGTCCTGACTTCACCAAAGTGTGTTAACTCATGCAGCTCATTAATTGTCCCCAAACATGGGAAGTCTTGATGGGAAGAAAACAATGCCAGACTCTTTGTACAAAATTTCTAGGAGCCTAATGGCACCGTGAGGTTACAGGTTCCCCTTGAGAGCTCTGGCTATGTGCTACAGAGCATGGCAGACTGGAAGAGGGGACAAGTTTGGATCAGGATGCTGAGAGAGATTTGGCAATTTGTTTCAACAGCCAAGCATCTTCTGACACTTGATGCATCCTCCCTTGGCCTCTCCTTGGAGAAAGCCTAGTGGAAAGCATCACTTCTGTGGACTCCAGGACAGGCATTCCATGCTCTGGGAAGGGGGTTTCAGACTGGGTGGCACAGCCATGAACTTCATCACCAGTGCCGACTAATATTCATGCCCACTAACGGCAACGTGGTAGAAACTGTGAGATGAACAAGGTTCAGAGCCATATTGCTCTCCTGAGCCAGTCCCCTTGTCAGATAGTTCTTGTGAGTGTCATCTGCAGCAGAAGGGCAGGGGCTTGAGTGGGGCTGAATTATGAACTTCCTTCTCCGGGCAGGTAAGTGATCCTGGCTGGCATTCAGCAGACAGCGCAGGGAGCTTCCCTGGCTGCTGCCCACTTTATACCTTTCTCAGGGATAAATAAAAGTCTCCAGGGCTATTATGATGCCCTCCTCACATGAGCCTGAAATGTACTGAGTACAGATTGCAGAAAAGGAGGAAACAGAAAAAAAATCAGCATCTCAAATGATGTGCGAGAAGGCTGGTGCCTGTGGCACTGCATGTATTCAATTTCAGTGTGCTGTATTTACTTCTGTTTCCCTTCTCTGAAAAGGCAACCTTCAGGCACTCCGCTAAATGGATTGAAAGGTTTGTCTGGTTTTAATGATGCTTTTGAAAGAGCCTGTGTGTTATTCCTCCACTCAAATACTTCTGAGAGATTTTGCAATGCCTCTTGGTAAATCAGAACATTATGAATACCTTGGCATTTAGTGAGGAGGCAACGTTCTGTTCTGGGACTACTTTAGAAGGAGTGACTGGGGTTAACAAGCTAATGTTTTCTAGGAGAGGGTATCCTAATCTGGGAGAGTATGGGAACAATCAGTGGATTAATTAAGATGTGTGTGATGGAGTGATATGAACATTTAACTATAGCAACCAGATGAATTGGAAACACAGCTTCTGTCTCAGGTGGAATCCTTCAGGGACGCAGAATCTATTTGCCCTATGAAGTACAATTCCCTGTGCACTTTTACAGCAAACCTGTCTTAGTGGAGTCAGACTCAGGCTCTACCCTTAATTATCATGGTATAAATCTGTAATACCAGTGTCCAAAATGAGGAAGACTGAGTGCCACAGAAGAACTGGCTAGCAGAGAAAACTGAATGGAGTCACAGTAGTTTACCTGCACAGCTGAGATAAAACCTGGCTCTATGGCTTTAGCAGGGGAGAGAGGAACTCAGTGAGCTGGCTGGTTCCTCAGTATGACAGTCGTGAACCAGCACCCAGGGAAAAAAAAAGCTGGAGCATGGTTTTTTTTGGTTGGGTTCTGCCCCCCCCCCCCCCCCCCCCCCCCCCCCCCATTCCTGAGTAGCCTGGGCTGCACACCAGTGAAAAAGGATTGAAGAGCTTGGGGGAGAAGAGATTTATTTGTTCCCACTGACTGGTATTACTTATGCACATAAAATGCTTGCATTAGGGAAGAATTCCTACTTGGTACTTCTGTGACCTCAAGGAGAAACCGCTGTAGGTGTGGCACATGTATTTCATTATTAGTACAGTTACATACATCCTTTGCGAGGCTGGGGCTGGCACTATGCCCCACAGCGAGGGTACTCTGCATACCACAGTCAGACTTCAAAGAAGATCTAAGTATTTTCTATGATATAAAATTACTTCAGAAGATGGTATTTAGAGAAATTCTTCTATATCAATATATATGACAACTTCAAATTTAGGGGGCCTTTCCAGGGAGACTTCGGTTGACATTCTTATCTGAACAATCAGGCATTTAGGACTTGAGGTCCCTGTGCCTTAACCACTGGGCTCTTTGGAGGGGAAAGGAAGATCTTGGTGACTGGCTTGAGGAAGGCAGTGGAAAGGGCAGAGGACATTTGCATCCAAACCCCTGTGAATAATGATGTGAAAGAATGGATGTGAATTGTAAAAGGCTTTGTCTCAACAAGAGCATCACCTTCTCTTGAGCTCTCAAGAGTGTCTGAAGCCACTTTCTGTCTCACACCTTATAAAAATTGAGCCTAGTGTGTGAGCACTAGCTTTTAGAAATTATGGGCCAGCAGCTGAGCCCAAATTCCTGCTGTGCCATATGGCACCATGTGGGCATGGAAAAATAGCCAGGACTGGAGTCCTGAGTAGGTCCGTTGCCTGATTTTCATTCAAGCGAAAGATAGTGATACAGATAGCAGCAGCAATTCTATTTCTAAGAGGTATCATGTTAAAGAGCTTGTTAATAGCCTCCTGCCTCCTTCCCAGCCCTTAGGCAACCAGCATGGGCAGCAAGTGTAAAGAAGCAAGGATATGCAAAGGGCAAAATTTCATTCCAGCTCAGGGCATGTTCTGTGATGCAACAAATGAGCAGTTAGAGGGAAGGCTGGGATGGAAATCTGCAGTGCTCCTTCCCAGAGCTGGAGATAGTTGTTCAAGGCAGACAGTCGGGGTGTGGATGGAGCTGAGTGGGACTGCATGAGTGGGAGAAGAAGCATGCCTGACTGACTCTGGCAATGGAGGGGTGCCTATTCTGGCAGCAGGTGGGTGAGCATGTGGGCTACAATGAGAGCGTGGTGAACATGCATGACTGAATTATTAGTTCGCTATGCACGTGGCTGAGTCAGGTTGTGAGAAGAAGGTGGTCAGTGGATCAGATTTCTTCTGCCCTTCTGGTCATGGTACGAGACCAGTGTTTTGACTGGACTGTGAATCTAGAACTCCCAGTGAGCAATAGCTCAGCATTGAATCCACCTTTTCAGCTTTCTGAAACAATACAGCACTCTAATTCCCTCTGGGGCTTTGTGGACCAGTTTCCAGCTATTGTAAATTGCTGCAGGGCAACAAATCCATTTACATCTGGGTAATAGAAAATATAAATTTTGCACCCTCTTCCTTGTCTGTCCACCTGTCTTATTTGGCCACCTTTGCTGCTTTGTCTTCGTTAGTTCTCCCTGGCTGTCACTTGAAGCTAAAATGGACTTTCTTGTTTCCCCTATTGATTCTTCCTTTCAAATGTGGTTAACAGTGATCTTAGATTCTGGGCCATGTACGACCTGTTCCTTGGGGAGAGGGAAAGGCAGAACAGGACCAATTTATAACAAGAAGCACCTGAAAGCAGGGTATAAACCAGGCAGAAAGCAGTGGAGATAGCTCCGAGCATGCATGCTGGTGACCAGACTCAGAGCTACACAGGGTGGAGATTTGCAGCTGTCCTGAACTGGAGAGTGTTCTTCTTTTGGCCCTTGTTATGAGTGAGGTTGCTGTGCTGGACCACAGGAGCTAGAGGCTATGCCATCCTCAGTCTCTTGAATCACAGAAGCTGTTGTAGTGGAAGAGCCTCTAGCACCAAGAGAGAGTGGGAAAGCCAGAAGGTTAGAGGGGGAATAACAAGGAGAGAGAGAGAGAGATGGGGAGGATGTGGGTGTTTCTGCCCTGTATGTGCTTCCCATGGGGGCTGTGGCTTCTCTCAAGCTTGCAGTGAGTTGCATGCTTGCTCAGGGGCTGGAGATGGTTGCCATTAGGAAAGCTGCCTCCAGCCCTGCAGCTGGAGGGGGTGATGATTTCTGGGCTAAGACCATTTAGGCTCTGAGTTAAGTGTTCTCCCTGAAAAGCTCTTCTCCTTAGTCTATGGTTTGGATATGTGCTCCTCTTTCCAGCTGTGAGAGGCTACGACTAATGGAGTGTGTGGTGTTTCTGGGGGATGGGTGTGAAGAAAAGACCACAGACAATTGGGCTTCCAAGCACCAAGAGGCTCTAAGTCAGGAAACCCAGCTGATACTAACCTTGTGCATTCTTTAGCTGTTGGGTTTCTTTTACTGAATGAATATCACATGCCCTCCCTTCGTGCATCATCCCTCCCTGCCCCCCCTGCTCTGGGCTTTAGATCAGCCTCCTTAATAAGAAGTGCTCTGTTTTTAGTCCCAAGTGAGTGCCGAGCCCTTCACTGCAGGGCTTGCTGTTGCCTGGAGCTCTTGTCTGAAATAGCAAGCTGGCTCTTCAGGCATGCTGCTCACCCCTGAAGAGCCAGTTGGAGTTGGGGTACCCTGCATTGTGCATGGGGTCTCACAGCCCGCTCCCACCCCAGCTCCCTTTATTCAACATCATCATCAATGATTGGAAGGCAGGAGTAAAAAGCAAACTCTGCATTTGTGGTTTATAGGAAATTCCTTCAGGTAGTCAGCTGCCATACTGATGACTCTAGAAGAACCTCGCAAAAATTCATGGGTAAGAGGGCCCTGTTACTAAAGGGAATTGGAAAAATCACACCCCTGCCAAGCCTAGCCCAGGACTGTCATGGGTGCATTGGGAATGTGTCTCCCTGTCATGTGACACTGACCAGAGCATGCACCAAGAGATGCATCCTTTCTTTTACCTATTCCACTCCCCCCCCCCCCCACCCCCCAATGATGCCTTTTGCAGGGTGCTCTCAAGGTGGTGTTTCTCTGACATGTATTTTGAAGTCCTTCAGCTGCCTCCATCTTTATCTTTGAGAGAGATTGCTCATATTTCTTCCATCTCAGTACTAATTTCTTGAGACTTCCTTGCTTGACCCTCCTATACCTTCTTCAGTATTTCAAGAACAAATAGTCTTTCCTGGGGTTAAGATACATCAAATGTAAAATGCGTGAAAGGTAAAAGGCTAAAAGGAGAAGACTTAAAACTACAGTGTCTAATTAAAGTATGGAAATAGCTGCTTTAAGGGAATATTATGGAAGATAGTTTAAAAAGATACCAGAATGGATTAGCCAGCTTTCTAAATAGGACTAGCCCCAGCTGTTACACAGGGCTTGGCAGGAGCAATAAAGGCTCATGCATCAATTCTGCAGGGACAGGAAGAAGTTCATTTGGTCAGTGATGGGAGGGACATGTAGATGCTTTCATAGCTCTGTTCCAGGGTGGGAATCCTCTGTCACCATTGTAATGGATAATGATGAAACTGAGGCACAGGGCAGGGCTGCAGGATGGAGAGCAGGCTCATCTTTAAGTGACTCAGCCTGGCCATATGCTTACCGCTCACTCTGGGACTTTCATTCCTCTTTGTTTTCTACTGTGTATCGTGGTGCAAGAAAGGGAACTGCAGCTCCCTCTCCAATGTCATCATCAGCTTTCTTTCACCCTATAGTTGTGCACCTGAGCCATTTCTACCATGGGTCCTTCTGCCTACACCTAGGATAGCTCCTGACTGAAGTAGTGAGAGAGCAAATACTGTGGTCAGGGACCACAACGGACAGCTGGCACTCTGTGGGAAGGAGACTCTGAAGCAAGAAGGTTCTCTTCAGTATCTAAAACATGGCTACTTAGCTCAACTGTCCATATGCATTGGCTCTGAAGTGCTGGGCTAGAAAAATCAGAAAAACTAAACCTTGCTTGTGAGATTGTTAATGTTTCTCACTACTGCTAAAACAGATCCAGAGTTTCACCTTGCCACAACACTACCTCTCCATCCATCCCTTTCTACAGCCACATTTTTTGCCCTTTACTCTTTCCTTCCTTTGTCCAGCCTCCTTCCTACTCTTTACCTGTCATACCTGATGGCAGGGTGATTTAATGTTTTTGTTTAGTTGTTTTTTATTATGCTATTTGTTAGAGTAACTGGAAAGACCTACTGCTTCTGTTCACACTTATTTGAAGGTGGGACTGAAAAACTGTGTGTTGTGCAGGTGTGTAAGAATGGGTGACTGTGACATGAAACAATAGATCGTAGTTCGATGTTTGGTTATTTCATCGGAAAATAGATGTGCAAAAATTACCTAAGCTGTCTGTTCTTTGAGTGGAGGACTGTACCAGGTCACCTCCAGAGGTTCCTTCTAACCTGAATTTCTCTGTAAGTCTAAAAAACTTGTTTGCTGTAGTGGTATTTTCATCCTGAGGTGTGTTTTTATTTGTTTGTCTTACAGTGCATGACATGGTGGAACAGGACAGTATCTAGAATCTTGTTGTCTAGGCACAGAAATCCAATCAAGTGTTTCTCCTTTTACAGCCTAAACAAATCTTACTTTGCAGGAGAGCACAAACTTACAATTTGAAGAGCTCATCTGTAGAAGTGTTTCGCCAATCAAAGGCTGCAATGCCAAATGGGGTCAAAGTCTTTACCTTTTTGGAGTGTTTGCTAAATGATGGCTTTCAGCTGGAAGTGAAACTGCAAGGCTGAAACCGGACCCACAAGTTCATCTTTCAGCAGAGTTCCCTCTTTTCCTGTCAGAATGGTTTACTTTGAGAATCTCTGTGGGCTGCACTCGGTCTTCTTACTAAAGAAGATGGGCTCTGAACTGCCTATCATAGCACCTCAGCTTTTTCCTAGAAACCCAGCTATTCTCGCATGGTTTTTCCCATGTCAGAATAAAATGAATCTGAGAGAAGGGGTTCGTGATGGCAACTTCATTGTTCCTAATGATTTAATATTTTCCTTCCAAGACACTGTGATAGCCACAGTAGACTTGATTCTGGTTTTCCATAACGACTCTTGAGAAGGACTTTGAGGGATATCAAACACTGTAATTTTTTTAGACGTTAAGAAAGCAGGGTCAAGAAACCCTGCTTGGATGACTGGCTACTTGATGTACCATGGCAACTGGCCCTCTGGAGGCACTGGAGGCCTAGCTAGTTTCTTATGTCCCTTCTCAGCTACCTCTGTCAGAACTGCTCTGTAAGGACTGAGCCTGGGATTGACAGATGACATTTGCAACTCAAGAGGCCAGGGGTGCTCAGAACATTATTCCAGGGCCCATGCCACTGAGCTGCATCCCTGCACAACCTCCACCATGCAAATTCCTCTTCAGTCACCAGCTACTGGTCATGGTGGCAATGTTTGCGTGTGGGATCCAGGAGCCCTGAAGTTCCCATCCCAGCTCTCAGCCTGCCCTGCCCAGCAGACCCTAAAGAAACCTGTAGCACTGCCACCCTGGCTCAAGCTATTTTCTAACACCACTAATATCCGTGGCCGTTTCGTAGCCAGCTGAAGCAGCATGTTTTGGAGTGGGTCAGCCTCCCCTCTTCCACACAAGCTATTGGAAGAGCTGACTGCAAACAGATTTTCACTGCCCCAGTGTGGACTGATGTCAACCAGTGCCCAATGAGAGCTGACAAGCTGACAGACCCGATCTGTCAATGGAGGATGAGGAGGGGGGAAAGAGAACGCCTCTTGCTCATGCCTTCAAGAGACAGAGAGCAATTTTACAGATGGGCAGCAAAGCTCTTGTAAGTGATACAAGTCCATATTTAATAGCCTATCCATTTTTGTGAAGGCAGCTGCAGGTGCAGGGGGTACAGGGATAAAAAAGATTCAGTGCCATGCACAAAGTAGCCCATAGGAATCCAGCTTCCAGGGGCAGGCTCCTGTTTAGTGCTGTCTCTAACCAGTAAATAATTGGGAGTGGGCTGGCAGAGAGCCCCCGCTAAGCTCAGAAGTAGAAGTTCTCTTGAACTTTTGAGAACCAGACTTGAGGCCACAAGAAATCATTCTTTCCCCTTTTGACTCATGCATCCTGTATTGCAGAGTACTGAAGAGTAATTGTGATAATGAGGTTAGGAAGAAAATATTGGAAATTCACTCCTTTCATTGGTGCATGGTTAGCTGAATGCACAGTGAAGGGGTCTGGGCTGAGATCTGTCCTTTCAGGAGAGCAGAGTCCTTTGGGTACTGCCCTCACCTTTGATGAAGCTGAAGGTGTAGCTTTGCTGCAGAAGGGAACTTGTGCCCTTGGGGTAGGGATCACAGTGTTGTCTCAACTAGTGGGTCAGAATTAGGGCAGACAGGGAGTCCTCACAGCTTTCTCCTGCCCATGGGGCATGGTAGCTTGTCAAGGCTCTGAATCAGACCTCATCTCTCAGCTAGCTGTGACCCAAACTTGAAATCGTCTGGGCCTATTAACTTGCCCCATATCATCCCTCATATTGGCCTACAGAATGACACCCATCAACTTACTTCAAGATTTTAAAGGGGCCCAGCCTGAATAGAAGCATCCCTTGTGAGCTCACCTGTTGGAAGCTGATCCCAACTGAACAGGCTTACCAGGATCTTCTCAATATAGATCATGGTATCATAGACTCATAGAGTGGTTTGGGTTGGATTCATAGAATAATAGAATGGTTTGGTTTAGAAGGAACCTTTAAAGATCATCTAGTTCCAACCCCCTCTGCCATGGGTAGGGATACCTTCCACTAGACCAGGTTGCTCAAAGCCCCATCCCACCTGGCCTTGAACACTGCCAGAGATGGGGCATCCACAGCTTCTCTGGGCAACCTGTTCCTGTGTCTCACCCTCACAGTAAAGAATTTGTTCTTTCTATCTAATATAAATCTACCCTCTTACAGTTTAAAGCCATTACTCCTTTTCCTGTCACAACAGGCCCTGCTAAGAAGTTTGTCCCCTTCTTTTTTATAAGCCCCCTTTAGGTACTGGAAGGCTGCTATAAGGTCTCCCCAGAGTCTTCTCTTCTCCAGGCTGAGCAAGGCCAACTCTCAGCCTGTTTTCATAGGAGAGGTGCTCCAGCCCTCTGATCATCTTTGTGGCCTCCTCTGGACCTGCTCTAACAGGTTCATGTACTTCTTATATAAGGAGCCCCAGAGCTGAATGGTGTACTCCAGGTGAGGTCTTATGCTTCTTTTGATGCAGCCCAGGATATGGTTGGCTTTCTGGGCTGCAAGCATGTATTGCTAGGTCATGTTAAGCTTTTTATCAGATCTCGTCAGATCTGGAAATCAGCACTGAGTTGGACTTAATTTATTGGTTGCTGCCCAAGCAAAATCCATGTGAAAAAAACAATCGTGTGCTGACTTTTCCACATTGACCAGTTTACTGCTTAAGTCCGTAACAGGTCGTTATTATAATTTCTTTTTTTTCTTCCTCCAAAATGCAGACTGGTTTCAGGTCTCACTAAGAGTCCAGGCAGAAGCCTGACAATTTTTCCCCTGATGCTGAGCTCATGAAGGCATCATTGTGGTAGCTTTCTGTCAGTCATCTAGGAAGTTATGGAGCAGAGAAGAGCCAGTCAGCTGCTCTTCCCTCATCAGGAAAGCTGGGAAAAATTCTGCCACTACCTATGCTCACTCCCTTTATCCCAGGTAACATGACTAGTGGTGAGAATATCTTAAAAGTGGTCTGGGCTTGGGCTCCAATCTCAACAATAGACAGAGCAGTGCAATGAATCAGTTGGTGGTCCAGCAGAGCTGTGGTTGGGCTCTGTGCATGGAGCACATGGGTAAGGATTTTGCTTCTGCTGCAGCATTGTCAGTGCAGGCTGGGTGCTTAACTTCATCAGTGCAGATAATTTAGAGATGTGAATGGTCAGAATGCAGAGCACTTCAGAATCCCCTGCTCTGAAAGGTATGTGGGAAAACTAAGCTACTATTGTATTAGAAGTTAAGCTACTCCATCGGTGCTGCACTATCAGTAGTAATCCGAACACATAGCTTAAAAGTATACAAACCAGGCCCTTTCTGTTAGGTCCATGTACTTTCCTGTGGCAAGGTAGAAACTGACATCTTCTTGCTTTATAACTGTCTGATTTGCAGTCTTTCTTTCCTTCTTCCCCCACCCTCACAGCAGCCTGTCCTCATACTACTGATTCATTGTGCAATCAGATGGGTGATAACAGATGCTTCAGGAGAAGGGAATCTTCCTCCACAATTTGCTTAGCCAGTTGTGTGGTTGGAGTAGGAGTCAATTCCTTCCTGCCGTCTGCAGCCGTCTGCAGCCTGAAACGACTCATCCATTCCTTACCGTCCTAGGGGTACAACTATAAATACTAGCAAGGGTTCACAGAATTTGCCATCCTTTTTAAAGTTCTTTCTCCAAAATCTGTCTTTGACCGCTTCTTACAGCAGTAAAAGGCTTCTGATGAAATACAGCACGCAAAGGGATGTGAATAGCTGATCGTTCATTTCTCTGAGCTGCCTGCCTTCTGAGTGTTGCAGGAGAGGGTTAGAAGGCAGTATTAACCCATTTTCACAGTATGCTTCATTTCCATTAGCAGAATTTCCTCTAGTTTTTCACTTGGCTGTAACATGACAAGATCTGTCATAACTTAGAGATAGGTTGGGACATTTGCTGCACTGAGTGGGATAGACACAGTCGAAAGGGATGTGGCCCTATGCAGATGTGGACCCAGCAACTTTTAGTCAGACACAGCCCTTCTTCTTGCATCAGTAGCTAAGTCTGCAGGAAAGTAACATTTCCATCTTTATTTCAGTGATTAGGAGTGACATTCTCTTTCTACAGCCATCTGGAGTGTGAAAACAAATATATTTGTGTGGTCCAAATCGATCCAGAAAGGTGGAAAGTGAAGCAATGGCTATTAGAAAAACTATCCCTCTCTGCCTTACTCCTTCCTGCCCACCCCAGTTGTTTCATTTGTCAATCCTTATTTCCTCCCACTCTTCAGATGGGCCAAATTTGGCTCTGTCTGGCAGAGGAGAGGGCACCAGAATGTCATGGTGGGAGGGGAGTGGGGCTGGGGATTGCAAGGATGGGGTGCCCTCGGGGCTGGCCAGTGATGGCTCCCAACCCCAGCCCCCCATCCAAACCCATTTCTGGGATCCTGACTGACTTTGGCAGTTGGCTGCCAATGCAAGAGGGTTTCCATGGCAATGTACCAGTGCTGCTTGCTCCCTCCTCGGCTCTCTGCCTTCCTTTCCCTCCCTCTCCCTCTCCCTCTCCTCGCCCCCCTCCCCAGCCCTCCTGTTTCTCAATCCTGTTGCCATGGAAAAGTCACAATCCACAAAGAATTTCAAATCCCCCCCTACCCGTTGGTGTTTTTTTTTTTTTTTTGGTGTTAAAAGTTTGCTTTTCAGTTTAATGTGTGGGTAGGGGAGGCCCATCTGCCTCTTTGAAACCTTGTCCCTGGGCAAGAGTGAAGTCTCTCTCTTGCACTTGAAGGTTCTCCTTGAGGGAAGGTGATGGGAAGTTGCAGAGGGGAGCTCCAGCTGATAGGCATCCCAGAAGGGTTATGGCTTTGAAAAGTGCTTATGTGACACTGGAGGTTATGACTTTTTTTTTTGAAGGGACTGTGTCATTTGGTGTCTGGAGTCTGAGTCAATGACGTTTAAGCACCCAAGACGTGTTGGAGAAAAAGGAGGAGTGAGAGATTTCTGAAAGGTGCCTTCTCTGGAGGCTGCTTTTTCTGAAGTGATCATAGTGACTGCTGCCAACAGAAAAGGGTGCAGACAACTCATATGCTGCCACAATATGTGCACAGCAAGAGCTGCGGAAATGATGCAGCTGAAGGTACTGAATGAGACCAGAACTAGAGCCCACATTATCCCACCTGGTGCTCATGCTAATTCCCAAGCTTTCAGGGTGTGTCCGCACTCTATCAGGACTTGTGTGTGAGGTTTTTACGTTATGTTTTAGTTTGTTAGCTTAAGCACCAATTAAAGGTGAAATCAGTTAAGTTTCTGCTCAAATTAAATAAACTTGCCTAGGTCTTATCGGAAAAGCCTTGCTGCTCTGGGTAGCAGAGCTGGTTGAACTGGAGGGAGCTGTGATATGGTAATAGATGTGGGAATTGATCTTCTGCGGCACTCTCCATGGAAATGGTCTCACTCCCAGCACGCTTGCTGTTTCCATCTGTGCTATGTTCAGGCTTCCTGCAGTGGGCACTGTGGCCTGGGATCCTCAGACGCATGTTGGAAAACCTTATTCACAGTATTTCTAGGTCCAAGGAGTCCTGGAAGTCTCCTGAGCAAAGAAATATTCTTGGGAGATTTCCCACTCTCTTCAGGAGGGAGAAGGGAAAGGATTCATATAATATATCCCAAATTTGGACCTTGTACTTATTTCAGACCTCCTGACACTCTTTTATTGGGCATGATGTTAGCATCATGCCTGAGGCTTTTTTAAACTGACCTTTTCTCTGAGAAGAAGCAGAGGAGTAATTCAAGATCAAATGCAGCTCTAGAGTAAAATGACACATTTACTTCACTGGAGATGCAGCAACACAGGCTGAAGCTCACTCTTTCTCTCGCTTTTCTTGTTCAGGAAACATTGAGGGTAAAAAATTTATTTCTTTTTTATATAGGCAACTACCTTCCAGTGGCCTGCTGCAGGGACCTAACCTATGCATTATGGTTACCTCTCCCCATTGTCTGTGTATACCAGGCATCTGAGTCACTTGCCGCTTGCCTGGCCTCAGATGCCGTAATAGTCACAGAGTCTAAATTGGGCATGTGGAGTAAGTGATGGAGTATAACCCGGAGTCTTCTCAGGCTGTTGGAAAAATTACTGATTTACAAAACCATAAAGTCACAGTGCTGGGTCATTGTAGCTCCACTTCTTTTGCATTAATTCCTGGAAAGTGATGCTTTTTCAGCTGCTGCATGCTTCAGTCTGTCCCACAGAAAGCAAAAAGCCTGATCTGTCAGCAATGCTCTACCTCTTCCCTTGTTGATATGCCTTTACTCTGTTCTACAGAAACATAATTTCTTCAGTGCCATGCCTTGGGTTGTTTTTCTCCTTCTGTCTTCAACCTCATTGGCAACACTGCTGAGGAATAAGCCTGAGTAGTTGCAGTGCCATATTGGGCACCTCCTAGGTGGACCCCATTTATATGTTTCACAGAGGCTCCTGAACATCCAGCAGCAGAGAAAAAAATCTTCAGTCACTACCAATCTGGTCTAGGCGTTGAACTGTTGACCAGAAGGCAAATACTTATTTTCTTTTTGCACCTTTCAGGCCCTAGGAATGGATCCCAAAAGGTTTTCCGGAGCACTGTGTGAGAATGCTGAAGTGCACTGACCGTATCAACAGATACAGTCACCTTCCTTGTGCTTCTCAAGACCTTGTGTAGCCCCGGACACTACTCTCTTGCCGAAAGGAAGAGAGAGAGGGCGTGTAACTTCATTTAACAGAGCCTGGACTACAAACTACATCACAAAACACTCTACAAAGTTAATAATACAAGGCAGAAGTCGGATGTGATATAAATGATGTAAATGTGTGAACACTGAGTAGGACTTTGGCAGTGTTCCCAGCTGTGTTCAAAATGTACCCATGATATTTCTATCTCCCATATTGGGAACCCACTAGAGACAGGCAAAAAAGACTTAGGTTGAGTTTATTATCCATATTTATCATTCATTTCAGAATAGCATCTTCCTCCCACACTGATCCATCCTCATGGCACTACGTATGCACTCAACTCAAAGCAGGAGGCTTCACACTCTGACTTTTGGGGCAATAGTTGAGAATGGTAAGATAGGCTTGAAGCCTATTCACATTCAGTGTGTGTTGGGGAACCCAAAATAGATGGTGCGAGAGAATACGGACACTGCAGCTATGCAGGTAGAAGTAATAAAAAAGGTTTACAAGCTGTCAACTTATGGGACTTTGGGACAGAAAGGAGGCTTGCCTGATTGTAGGAACTCAGGCAAAAGACTGGAAGGAGATTCTTGATATTTATCTCCCTTTTATGTTTTCCCAATGTTTGAAAAAAGGATGATGTCAGTGGAAGAAGGGCACAGAGGTGTTCTGGCTGTGATCAGAGTGGGGATAAGCAAAGGCTGGGGGCTGAGGATTTGCAGGGTAATTTTTGAGCAGTGCCCCAGCAATGGCTGCGTTGGAAGTGCTGATGAAGGTGATGGCTGGCAATAGAGAGCCGATGGGAAGGATGGCATAGGTGGCAGTTTGGGTGGAGAAGCTGTGGCACAGGGAAGGGTGCTGGTGGTGGGGAGGGTACTGATTGCAGCAAGTGTTACAGTAGCATTGGAGTGCTAATCGAAAGTGAAGACAAGGGTGGCTAATTACAGGCATGATAATGAAGAGGAAGAGGAGGGAGGCTCAAGGAGGAGTGATGAAGTCTGTGATTTTGGCATTTGGTTATGGAGAAGCTGCTGCTCAGTGCAGGGCTACAAGGGGTTCAGCTCTGGTATTAACTGAAGCTGCATTCTCCACATATGCCAGCTTGTGGCTTGCTTGCTTCCCCTTCTGTCTCTTCACTTTCTTTGCTACTGCAGCATTTTCCCTGTTTGCATGTAGTGTGGAAAAAAATGCATTATGTTTTTGTGTAGAAAAAAGAAAAGAAAAAAAAAAAAGAAAAAAAAGGAAATCTTAGACACCACCCCACTGGTGATGCATCCTCTGCCCCTTGTCAGGCAAATGCTAGCTCGGAGGTCTTCTCAGGAAGAATGAGGTTGTCCTAATGCTGCAAAGAAAAAAATCACAAGGAAATTGGGGTGGGTGGGGTGGGTGATGGGGGTGGGGGGGGCGGGGGGAGAACAAAAAAAACCCCCACCAAACCAACCTCAACCCCCCTAATTGTTCTGAGACCTTCCTCAGCCCAGGGAAGGGTTAATGCTTTAAATGCAATGTAATTTCAGCGGCACTAAAGAACAAGTTTCCATGGAAACATCAACCCACGGAGGGAGAAAAGAGGGAGAAGGGAGAGGGAGCAGCACTGGAGAGAGAGTAACTCTTCTGGCAAAGGACGAGCAGTCTCCAGACCTCCACACAGTCACTGACAGGAGTGATTATTTGTTTGTTTGTTTTAATCGATTCCTCCTTAGAGATGTGATAGGGAAGAAAGTGATAGGGTGCCATCTTCACCGAACTGCTACAGACCCAGGAAAATCCAGTCACACTTTTTGGACTGAGCCTCCTTGTGGGCAATGACTCTGCTTCTGCAAACGCTGTGAATTTGCTGCCGTTGCAAATGTGTGAATGCTTTCAACACTTGATAAACGTTGAACAACCCCCTACCCCCCCAATCACTTGTGCTTTCTTAGTGGGTCAAAGAAGTCAAGTTAGTCTGCTGTTTCAGAGAATGTAAAGAAGGGGTTTATTTCAATCTCTCCAGCTAGTTTAGCCTTGTCTGGCTTCTGGCAGCAGTGACGAGGACTACTCTGGCAGATTTGAGTGGTTTTCCGCAAGCCAGAAAGTCCCAAAAACTCTAGAGGAAAGTTGATGTGCACACCTGCTTTCTGGTCTTGACTCCCAGAACAGAAACTGGGATGAGCTCTGGGTAAATACCAAGATACCCTGATGACTGATTCCCAGCACACTGGCCACCTTCAGAAGACCAAAGGGGCTGTTGACATGCACATCTACTTGGCCAGTTGTTTTAAGCTGTGGTCCACAGCCATGTGGGTCTATGGGAGATTCTCTAGGGACATGCTAAAATGATAAAGAAAAGTAGGGCTGCTGTCAGTGGGATTAAATTCACTGTATGAGGACAATGTTCAACTGGAATATTTTTTATGGCTCTGCAAATTGACAAAGCTTGAAAAACATCCTGGGTGAAAAATCATTGTGAAAAGCTTCATTTGACTTCTGTTCTCTTGTCTGATAGGACAAGCAAGTTCTGGCTGCTTGTCCTATCAATGTTTGTATAACTGTGTCCTAAGACAGATGAACAGATCTGAAGGACATCACTTAACCTTTCAGTATTTGTCTGTTCCTATGGTATAGCTTCTGTCAGTGACCTGTTAGGTAGATGCCAAGACATAATTATGACCCACTGTTGGCTGTTCTGACAAATGTAATTTTCTGTGCTTTTACTGCCCCATATAAACAGATTTTTAGTCCTTTCAAATGGGAGAAATACCTTGAAGACTTATTTTACTTGGGAGAAAAGTGATGTTATCTGTTCCTAATGAATAAGGAAGCATGGAAAGACGTAGCAGTAAAAAATAATACTTTAAAAAAGTAATTGGCAGGATTTTATTAACTCAGTAAAGCTTTGCAGCTTGTTCCAATTTTGGACTGAACATTTAGTTTTTATTTGATCCAGTCACTGTAACAATTTTGACCTTAAAGCTATTTTTCTATTAGCTATTTTCTGTTACTTAAAGGTTTGGTGAGTCAATTCAGAAGTATATTTGTTTTTATCAAAGCATTTTGGATAAAAAAATCTTTCTGAGAATAG
Organism: Falco naumanni; assembly: GCF_017639655.2. Lineage (NCBI taxonomy): Eukaryota > Metazoa > Chordata > Aves > Falconiformes > Falconidae > Falco > Falco naumanni. Next base: position 37,880,733 of record NC_054058.1, read on the forward strand.
ACTGATTTCCTATGAGATTTATATATATTTCCAACTTTAACCAGAGCATGCTCTTAAAACATTTTTCTTTATTCCTGTCTTATTTCCAGTGAGGCCAGAAGGTGTAGAGGTATATTCTTAAGCTACTGAGGACTGTGTCATTTTCCCAGCAAAAAAAGATAATTTCGGAAGGAGAGTTGTAAATTAAATATTTTGAGTTTAAAATGAAATATTTTGACATGGAAATCCTGTTTGCTGTCTCTTGTGAGGAGCATGGGAATCTTATATTCCTCTTTCCCCTTCATGAAACTTGGACAGAATAAATCTCCAGTGATATCCCTTCCCCTGTTGAGGTGATGCCATTCCTTGTAGGACTTTTTCAGGATGGCACATTACAGATGTGTTTTAAGTGGGGCTCTTGTCCATAAAAGAAAGGGCAGAAGGTGTCATGCAACGGACCAGACTGTGTGGGAGCATAACTGTGCCAGAAGCTTCATTTTCTGTCCAATGTTATTACAGTTTTCAGATCTTATGGTTCTCTTTCTTTCTGACAAAATGTTGATCTCCTCATGAGAAAATGTTGTTGCCAAGTTCTTATCCCCCTTTCCCATTTAAAAAGTGGTTTTGATAGGTGATTTTTTCTGGCTCTGGCATTTGTGAAAATAGGTCAGTCAGGATGTGTGTGAGAAAAATTTGGCTTTGGTTGGGTTTCAAAACATTGCTGTGACCGACATACTAGATGGGGCAAAATGAAGATTTATCTTGCCTTTTTTTACATAAACAGGTCACCTTATCGTAATGTATGCCTGTGTTTCCTACAAATGACCTAGCTCTCACAGTCTGGGCTTGGTACTGTCAGCAGCACCCTGGCAAAGGGAGTGTGAAATGCCACTAGACCTGAATGGCACCATCTCTTTCTCCCTTTCTATCAAAGGCAATGACTGCATAGGATGAAAAGCAAATGGGAGATCAGGCCCTAGATGGTATTAGGTGCATGGAAGAAAAAAATACTGTGGAAACTCTGAAGTTCACTGAAGTAGTTGGACAAACAGCCTTTCACCTAGGTTTCATTACTATCATTTCTGCTCCAGGTTGGAGCTGACCCCATGTTCCTCATTGGGAAGTAACTTGGTGACCCTGCACAGAGTCCCTGCTCTGTTCGTTTCCTGACGGACATCGGTGCATTCTGCAAAACGCTGTGCTGCTGTGCCTGAGCCTCCTTTTACATTTTCAGGAGGGAGGCTGGAGACTGCACAGACTGTGTAAAGTGAGCTTCGCTTCTCTTTCTCAAGAATGGTCCCGTCTCATTAGGATCAAGCAATGCATGTAGCAAAGCAGCCCTGCCATTGCTCTGGCTCCCTCTGTACTCTAAGGATAGATATATCCTTGATCCCCAGGAACTGTCAGTTGAGTCTTTTTCAAATGACAAATTCATGGTAGATAAATAGAAGAAATGGGAAATAATATGGAAGTACTATTTTTTTTATGATTAAGACAGGAAGTGGTGGAAAAGATTCATTCTTCCACTGTATATAGGAGCTGTCACTTGGAAGTCTAAGCACAGGTACCTTGTTTGCAAAACAACTTTGCTGAGTATGATGGAGAAGCAGCAAGGATAGATCAGTAGAAATTGGTCTTCCACTGGAAATGGTGATTTCACAGGTCAGATCAAACACCAAGAAAATCCATCTTCCTAGAGGTGAGGGGCTAGAATCTCAGCAGATCAACAGCATCACTCCCTAGATGTCAGCTGAATATCACTGATTTATTCCAGCCCAGTATCTGCCCCCTTGTCTTTTAAAAAGGTGTGGACAGCAGGGAGAAACCAAATTAATCTCTTATATCTCTGTTATCTTGTAGCCTGAGGGATATTTACTAATCTAGATGCTCTCCTAACCTCTTTGCTTAATGAAAACAGTCTTGAGCTCTGGGCATTTCTCTAAGTCTGCTGGACAGGTTGGTTCTCAATAGCATAAAATGGCTGTAGCCTGGACAGATTTTCTGGTGCAGGATGCCTGCACACTTTGGAATTTGGTTGGTCTCTTTTCTACACTTGCTTTCTTCCCTGCAGTGCATCTCCCTGGATTCAATGGTAACACTGACAGTGAGACAGAAAGGAGCAAATGAGGAAAAGTGAGATACTGTTACTTTAAGATTTATTTTTTCTAGCGAATGGTTGCTTCTGGTTTTTTCCTATCTTGTTTTGGTTCTTCGTAATAGCAGAAAGAAGAGTCCATGCCCCTTATTACATAAAATCAGCTGTGCTCGTGCCCTTTATGTGAAATCCCTTCACTGTAAATCATACCTGACACCAGACAGATGTTACACAGACACAGCCAGATGTGTCCGCCTTTTACAACTCCACAAGCCACGAGCACCACAACAGTGGGAAGCAGTGCAGGGGACTGGGACAGCGCAGGGCAGTGAGCGATGGGAGAGCCTCTGAAAGGCTCAGCCAGGGTCAGTACCAGCCATGGGAATTTTGATCGAATCATAGAGTTGTTTAGGTTGGAAAAGACCTTTAAGATCATTGGCCTAGGCAGAACCCATTCTCATGTTCTTGGGGATGAGCAGTTGGGTTTGATATCCTGTGGAGACTGCTGTATCTCAAGAACACCTCATGCACTCATAGCTGGATCTGGGTGGCTGGTGTGCATGTATTGACTGTCCTCTGAGGCAGAGTCAGCCACAGAAATGTTGAGCGATGATATGAAGAAAAAATATCTGTATTATTTTAAGCTTTCCATGGGTTTGGAGAATCCATGGAGAATCATGGTTTAAATCAGAAGTCGAAGGGGTCAGTTGCAGTTTTCTCATTAAAAAAAAACCCAACCTACACTATTTCAGTCTCTCAGATGAGAGCAGAAGCTATTAACAGCATAGTTAGTGCTGGTTAAATCTTTGTCAATCACTTGCCACTTGAAGGTCAGAATTCCTATTTGTAGATAAATGAACTCATCCTAAACTTCCTTTTCCCTGTCCTTTGCGTCCGCCCACCTTTCTGTCTGTCCATCCTCATCCAGGAGCAGGCGTGCAGAGCGGGCAGGACCTGCTCCAGGGAAGGGACTAATGCACTCTGCCAAAGCTTTTTGCATCAACCCAGGCTGGGTAGGTCTTGGTAGTGCTGAGCAAGGGAACACGGTTTGGAGCTGTGGACCTTGTGCTGAAATGCAGTATCGAGCTCGTCTTTGCTCTTTCCTGGGCACGAAGTACGTCTGGGCAGGCAGCTATGCCTGTCCCTGGTACCTCTGGCTGATGGGTTTTCGGTGTTGTCTCTAGTGGAAGGAGAAAGGCTATTTCATCATGCAGATTCTGCAGGGTAAAGGCCTTTCACTGTCTTCACCTCACTGCTGTTATGTTTGGCCTTGGTGTTTTCACATTACAGTGAGTTTCCAAAGAGGCTGATGGTGGTCTGCATCCCCATCCCCTTGTCCTGCATTGCATTCCACCTGCCTTTTACTCTACAAATTGTCTCTGTCAGAGGTATCACATAGCCTTTCTTTCCCCACCCTCCACCTACATGCTGTTTTTCCCTTGTGTGCTGGACTGCTGAGATGACTCCCAGATGCTAATGTTGGAGAGGCTGTTTTATTTGTATGGCCTGTCTTATTCAGGGAAGTGGTCGATGTTAGAATAATCATGCAATTTCAAACAGACTGTGTGTCTCATTGGAGCGTAACAAGCACTGACAGGGCACAAGGGGGTGTGTGTGTGTGTGCATGCACGCACTTATGTGTGAGGCAGGGAGTGTGATGGACTGAAGCAAGGCAATGTCCAAATTTTCCCACCCGGCCAGCAGGTTCAGGAGGAGCCGATTCCCACCAAGGCACTTGGAAGCAGGAGTAGGAGTGGTTAATGCTGATTTCAAATGCATCTCCTTCAGAGCTGTCTCTAGAGCAGAGAAAAATTTAGTTAACACCCTCCCTGTCTACCCCCAAGCCCCCTCCGCCTGCCACACTTGTCTCTCCAGGCTTTCTCCATCACCAGCTGAAACAGTTTAAAGTATCATCTCTCTGCTGGTCCTAAATTGGTCATCTGATGTGGTTTTAATGCTCTATTTCCTGTGTCAAGCAGCCTTTGAAACACTCTCCATTAGCCTCAGGGCTGACAGCCACACATCTAGGGTGGGTGATGTTACCTAATGGTCAGAGCACAGGATGGGAAGTCAGGTCCCCCTGAGACTGATTTGCTTTGTGCCCAAGGACACATCCCTTCTTTGTTCCTGCCTGCTTGTCCATACCACGGGGCTCACAATGTCAGACTGTTTCCACAGTGTTGTGTGTATTTCGCTCCTACCAGATGAGTTTGGGCATTGCAGCCACTGCATCTCCACTGGACTGGGGAAGGGCTTGACCCTTCCATGCTGGCATCAAGCAGCTCCAGAAATGCACATATAAGCAAAATAGTTTGCTGAAAGATGTTTCTAGCAAATTAAATTGAATTAAATTGCTTGTGTCTTCCCCCCTACGCCCTCCTTTTTCTTCATCCTGGAGTCCAAAACATCCAGGGAATTATGGATTAAACCCTTCACAGGCACAGTTTCATCTTAGGTTGCCTTACCTGTATGCACAGCCTGCTGCCCTCGCATTGCAGCTGGTGGCTCAGTGCAGACATGCCAGGGAGTCTCCCAGCCCCTTGATTGCCTGTGGGGTACTGGAGTGAGTGTAGGCTGTAGGGAGGAAAGAAATCCCCCTGGCCAGAGCAGGCAGCAGTAGTGCTGGCATACCTGGGTAGCACTGCTGCCGAAGGGGATGACTCTTGCTGCAGTAGTGATGGAGGGCAGAGCCAGTCGAGTGTGGCTGCCTTGCACCACACTGCTGACTTGGCCTGCCAGGGAGTCCTTCAAGCCCTGATGCTTTGTCACGCAGGCATCCCCTCGCTCAGCACACCCGAGCAAGCCCTGCAGCTCCCTGTGTGCTGCTTTTACTCTGCATCCCTGTGTAGGTGACAGGACCCAGCAAGCCACAGAAGTGCAGGGAAAGCTGGGGGGGGGGAGTAGCTGCTCCTTCTGCACTCCTCCTGAAAACTTTTGTAAACATGTTGCTAATGGGTTCAAAAGAAAATCCTCTGAAGAGTTATTGTGCCAAATTTGGAGACTAATTTCAGTCATTAAGGTGTGAAGTGAGGGATTTTAGTACTGTTTTAAGTGTGAATCTCAAGGCAGCTCCAAGGATCAGAATCACTGATGGTCCCTCCTTGATTATTATTATTTGGTTTAATCTTTCTGGTGGAAAATGAAGAGAAATTACACCCTCTTGTGTCATACCTGTTGCTGATTTCTGTGAAATCTTCTTGTCAGGCTGCGCAAGGGAGATTCCCATAATGGCATCATTCTCAGGTGGGAGGGGAAAGAGGGCTACGAACTGTTTAATATTGCTGTTTGTTTAATTAGATATTGGCACTGCTTTCTAACTACTGACATATAAAGCTACAACTCCCATCAGGCTAATGGCATCTTCATCTTCTCAGAGACTTGCTTTGTGTTTACTCTGGTGGCCAGTGCAGAGAAGTCACGAAATTGTAATCTTGGTCCACTGGAGGGTTTTTCCCACAACCAGAGCCTCAACTAGGTCTGGTAGGTTGCACAAACCTGGTGATGGTCTGTGCCTGGCATCCCTCGGTATCAGAGCAATGCAAAGAGCTGGAAAATAAATGCCAGAAAAAGAGCATATTTGGTCCTGACATGGGATATTTTACACCATTACAAACAATGGCATGGCTAAGATTTTCCATGTGGCTGGTGTTTTGGGGTTCTATCAGTGTTTGGGTGCTGAATGGGTCTGCCTTTCAGAAAATAACCAATAGTCTGCCTTTGAAAATCATCCTGCTGCAAATGTTTCATGCTGGGCTCCCTTATGGCTGTGTTTCCTACTCTGTGCGCATCCCTTGAAGGTCACAACATGGAGCAAGTCTGGAATTTCCTTTAGAAATAAACATAACTGCTGATTGCACTTGGTAATGGGGAATTAGTGGATGAATTTAGTTGATTAACAGTTAAGACAAAAAAGTTTGGGAATGGAAGAAGTTGAAATCATGACTTGCTTTTTTATTTATTTGAAGAAGTTTCCCTGTTACCAATGCTTTCATTAGATTAGCAGACACTTCCCTGTGTGCAGGTAGTGGGAAAGCCTGAACCCGCTGAAAGAAAATATTTTTTTTTCCCTCTTTTTTTCTTGACATTGGTTCAAATTGAGTTTGGAAGGGACAAACAGAAGCTAAATATCAGGAAATGTTTCCTGCTGTCATGGTGTAATAGAGCAGAAGAACCTCTCATGTTTGTTATGGAAATGTTGCTTGTGTAATTTATAGGAGAACTGGGCAGAACACGGGAGGGCAGAGTCCTGGGGCTAGCCTGGCAGGCAGCTTGGTCACCTCTGCCTCTCACGGTGGTGTGATGCTACTGGTGACAGAGCAGGTGTATAAAGGCAAAATCTACTTCATGCAACAGGATTGTGAATTGAAGTGAAATATATGAACAGGAGAAACTGTCAGAGAGCCACGAAGAAGTCATATAAGCCACTGAACTGTGAAATGTATATTTGCCTCCTCCTCTTCCCCACAGGCTCATTCTGGATGGTCTGACAGTTAAGAAAACAATAGACCTAATTCTCATTTACAGCAACACCACTTTAACATGCTCTCACAATGCAGCAAGGCCTTGAAATGAGTGTAGCTATAATCTCAGCCCACTTAAAGGTCTTCCCAGACCTTGCCAGAGCTGAGCAAAGAGGCCTTAGGATAAATAAGATTGACGCCTGGGCTGTTTAATAGTCCATTTGTACAGCTGACATGAGATGCCCCTGAGGGGAGTGCCTCACACAGAAGTGATGGGGCCTTTCCAGACAAAGAGAATCAATAATGTTGGCTGCGTGGATTTGCAGGGCTGATCACCCTTTAGTTTGATCTTGCCAGGTATAAAGTATGACTATTTCTCTAGGGAATAGGACTTTCACTGGGCTATCTCAGCATCCCCTGTCCCTTTTCCTAAGCTGCTTCAGAGGATCATTTGGGCCCCACGAGGTGTGCTGACTCTGATAGGGATGGAGCTTCTTGCAGGTGTGTTGCTCCTTCCTCTGCTCTCTGTAGGTTCCTGTATCATTGTCTTGATGTTTGGGCTGGAGGGAGGCTATCTCCACTGTTTCACCTGTAGGCCATCACTGTCCTCAAATGACATGTGAAATCCCTTTTGGAGAGTGAGTAAAGTGTAGGCTGTGGAGTATGTTTACATGGCTAATTGCTATGGATCTTTTTGCTCTTTGTGGTAAGGGGAAATCAGGGACTGTGGGCACACGTGTGCATGCGACTCTTAGGTGTGCTTTCAGAAATTCATTGAGAGCCAACATAGGACATTGCTTCCCTATCCCAGTCACAAAAAGGGGGCAATTGTCTTGCCTTGCCTGATTGTCCCAGTTCCTGGAGTAATTGTTCTTTCTCCCACTCCCTTCCTCTTAGATTTTCCATTGTTTGCATTGTGCTCCTACCCTTCTGGTGTAAGTTGCAGGGGAGAGGCAGGCTTTTTGGGGTTTGGGTTTGGTTCCCCAGTGTTAACATTCTCATTGCTCTTTTCTCTCTCCTGCAGGTACCTGATCAATGTTACATTTGAAGGCAGGAATTTGTCGTTCAGTGAGGACGGATATCAGATGCATCCCAAGCTGGTGATCATCCTTCTGACCAAGGAGAGGAAGTGGGAGAGGGTAGGAAATGTTTGGTAATTCTCAAACTGCATCAGGGAGGAGGATGGAGGAAGGCTCTAGGCAAATAACCTCCCAGGCCTTTCTGTACTTCTTATCAAGGGCTGGCAGTCTCCTCCTTGCATCCTGGACCACGGGTATCTCCGATACACAGGCTGCTGTCTTTTCCATGCAGGATGCCATTACATTCTTCCATTAGCATGCATAAAAAATTCATCAGCTTCCCTTCTGTAACCTCTGAACACAAGTTTTCCTGCCTTTCAGAGAAGAGGCCTCCTCAGTGCCATGGGTTTCAATGGCAGAGACAAAAAGTATTTCCCTGCATGGCTTGGAGGCAGTCAAGTTCTGTACGCTAAATTGCTGTGAATGAGCTACAGCTACACTTAGTAATATACGGCAGTGTTAACTGTGCTTGATATATCTGGCCAGTGTCATTTGCAATGGGATGGTGCCTTAAGTAGGATGTGTAAGTGAAATCATATCAAGTTGTTCAAAGATCCAAATTTGCATACTTCTGACTAATTTGCATGTAACCCAAAGCAGCATTTTAGAAATGGTGTGGATTTCTGTGTTAGTGCAAAGGTTTGGTTCATTTCACCTCCCACATAAATGTCAGTGGTCCAGGCTTGAAACAAGCACTCCCAAAGGGTTTGAATTGAAGTAGAGGGGGTAGTTTGATGGCTAAGAAAATAAGGTATAAAAAAGTGATGGGGTTGAGAAGGCAGAATGAAAGCAAGGAGTATTTAGCAGGACACTCAATAGGTATGAAGCAGAGCTTGGTCTGGATGTGATCATGTGTATGGCTTAGAAAAATGCCCCTTTGCCCCACCAGGCACAGAAAGCCTTTTTTCCTCAGCTGCTTGTTCTCTGCATGGTCTGCATGGACTTGCAAGTGGCCTCTGTGGTGAAACTCAGGAAGAAATTAATGGGGAAATGAGAATGAAATAGGGAGCTGTCAGGAGCGATGCATTCAGAAGAGGGCTGGAGGAACAACTTTTGAAGGAGGCAGGAGTGCCACCTCATTATTGCCTGGCAGGCACTAAGCTCTCCCAGTAGTTGCAGTTTGGGGAGAGGGTGAAAGGCCCCAGCTTCTGCATGATTTCCAGGAAGGCCTTCTGTCTCATAGTCTTGGCACTGTGTAGACCAGATGGGAAGGTATGGTCTGGGAGAGACAGCAGAGGTCTCAGCGAAATAGGAGTGTGAGGAAACATATGGCATGGCATCAGCATGTGGACAATTCTTGGACATGTTTGGAGGCAGGCTGGCTGGATATTGCACAGGGGGTGGGCAGGCAAGGCTCAGCCTGCAGAGACCTCACGTCAGGCTCTGTCCATCACACAGCTTCACTAAAGCCCACCAGGCAAAGTGCAGGAAGATTTGTTCCTAGCTGGCATTAAATTTGTTCTCACAGAGGATAACTCCATTGTCAGAGCAGGAAAACGAGGCAGGAGCAGTGTGAATCCTGCTAGGGATTATTAGCAGGGCTGGTTGTGGGGAATCTGTTGCTGGAATGCTTTGTAGGCTCTCGGGAGGCACAGCTAAATGCAGTTCTGTTTTTTCCTGCTTGCCACATGCATTATCCCTATTGCATCCTCAGTGAGAGATGGGGGGGCTTCTATGAGTGGTAAGAGAGGTTGTTCAGTCTCTGAGGGTGTATCCATGGTCTCTCAGATGAACCAGACAATTAGTGGAAGGGATACTGGTGAGCTGAACTGTTGGTATTAAACCTGGGACTTGCCAGGCCTTGCTGACTGTGGTGACTACTTGGTGTCCATTAAACCAGAACAGTTCTTCAGTTCATAAGACCTGGGGCTGGATTGAAATGTGACTGTGAAGAACTATGGTATTAGTAGTATGAAAAGCCCATAGTGCTTCCTCAACACAAATGTTTTACCCTGAAGTGGGTGTCTTGCTCAGATTATTATAATCAAACTCTGAGCAGTTTGAATTTTATGCTGGCAGGTTCTTCCTGGAAAAAACAGATGTCATCTCCAACATGCTCTGATCACAGACAAATACCTTTCATACCTGGAACCTCATAGTCTTTTTCTTAATTTTCTCCATTCAGTTGAAATGCAAACATTAAAATGTAAGGGTGAAACAGAGCTGTTTGTGACAAAGATTATAGTTTTGTTCTGTGTTTGCAGAGGGTCAGGCAAAGCAGAGTGCTGGCCCTTAACAGAGATACCAGGCAGGCCAGAAATTATTAATATATTATTAGTACAGAATCCCAATACCTTTGTAAGTGCATTGCTTTGCAGTGTAAAATCATCCAAACTCTCAATAATTTTTGCTAAATTAGCAACATGCTTTGACCTCCCAACTTCTAGGCAACTTCTAGAAGAATCTGCACATAGCACAGGAGGGTTTCCAAGTCAAACACTCGGGCAGTAGGAGATGGAAGATGAAAGGCTGCATGGGAAACACTGATTCAGTCCACTTGTGTGCGTTCATTATAGCTCAGTCTTTAACTACATCTCTGCACTTTTATGCATGATCAGATGCTGTGCCTGGAAGGAACATCAAAAGGTCATTTAGTCCCTTCCTGTGCCCAAGGGAGGGATCAACTAGATGGAAGTTATTCCTGACAGATGTTTGTCTCACCTGTTCTGAGAGTCCTTCCATGCTAGAAACTCCATGAAATCCTGAGGCAACCTCTTCCCACAGCTTCTTTCTCCTTACTCTAGAAAGTTTTTCTAATGTCTAACCTAGATTTCCCTGACTGCAGTTTAAGCCCATTACTACTTGGCATCTCCCTAGTGGACACAGAGAATTGTTTATTCTCTTCCTTTTTTTATCTTCCCTATGTATGTTTGAAGGCTTCTATCATGTTTTCTCCCAGTCACCTCTGCTGTAGATTAAACAAGAATTTGTTCAGTCTCTCCTGGTGGTAGGTCATGTTTTCTAGTCTTCTGATCATTTTCATTACTCTCCTCTGGATTTAGTAACAGTTTACTGCTTGGTACAGCTTGGTGCAGTTGATTCTTGAAAGATGGCAAATAGATTATAAGGAGTATGTGTCTTAGGGTATACATATATAAAGAAATGTTTTAAAAACAGGTGTGAAGCCTTCCATTTTCTGAGCAGCAAAGATGCAGACAGTGACTAAACTGTTTCAGGATTTCAGCTCTGTGAAATTTTTTGAGATTTTGATTTTTCATCCCAATTTGGGAAGAAATATCTTCAAACCCTCACCAGTTATTTCAGAACAGGAATTAATTTTCCAGAAGAGCTACAGCTGTCCCCAGACTCTGATGATGATAAATCTCCTCCTACGTTCTTCAGACAGACTGAAGCCTCATAGGGCTGACATGAAAGAACATGCAGAGCAACCAGTTTCTGGAAAGGGGAAGTAACCTGAGCTCTTCTGTTCTTGTAGCCGTGAGTACCAATTGCTTTTGTGATAAGCAAATGTGCTGCATTTCATTCACTTCTCTGTTCTCTGCTCCTTAGGGGGAGAAGGCTGAATGTCTTCCTTCACTACCTTTTAAGTAGCTAGTTAGTGGAGATCTTTGCTTCACAGGCCAGACAGCCTAGATGTGTTTTGGGTGCCTAGATGCCCCTGTTGTATGTATTATAGAGGGGTAGGTATGCAGATGGAGGTGATGAAGGAGGTCCACCCTTACACCCCATGAAAGGCCCTGCCTCAATGTAGCCATGAGCTGGTGCCAGAGGTCTTGCAAGGTGAGCCACAGGCTCAGTACTACACTAGGGCTTGTGTCTGTAGGTTGTGATGTTTTGTGTGGAAAGTTTTCACCCAGATCTTTTATCTAGTGGCCTTTCTCCTCTGCTCTCATATAATCCCACATCTGATCAGGACTTATTTCTGGATTCATGATACCTTTGTGAGAGCTGGCAAGTGCTGCTGTCCAGCTCTTGATCACATCCCCTTCACTGCTGAGGCAGGGCACAGCAGTCTTGCCCCATCAGCTCTGTGCTCCTCCTGTCTGCTGCCTCACTTCCCCCAACGAACATGGGGATGGCACAGTTACTGTCTCTGGGGCCATCTTTGGGATTCTTTCTCTAATTTCTAGTGACTTTTGCATCACTTGTATCACTAGGTTGTTCTCAGCCTCTCCCTTTTGCTGATGCTTCTCGCCTCTTCCCTTAGGTGTGTCACCAGGGGTTCAGAGCACCTTTCCATGCAGCTCATGACAGCAACCTCTTGTGCAACCCTGCAGAGTCCTTTGATTCGCAGGCTCCCTGGGGCGTCTCTTACCATGCATGCTTCAGTAACTCCTGCTTCTGGCTGGATGAGCAAAGCCCCAGGTGATGGGCTGGGTCAAGGTGCCACTACAGGACATTTTAGAGAAGGACAAAGAAGAAACTTAAGCTGAAAGATTCATTCTCTCCGCTGCATGTGCTAATGCTCTGCCCCTGTCAACCCTCACCCCCCTCAGCAGATAAAATGTTTGGCTGCTGCTGCTCCTATAATTATCAGTGTTTGACTTTTGAACTCTTGAAAATCAATTAGCAGCAACTGTTCTGCTTCCTTTAGCCACCCATGTGCCCATGACTACAAATTCATGGACAGGCTGCTCTTAGCCTGTTCCTCTACACCATTGCATACATTAGTGCTCCGTGGGCACAGGGCCATTTGCTGTGACATGCTGTCAGCTGCCTCAGTGACTGTGGACTTCCAGTATTTCCTAATGCTGCAATAGGTTGAAAAACGGTCCCACAACTCTCTGCTGAATGGGCTTTCCAGAGTCATGTTCAGCCTCAATCATAGTCCACGTAAGGTGAGTTTGTGAACTTGTGTGACCCTGTACTCTGCTTGGGACAGAGCAGTGCTGTGCCCATCTATTCTTAGGAAGGGTTCCTTTGGAGTGTGGGAGGGAGATACAGAAAGAAAAAAAAAAGAAGGATTTAGAAAAGAAAATGGGAAAACCATTTTTGTTTTATGAAAAAAAAAAGAGGAAGGAGAACAAAATAAGCCTTTGGATACCCAAATTAGTTGAAAAAAGAACATTATGGTCAGTTGCTTTTCATGTCCACAGTAAGCAGAAAAAAGATGACATCTTGCTAAATTTTCAAGCAGAAACATTTCAGCTAGATATGTAGGAACAGTCTAATTGTTGACATGGTGAGGCTCATTTGCTGGTGAGGCTCATTTGCTGGAGGACACATAGAAAAATATCCAACAGCACAGGGTCTGAATCTATCTTGTCCTGCCTCAGAGCTGGTGGATGCAGTAAGTGATCTCTTGTGGTTCTCTGCCAGCCTACATTTCTGTGATTAGATTAACAAGATGAATCTGAAGAGTGTCTCACAAGAGGCCACTTATTTGATAGGAAAGAAAAACTGGGTTATGGACAAGCTGATCAGCAAAAACTTCAAGTGTGGTCCCGTGAAGACATCATTTCTGCAAGCTTCTACCATGTACCTTTTGTATGAGCAGGCAGTTGGCCCGTGAAGGCTATTGTAGGTGACTGCAAACAAAAGCCCTTATGGAGGCACTTGTCACCTCCTGCAGTCTGCAGCTTTGAAGAGCTGATGAACCACAGAGACGCTGAAGAGGCTGTAGCTTTTGATGATGATGCAGCCTTCAGGCCTGGTCTCAAGTCTTTCAGTGCATTAAAAGAAATATTCACTGCCATTTCTTTGTGTGCTTCAATGTCCCAGTGGCAGAAATAACAGGTGAGAGGGGAAGAGAACGGAAAATCTGATCAGTGTTCTTGGCTTTTAGTAAGGGTCTGATGGTACTGGCCACTCCATGAAGAACCAATATGAATCATGTACTTGTTATGTTGCCTAGCAGAAGAAATGATTTAGATTTTTTAATTTTATTTTATGAAGAAGGCTCTTTAAAAATTAGAGCGGAACAAGAACGTAGGGTTGTAAGGTGAGAATTGCAGCTGTACCAATTCAAGCATTGCCTCTGAAGGCTCTCCTTTGCCTTTGGAAAGATGACTAGATTGTTTGAGACAGTTTCCTCCTTGTGTTGTCTGGTGCCCACCTGAGCAAGCCTTTCTGATCACTTACACAGGTATGCTTGCCTCCCTGGGTCAGGTTCTGCTCTGTGTGTGAAGTTTTGGCATCTTGCCAGCATGTCCAGGGACTTCAGAGAGGAAATGTTTTTTATTCCACTGACGCCTTTTATGGTGAGACAAGATTGGATTGTTTTTGCCAATCAGTCTTGTTTTGCTAATTTCCCTGTGTACATGGGGATTTATGACTCATTGTCCCTGAGGATAAATGGCATAGGAGTTTGTTTAAACCTACCCAGAGTTAGTGACTGATTTTGTTCCCATAGAACCTGTGTTTAGAAGGATATAGCTTCAGTTAGGGTGGATGGACACTTCTGGATTTAAGCACATGTGGCTGAAACGAGAAAGGGAGTCTGTATGTACATCTCCCCCCTTACTTGTAATGTGTTCTTTCTGGACATTTCTCTAAGAGACTGCAATTTGCTGAATCCCTTGCTTCTCATTAGACAGCAGACTTGCATCAAAGAATACATATTTTATGGATACCCTACTCCCAAGTGAGTATCCCTTAGATACCTGATCTAGGTCACATCTGATAGTCTGTTGATGACCCTGATTCAATCAGACAACCAGATGGCTTTATTTGTGTACCTATGCTGCACACACTGCCAGGATTTGGCCTTGCTTCTCACAGTTGTCCAGGATGTAACTGTATGTATGTGCAGCTAATTATGGCCATGTTAATCGTACATTGACTCCTAAGGAGAAGGGCAGATGCAAGTGCCACACGAAGCTTTGCTTATCAGATGATAAATGGAACAATCTTTCTGAAAAAGCCTCCTACATAGATCTTGTGGACACACTGATCAAATGGTATCTTTGCTGACTGATCATATCAGACCCTTAGATTAGATTACTGCATCCTGCCATAATGAGCTAGTCCATCTCTTCTACCAAAGAGGACATTAGTTGGTATCTCCTCCTAACTGCCGTGTATTATGGCAGTATAAGCTGTTTGCTCTCTTTGCCTCTTGCTGAAGTGGTTCCTGACTTTGCTTGAATTTTGGAATATATTTGTATGATTCATGAGCCTGCAGAAAAATATTCTGGCTCTTCTCCACCAGGCCCTAATCGTTGGCTACTGGAGGGAATTCTTACATTGAAACAATGACAGCTTCTTGGAGAGACCTTGTCCTCTAATGCAAATCTGATATTGGAAAATCTGGAGATCTTTATTAAGCTCAGGCTGTAGTTAGAATGCCTCCTACCATTTCCATGCTGGTGTAGCTGATGAGGGTGATAGTAGCCATCTGACCTTTATTGGGGTTGCCAACCTGACTGCTTGGACAGGGCAACTCTGAGGACTGTGTCTAGTGTACTAATGGGGTAACACTGTCCAGGCACAGGAGAAGACTGCTTTTGCCTTGGTTGCATTCTGGATAAAGGCTGTATTCTGGGGCTTTCTTCCAGGTGACTTGCCCATGCCACACAGTGAGGGAAGTCACTGTTCCCCCTTGCCACATGTATGGGCAGTCACCTTTTGCATGTCATTATGGCTGTCCCCAGCACTCAGTTATGGACTTGGGACTCTGCTCTGCAGGGACCTGTATGAATGCTAACAAGAAAGGTGGCTTCTACCCCAAAGTAGTTATACTTTAATTAGAAGACAAAAGGCAACAGATGGGTACAGATGGACCAACGGGGGAGTACAAGGGAACAATCAGACAACATTAGTCAGCATGGTAGGCAGCAGTCTTTACACACCAACTGCCTAGCTCTAGTGAAGGCTTTGATAGGCAGCAAAGAATTATAACTGGCTTTGTGCAGACTTATGGAGGCCTCATTGAGAGTGTGAAGGGCAGATGGAAAAAATCAGTAAAGGTGCTTTTGCATACTTGGAAAGCTGCATCTGAGAAGGTGCAACAACTCAAAAATACCTGGTGCTGCTGGAAAATTTCCAGTCTTCTTAACATCCAAGGGGATAATCCTAACTTTACAGAGAACCAAAACAATTTGTGGTAAGGCTATGTCTTACAATGCAGCATCACCTCTCAGTGCAGGGCTGGTATGCTAGTGCCAGAGCCACATTGCTTCTAGTCAAAAACCCTGTTTGCCACCAGCTTGGAGGTTTCCATGGCATGTCAGGTGCTGCTGTGTATCTGTGTCCCTTTAACTGTGAGCATTTCATTGATTGTGGGTATGTGTTATCCCAGCATATTGACAATAAACAGCCATATCTTCATTCAGGTGATAGCTGAGCTGCTGTGCGAAAATGAGCTTTCAAGCATGGTTACAGTAATTAAATACTTATCACAACACAGTATCAAGGATCCATCCTATCACCCCGATCAATCTTCAAAAAAAAAGAATCATCCTCAAAAAAAGGAAGGGGGGTTTGATTTGGTTATAAATGAAAGGAAAATACATAGCTGTTGTTTTGTATTTTTTTGGTGAATGAAAACAAATTCATGTTTCTTCTTGAGTCCACTCAAAGAAAAATTTCAGGTCATATAAATGTAGTAAAAACATTTTGTAAATTTGAGCAGTTTTGATAAAAAAATGTCATGTGAAAAGGAAATGTTCTAAAGCTTTCATTTTGTGCATTGCCACTTTTTAAGGAAAGCGTGTAATTGTGAAACCTCTAAGTGATGTATGCTGACATTCTAAGAATCTCCTGCCTTGCCCTCTCTTCAGGCCAACACTCTTCTCTAATTTCAATCTGAGGATTAAAAAAAAAAAGGAATTACTTTTTCCCCAAACTGCATTTATGAGTGAACTGACTGTTTATCAGCCCAACAGTAATTGCTCCAGCTGTACCCCACTCGGGAGTGACATGGGCAGGTTGTGTGTCCTGCAATACTGGATGGATACACAGCACAGCACAGCAAGCTTCCCTTTGCCCTGCTTTGTCCCCAGCCACATACTGGAAATCACTTCAGGGAGTCTGCAGAAGCAAGAAACCACACAGGTTGCACCAGTGACGTTAGAAGAGGTAGTTTATTTCCTGTTGCTTTTGGGGGCCAGACTATGCAACATGAAGACGGCTGAGGAAAGCAGGGGAATTTTGGCGGCTTTAAGATTTGAGATTCCCGAAGAGATGAGGGCAGAGATGAAGCAGCCAACCAAACTGAGTCTGGAAAAAGTGCTAGCATAGCTTCTGCTGAAGGAGGCTTACAATGAGTGAACATGCCCCTGGTGCCTGAGGGTGTGTTTTCATCTGTTCGGTTGCATTTGCTTGAGACTCTGTCTCATGACAACAATGTCTTTGCTTGGCCTGTGAATCCTTTGCTTTTTCTGCTTTTACATTTCCTGAATGTTATTAACTGGAGGCTCTGTTTTCCTTCCATGGAGCTTGAGAGAAGGAAGGGAGGTGATGATTTGCCCTCATCTGCATATTCATAGGACCCTATATTTTTCTTTCTTTTACCTTTTCCTGTTGTTTTTGGTTTTCTTTTTCTTCCTTCTCCTCTTCCCCCCCCCCCCTTTTTTTTTTTTTATGCTAGGGTTTTAGCAGTTTGCTTTTCCTGGAGTAGAATGCTGGCCACATTTGCTTCTGAATGCATTTGAAATGAACTTTTCTTAATATGAAATTGCTCAGACTATTTTTCAGTAACGTGTAGCTTGTTTGTTGTGTCTTTGGCTTCGTTTCTCTTCTCTGGTGTTGGTTCTGGCCGGTGTTTCTGTGCTTGGCTCTCTTGCTTTGGGTTTAAATCCTGATTGTGTGTGGTTGACTTGGCTTGATGCTGACCTGCATCTTGGCAGTATTTTCTACTGGACCAGGACAATCTTTTCCCCTGTGGTTTTCTCTGCACTGTTATGTGTTAACATCTCTGCTGCTTTTCAGAGGTACCTCAGTGTTAAAACTGTGGTTATCAGTGGAGATACTGTGTGCTTGAGTTACTTTCACTGGTCATGAACTCTGGCATGCGTTTAGTGTCATTGATTTGAGTGTACAATATGTTCAGCATCGTTTGTTTTCCCTGTGCCTGAACTGTGTTTTTCCCGAGTCTGTAATTTTTTCAGACTGCCTTTGGTAATGTTATATCCTGGCACTCACTCTTTCATTGCCTCGTAGTGGTGTCTTGAGTTTCTGCCACTATCCTTTGGCCTTTCTTCCTTGTGAAAGGCTCTGGCATTTACTGACCTGGGTTTATTTCTGAAATGTGCTGGGGGTTGTGCTGTCTTCTGCTGAGTCAACAGTTTTCCAGGCTTATTTAATTTCCTTCTGCCAGGCTAGCTGCATTCTGCAATGTCTTCCACCATGCCAAGCCTGGAAGATTGTTTGACAGCCTTTTTCTTGTTCCTGTTTAAGTTTTCAACTTGGTCTGCATTTTGTGTGACAGTTTCTGGTGCTTGTTTCCCTTAGGTTTATTTCCTCGGTTCCTGTACATGATAATGACTTACATTTCTATTGTTTCTTCCTTCGAGAAGGATCCTAAGCACTTTGCAAAATTAACATACAGGCAACATTTCACTATGAGTAACGTTCAGCTGCTCATGTGGTGAAATGGGGTTATGCTGTTTAATGATGCAAAACAGCACTGCACAGCCATGTAGGGTAAGAAAGAAAAGTCTTAAACAGAAGGAGGTGAGGAATTTTTAACTGGGCTCTGGCAAATTTTGTCCCCAAAGTCTGTTTTTGGGAAAAAATAACATGGTTGATTAATTACCAGGAGTTACAAGTCCTCTGTCCTTCCCTTTCCAGATGATAATGCCTTACCCTCAGAAATATGGTGGGAGCAACAAGCAAGTTTGTGAAAAAACATAGTTTGGGATCAATGAAAATATTAATTAATTTTGGTCAGATATGGAGGATTTATTTTAGAAGTTTTAGTGTTGTAAATTAAAACTGACATTTTGGTGTTTTCATTTTGGTGTAGACTCGCACAAGCCTTTAGATACCATTCACAAAAGTGGAGGAGGAAATGGCAGCATCTTCCCCCAGATCCCAGAGCCTTGTTAGCCAGAAAGTGAGGACAGATTCCTAGACAATGGGAAAACTGTATTCTAATAAATCCCTTCTGCCTGACTCAGAATGGAGGTTTAAACTGCAGTATCCATCACCCCTCAGGAGAGAGGTCTAGCCCTTGAGACTAGGATTTTTTTAAATTTTTGGTTTGGTTTGGTGTTTTTTTGTTTTTGTGTGTGTGTTATTTGAAACTCCTTTGCCAGTGAGTACTTAAAGTGTCTTTGCAGTTGTTTGTTTGGATCCAAATTTCCATCACTTTTATTAATCATGTCTGATAAAGAACATGATTTTTGTGTGTGTTGAATAGATGAGTTTGATTAGCAGAAAATTCAAAAAAGCAAACCGACCTGGATTTAGATTGAATTTTTTTTTCTGTATTGTTCAGACCTTGCTTTGAAATATCATTTTTTGCTCAGCTTAATCAGAACACCATTTTGGTTAGTGTTGGAGCATTCAGGGCCAGTCCTTACAAGACTGGGGAAACTCTGCAACAGGGCAGCTTGCCACCCACCACATGACACAGGGTGCACACTGCAATGTTAATACTAATAGGTGCTGCAGTTCCTTTTGTTCTCCCAGTAGATCCACTCTGGTATTATGTAATCCTGTGGGTTTTGAGAAGAAATTGTGTTTGCTGGTAAATCAACTTGTATTGGGTGCAGCACTGGGCAGCAGAGTTGTGCTGCAAGTTTTCCAGTCTAAGCAGTTTCATACAACAGTCTCACCATCCAAGTTGGGAGATCTGGGAATAATAGAAAGAGTCCTTTCTTCTGCAGTCTGCTGCCTGAGAACAGCTCCTGCGTGCTGAGTTTCAGTGTTTCTTCCACGAATCATCAGGGTGTTTTAAGAATTCAGGATTGTTCAGGTCACTTCTTTCAGGCCAGTGCTTTACTTTTGTTCTTTTTTAGAAGTGGGATCTATTTGCTTTCTTTCTTAGATGTGTGCTCATTTTCACCAAGGCCAGAGTTCTTTATATTGCTGCATTTAATTATATTTGCTTTGTGAAGACTGCTGGGATTATGGCAGCATCTCATTCCTGTAGCTTTTCTGTCTCTGTCAGGGGCTACCTGTGGATAGCTGCTTTCCTTGAGCTCTCCCGTGTATAGATCAGCCTGCATTTGTAATTTCCACCAGCTTCATGCCTTGTCCCTTTTCTTACAGATGACTGCTATTTGAGGTCTTGGCTTTCAGGATGGCTGAGAAACAGACCCATAGAGAGCTGTGTGTGTCTGTATTTGAACAGTTGTTCTCATCTGTGCTCTGTCTTCTGTGTTTGGTCCCAGAGTAAGTCCTGTGTGTGTATATATTTTCCTGCTCATTGCCCAGACACCTTGCTCCAGCCTGGGACTAATGGAGACACTGTCTTACAAATAAAGATTAAAAGAGTACAGTCTAGTGAAATCTGCACTGAGGACTTTCTCCATTAAGAAGTCCCCTGTCTCAAATAAACACTTCGAAGTATTCCCAGGGTTCACTGTGCAATGTTACTTGAACTTTAGTTAAAACCTGCTTTCTCTGCTTAGCCTGTGTCTTACCGGACCTTTGCCTGGTTGCTGAGGATAGATTTTCCCCAAATATCTATCTTTTGACAGATAGGGAGTATAATAATTTTCTGCATGTGTTTGAAGGAAGTAATCAATAAGGAAAGGAAGGATTTCTTTAGGACAATCCAAGTGAGTGCAGTGGAAGAGTAATGGGGAGGCAGGAGGTAGAGCAAAAGTGCATTTACATTGAATATCATAGATCAGTGGATTCTTTTAGAAGTTGCAAAACAGTTGTCTGATGAACATGCTGGGAGCTTGGTTGCTGCAGCTGTTGATTATGGGATGAGACAGACCAGTTGGGGGGGAAGTGGAGAGGAACTGACTGGAGAAGCATCAACCAAATGTTTTATTTCCATTGTTCCATGTCTGTCTGTGTGTTGCTGTGGAAGGTGAGCAGCACAGCACTCCCAGGACAAATGCTTCCTTTCCCAGATATGCTCTCCCCCCACCGGCCCTGTCTACCTTCCTATGAGCACGAGTGTGGAAGAAAGTTCCCTTGCCTTCTGTGTGAGGGGAGGGTGTTCAGTTTATACTGTGGCCAAGGGAGAGGGCTGAGAAGCCCCCTGCACCCTGAGGACCCCAGCAGGTCTCTGTGCTGCCCACCCTGCACCTGTATGGGTGGAATTTTCCAGGAGCATCCCCTTTCATTACCATCATTACTTTGCAAACTCCAAGAAACGCAACTCATGAAAATGCATTCTTAGCACACAGCTGACATGGTCAACATCTGGTTTCCAAAGAGAGTGTTGTAGAGATTTGGAATTGCTGCACTGTGGAAAAAATTACTTGGAGTAATTATAGATACCTAACAACACTATTTAATTGCTTCTGCTGTGTCTTTCCTATAGAGTGTATCTGGTAATGCTTCAGAAAGCTGAATAATTCTGACAGAGAGCACTGAGAGGGGTAGGTAAGAGAGAAAAAAGTCCTCTGTGATTTCATTTAGGATCTGAAATTAAGGAAATGTGAATGGAGGGTTAAGTGTTTTCAAGTCCTGCTCCAGAAAGGGGGACCTTTCCTTCTTTTGTGCATTGGCTGTAGGAGGAGGAAGAGGATGTGGAGGATGATGAGGGAAGCTAGGGAAGACAAGACCTCCAAGCAGAGACTCACAGGATAGGGGGAGCTTAGCACAAAGTCTCACTGGCAGCTGGGGTGCTCCTTGGCCCTAATTCTGTTGAGCAGGCTCAGAGCTTGGGACCACGGGGGAAAGGGAGGGGGAATAGATAAGGTTGGATCTGTGACCAGTGGTGAGACTGACTGTTCCAGGAGGCAATCCAGAGTGACTGAAAGTCAGACCCCTGTTCAAGAGCACCTGTGCTTCCTCTGATACAGAGGGAGCCTGCAAAGACTGACCTCAGCTGGCTTAAGTGATGACAAGCCTGGATCCCAGCAGGTTCCCTCTGCTTCAGAAGTGCTGTCACTCTGTTGGCACTGCAGTCCAGAGGTCCTGCGTATGCTGTGTGTCTTCACAGGCAAGACTCCTCCTGGGCTGCACAGAGCCAGCTGCAGTGATGACCTGTCCCCCAAGAAGTGAGCACGTTCCTTGGGGGCAGTGGAGAGGGCACCACAGGGGGGCCTTAAGAAAAGGCTCAAGGGCCCTGCAGGTAGTAGGACCCATGTGGAGGTCAGAACATGGTTTAGGAGAAGCCCTGAGAGGCTAAGTGGCACATGTGAAGGAGCACAGTGAGAACCACACAGGGCAGAACTGGGGAGCAGTGGGCAAAAATAGGTTTTGGGGACATTAGATGTCAGTTCTAGCATCAGGGAGGAGGCACTCAGGATAGGGAGCTTTGGGGACTATTGAGCCTTTCTGTAGAGCCCAACAGCAGAAGAAGGATGTTATGGAGGGTTGGTGTTTGATTTGGCCTGCAATGCAACCAGTCTCACAGTAGATAGACAAGGATGCAAAGAGATGATGAAGTCCATGTCTCAAGCCCCAGAGATGTTGGCATGCTACCTTTCTTCCCTTGTGCTGGGTGCTGTGTCCCACCTCAGTTGCTGGCTCTGAGACAATTACAGCTGTGCAAAGGTGAATTGAAGGGCAGTGGAGATTTCCCTCCTAAAGGGAGGATGGAAGGTCAGCAAGAGACTTCAAGCTGAGGACTTGTCAATTGGTATAGCCTCTACTGGTAAATTGTCCCCTGAAGGTAAGCTCTTTGTATAATTTCATTTAGAGAAATGCACCAAAAGGGATATAATGAAGATATTCATATTATGAAATTGTGACTTATCCTAGAAGAAACACTGATTAAGACTCATTTGTCTATCATGCTCATTGGGGATTGTCTCAGTGATACGCAATCTGAAGAGCTGTTGGTACTGATGTGTTACAATACTTTAGTGTAGGCCTTGGGGAAGGCCTTCATATACAAACATACCAGTTTGAGTGACTGCCTAAAAACATATAATGCTGAGTTAACTTGCAGAAAATACTCTGGGGTTTTTGGTGGAAAATTATTTCAGTTAAAATACTTTTTTTCATATGAGGTGCTTGTTTTCCTTGAGACACTTCAACTTCTTGTGAGAAGGCTGGGAAGTTTGAAAAGAGACACTCCAGAGTCTTCTACTACTACAAATGAGTACAAATTAATTTTGGCTTTTTGTTCTCAAATTTTGAATACTATTTCAAATTTTTTAGCAAAAGAAGCAATGTCAGGGACCTCCTCTCATTGATATTCAAATGGATATTTCTGTGTGTTTCAGGAAGCCAGAAACACAAACCAGATGATTCTGGTATTAAAAAAAGAACATACTCTTAGCCAGTGTACCTCCTTCAGAGGAAATTAGCATCTCTCTCTGCTCCAGAAAGTTCTGCAATGATAAATGCAAAGCTGTGCAGATACTGAGGGAATAACTGAACCTTGATCTCTGAGGAAACAGCTAGGGATGGATACTAGTTCAAGGTCAAGATTCTGGACAAATTTGAAGCTGTGATCTCTTTCCCTGTTGAGGGCTTATGAAGAGTATGGTGAGAATGGGCACAGATGTGTGGCAGGAAAACCACAGAAAGTATTGGAATGAGGTATAAGAATTAATGATATTTAGACAGCATCACAAATTTGCAAGATGGTTTCTACAAATTAAAGCAAAAAATAGATGTTCTATTCTTAAAAGGCCTTTCTCACAGGCCACCTAGACAGCATCTTCTATAGCATCATGGAAAACTGTGTCTTTTCCTTGCTGCCTTGAACCCTCTCCCTCTCCCAACTTCCTTACTCCAGAAGCTGCTCTGTTGCTGCAAACCAGACTATTCTGAGTTATATTGATACTGTGAAAATGGTACTGCAGTTCCTGACCCAGCCCCTCTTTCTGGGACCTGAGCAGCATTTGTACTCTGGTGGATTGGGATGGCAGACCATGCCTTATTCTTCAAGTGAGGTGTGCATACATGGCCAGGCAACTATCTTACCTGCAGCCTAATACAGACAGCACTGGAAACCAGAACCAGCTTCAAGGATTTTCTCATCACCCTGACCTCTGTAGAAAGAGGAGGAGACAGGTTACCAGCCTTCTGTGAGCAACTCTAAGATACTGTAAACAGCTATCTTTCAAAGTAGATGAGCTCTTCCTGTCTGCGTGCCTGCCAGAGGACTTCCTTGCAGGGGAAGGTTGTTCCTGAGTTGCCTGTCCAGAAGCAGATCTGAAGACCTCTTCTTTTCTTCACCTTTTCATCCTAGGCTGGGAATAAGGAGTCAGTGAAGGCTGTAATAATGAGTACTCAGTTGCTGAGTCAGACATGCCTTCTATTAACACCTCCATTCTGCTCCCTTCAGCTACAGGGTAGTTTGAGGTAATTGCTTATCTACACAAGGGGTTTTGGTCTGGGGAATAAGACCTCTGTGTGAGTGTGAGAGGCATCTTTTTGGTAATTTTGGAGGCTGAAACTTGGCTGGAAGAGGCCACAAGGGCTCAGAAAAGCACTAGACAATGTTACAATTTGCCTATGAATGGAGCCTGAACAGCTGACCTCCAGGTACCAGCATGTCCATCTATTTTGAGTTGGGCATGTGGACAAGGAATAGTACCCTAGCTGTTTAAAAATATTATCTGTTTTGGTTTTACTTATTGTGTTTTGTGCCCTTCTTGCTGCAGTCATCTCTCCTGCTACTGGGTGCCACAGAGCACTGTACAGGAGCCTGTGACTAAGTCATAGTGAGGTTAAGACATTTAATTGAATAACGCTTATGCACTGGTCCTACAATACATCTTTTTCAGTGGTGGGCCTACTTTTTTTTGTATTTGTGATGCAGCTGAAGGTACTGAATTTGTTCTTCGGAACCCTCTGTGAGATTGCATCCTGAGTATTTTGTCACTTTATGCTTCAGCCTGGATTGAAATGAGCTAGGTTAATTGAGCTAAAAATCTGTGGATTTGTACATGTAGCTTACCAGTGGTGTGATCTTGGCACAGGGTGCTACATACTGATACTCTCTTCCATGCCCTTGTTAAAATGCAGGTGAAGGTTGATGACCTTTAAGACAAGTTGCACTGCCTTCCTGTTTAAGGCTGTTTCTGAGGAGAATGGTAGTCTAGGGAGGTGTTGGGTGTATTTCTTCTTTATGGGCTGTGGAGGTCTCTAATGTCATTTTCTGACCTTGTGTTAATTGGAAGTGTTTCCAGGGATGTTTTTCAATTTTATTGCTATTGCACTTGGAGAGATTGAAATAATATACAATACGGAAAGGGAAATAAATAAAACCAATGATCTTATGAGGTTTGGCAAATCTTACGTCTGTGATGCCTGGAGCTTCCTAGTTGGCTAATAAACTATTTGTCCTTCTTTCTCTGGCTTATCTTCTGGAGAAAGTGTTCTCACAGGATCTCTCTCTTGCACATGGTGAGCAGCAGAGGCAGGGCACTGAATAGGGGAGATTGACTGGAGGGAATGCAATGAGGTAGGGAACTGTGAAATGTGGAATGTATGAAGTGACAGATCAAAGTTGAGAGATTTGTTGACTCCTTTGTTAATCAAGAAGTCAAAAGAGGGGAGCTCAATCAGAAAAACTGACCTTCATCTGGGTTAGGACAATGCCTCTAATTTCCTTAGCATGGTGATTGATGGTCTGTGGACAGCTTATTCCAGAAGTCCCACGACATGGGACTTGATCAATAAGGGAGAAGCCTAGGTAGGTCCTCAAGCCCTCGCACTGCAGCAGTGCATGAGGTCATGTTTCCTCTTTCTGCTGGTGCAGATACAGAAGAGGAACCTTCTGCTTGTGGATGGACTGATCTACACAGAGTGCTTTTATAAGCACTTGTTGAAAGGAGTGCTTCATGTTGTGGAGACAACACGTTCCTTCTTGTTTATGTTATAGTAATCTGGAGATACTTGCAGTTGTGTAGCCATGGCTATGGAAGAAGAGTTTGGACCAAAGCTCACAATGATGTCCCTTACCTTCTTTCAGTTTGCCACATCCTGAGGACGTCCCTAAATTGTTTTGATGCAGTTCACTAAAACTTTCTTTGATGATACTTTTTATAAATCCACCTGAAGGGGACAAAATTTTATTTACTTTGATTTCCACCCTCAGTCTTTTGACAATACAGTTTATAAAGGGTTGTATTTCTGGGATAAAACAGTTCAAGATTTATTGTTCAAGATGAAAATTTCCTTCGTACCCCATTCCCAACAAATTTATTTACTTGAGAAAAGGCAAGCTTTGACATTTTGTAGTTATCTGTCCTGAAGCCATGGTATCAATGACCTTCTGACCTGTGGCCTTGGGCAAGTGTCCTTTGCTTATTATGTGTTTTGCAGCAGCGGTTTTTAATGCAACATTGTAAGGTGCAGCTGCCTCTGCAAAGATGATGCTTGATTGCTCTAGGTCCTTCTGGTAGTACCCCTGCAGTCTGTGATGAGTGGCATGTGGAACAGATCAATTCACTCCTCCTTCATCTTTAATCTGTGCACAAACTCCTCATGAGAAGCTGAGGGAGGAGAGGTGGAGCTGTCCTTGTGACAATTTCCTTTCCATTCCCTTTACATGGGACCCAGAAGCCAGCTTTCCTGGCTGCTGAGAAAGAGGCACTTGGAGAAATGGAAGCTGAAATTTAACTGTGTCAGTAGAAGGAGGTGGTAGAGAGAAGTACTTTTCAAAAGAACATGTTAAATCCTAAAGGTCTGCTTCAGTCCAGCACCTCTGCCACTTAATTTCATGCTGAACACAGATCAGGAGGCTTTCACTGGTGATCAGAAATAGTGGGGTTTTTTTGCAGCTGCTAAGAAACCTTAGCTCTGTGCTACAGGCTTTTCTGTCCATGGCTAGGAGTGTAGCATCTCCATAGCAGGTTGAGTTAATTGTGTTTTAATATTGATAGTAAATGATGTGGGAGACTCCAGAGTGGTTCAAGACATAATGTTCCATTTTCTCAGTAACAAGGTAGGACTACTTTTGCTTATGCTCTCTGGAAAGCAAAGTGAATTTGATCTCCAGGCTGTCATTCCAGGCTCCTCCACAGATGCTGAGAACAGTTAAAAATGCTGGTGGAGTTATTTAAGTGCCCAGTGATTTGGACTCAGAGGATAAGGCCTTGTCCCTTGGATATTTTAAGTGTGTGATCCCCTGGGGACCAGGAAAAGAAAGAAAACTTTGCTAGAGGCAAGCAGTTTTCTGGCAGAATTTTGTGGTGAAAGCTCTCTTCTTTCAGAGTTTCCCTTAGGCCAGGACAGTCAGCAGAGGCAGATTTACTTGTGGAATTGCTTACACATAGTTATATGGGGTAGCCTCCCATTAATATTCTGTCTTTAGGGAAAATAGACCAAATTTTTAGTTTCGGGGTGGTGCTTTTTTCCAGCCTCTTTATTATCTGGTTTTGGCTGCTGTCTGGGACTTCTGTTCAATGTCCAAAGATCTCAGGCAACCAAAACATCAGGTCTCAAAGTCTGATGCAGCAATCTTGTGTCCTACTTGACTCTTCTCACCATGCAGCTTAGCCTCTAGCTTTTGTGTCCTGCTGCACCCAATACACCAAATATAAGCCCAGAAACAGAAAAAACCCTCAACATAACTGTGACCACACAGCAGGTGGTACCGGGTGGGAATCTAGACTTGTTTCCCCAGTGTTTCCAGGAGATGCATGCTTCAGTGAAGTGCAGGGCAGACAAAACTTTGCACATATTATTCAGTGACAGAGACAGGTGAGTGGTGTTTGGTGCCTGCAGAAAGCTGTAGATGTGCATATGGGTACTTGTGCTTAACAGAGTACTTGTGGACATGTACTGGTCCTGCATGTATTTCTACATGGGAGTTAGAGATACTGGTCCTTGCAGTGTGTGTGGAGCACTGCCTCCTTCTCTATGTGTGTGTGTGCACTCCCTAATGTCACCTTCTTGTCTTTCAGTCTTGAATTATAGCTCATATCATGAGAGTTTTTACCACTCCCATAACTCCACGTTTCTTCATGTTTGCTCCTTTCTAATGTATCACCATTGCAACTTTGTGAATGGTTCCTGATTCTGGGAATGCTCAGTCCTTACTTCATTGGCATCAAGCCATAGCCCCCACTGTTGTGCTATGACAGCAAGTTCCATAACCTGATGCTCCAGAGTGTGGAAAAGTATTTCCTAGGTCCCAAAAGCATATGCATATGATCCTAAATGAAAGGCATTAATGAAAAAAAAAACTTCTAGCTACTTTTTAAAGGCTCTGGATTAAAAAAAATAAGACTTTCTTTCATTATGGGATTGTAAGCAATTTGACTCTGCAGACATTTTATATTGCCTGCTGTAATTGTACCTAGTCCTGCACAAGTCTGTAGTTTAGAAAGCTCTGCCTTCTGGGGATCATGATACTCTTATTTTGTTATGTGCTTAGCCTAAGGTTTCTTCAAAAGCTCAAAGTTAGAACAAAAGTCTCAAACAAAAAAGCACTTAGAATTTGTCCTTACTAAGTATTTTTCAAGTTGTATTATTGTGAAGAATAAACCTACCTCTTTTTAATAAGAAGACACATTTTT
This sequence comes from Falco naumanni, assembly GCF_017639655.2. Taxonomy (NCBI): domain Eukaryota; kingdom Metazoa; phylum Chordata; class Aves; order Falconiformes; family Falconidae; genus Falco; species Falco naumanni. The sequence goes on from NC_054058.1 coordinate 37,908,802, forward strand.
TAGTCCTAGGAGAACTCTATGGTTGGTCAGATTTTAGCTTCATGCTTGTTCAATGGCATAAATGACTTTTCACATCTAAGGGAATCTAGCTCACAAATAGAAAAGTTAGGAGTGATTGTGAGTGAATATTCCTTGAGATTGCAGCTGTTCCTTGAGATTTCTTCTCATTTTCTCATTTTGAATGCATTTCAGCTGTGGGTCTCCTGAGAGAGCTGCACCTACCCATGTGATTTTCTGGAAAGTTATGTTTCATCTCCAAAGCAATAATGAAGATTAAAATGCTGGCTATGGCAAACATACGTGGTGAATTGCAGTGAATGCATGGACTTGTTCTGTTCAGGAGACAGTCTTCTGTTGCAGATCCATGTGAAGATGTGTGTTGATAGGTGGGAGTTTGAATGTTGGCAGCTGATTCGGGGTGAGCTGGATTTTTCCCTAAGTGGGAGTGGACACAGAAAAGCCTAGGTTGTTTCATAGTCCATTGAACTGGGTAAATATGGCAGCTCTTAATAAAGCGGTAAAGTTCGTTGAGGTCTGAGGCAGTAGGGTGGTCAGGAAATGGTAACAGCGCTGCTGGAGCAGCAGTGCATTCTTGTCTTGACCAGACTTGGATGCAAGGTCTTCTGTGCAGTCTAGGAGCTGGCCTCAGAGGGTGTGGGCTGCACCCTGAGGAAAAAAGGACATGCTGTTTTCATCCCAGAAAGCAGGAAGGAAGAGGGTGAGGGTGATACTGCAGGAATGATATTACAAGGCAGCAAGGAGGCTTTTCCTGTACCATTAATTATTTCCTTTCACAAGGGGAAGTCTCTACTCGAGTTTTCCTTTCTCTCTCTTTCCCCCCTGCCCTGCAACTTCCTCCTTTTTTTTTTTTTTTTTTTTTTTTTTTTTTTTTAATCCCCTCTTTCTCTTCCCTTCTCACTGCCTGAGTTTCTAAGTTTCTAAGAGCAGACCAGCTGGGACTGAGGTAGAGTTGCAGACTGGCCTCTTGCACACTCTCCTAAATGCTTGTTCAAGTAAGCTCAATAATTGATGAGCACCTGGGTCCTCGTCTGCACTGGAGAGTGCACATGGCATTTAGTACATGAAAAAGCAATTTTGCCCATCAGAGCTCATCCCTGGAACAGCACCGTTTCCCCAGGATACCAGTTAATTGTTCTTTCAGTAGTTGTAGAGGAAATTCCTTTCTCCAATGGTCTCAGCTGCTTGACTTCTTCCAGCCTAGAGCTTGTGCGTGGTCCTAGCACATGGCTGTTGACTTCCACTTGGCATGGTTCAGACTCCTTCTTCCTCCAGTGGGTTAATTTTTGACCACTGCTGTCTAGCCTGTCCTCTGCTACAAATGAAACAAGTGCAGCTGGCCTCACGTCATCTCCTGGGTTTCCATGGCCTGGATTATCATCCTGAAACCTTGCACAAGTTGTTGCCTGCCTGGGATTAACTGCTGTTTATTGAGATGGAAGATGCACTGCCACAGCTGCAGGTGCAGGAAGGAGTGTGAAGTCAGGGTTGAAATGTCTCAGGGGAGTTGGAGAAGGAGGAAAAGTGGGTGAGAACTGTCATGTCAGGGAAGGTGCAGGCCATCAGCTTAACATCAGTCTGCTGTGCACATGGGCAGGATAGGGTAAGCGGGACTGAGTAGCTGGGGCTGCTGCTGAGCAGGACAGAGTTGACAAAACTAAGTGTGGAATGGGAGGAAGGACTAAAACAGTTGAGGTGCTATGAATGGGGTCTAAGGTGCACTGGCTGAACTGCTTATTGCTGTCAACAGTGGAAATGGCAGGATGTGCCACAGGCCAGAGCTGTAGGAGTGACAATCTGGTGCATGTTAATACCAATCTCTATTCTGCTGTCAGTGTGACAAGGGAGACTTGCACAAGGGCAAGGGTGCATGTTTCCCCAGACAAGGTAACAACGTCCTTTCTCCTGTTGCAGCAACACATTACATACCCAGCCTGTCCCTTTTTCTGAAGGAAGTTTATGGTAAGAGTGTTTTGTGAATGCACTGCATTGGATCTGTACCTGGTAAAGCTGACCCAGGTAGTATCTGCCAGATACCAGAGAAACATGAATGCCTGCCTTTAAAAAAAGAGCTGGGTGGGGGCAGAGGGGAAAAGAGCTTGGGAATTGCAGATTTATGGAATTGCTGTTGTTTAACCCTGATCCTCAGAAAAAAAAACCCAAATTAATTATCAACCAAACTTCTTGTCAGCACGTGGACAATAACAGGGGACTTGTAAAAGTCCACCAGTATTTGTTGAGAACAAGCCATGTCAGACCAATCTCATATCTTTCTGTGACAGGGCAACAGGCATTGTGGACAGAGGTGAAACTGAAGGTGTCATCTGTTTTGACTCCAGTAAGGTTTTTACCATCTCTCTCATCACACTTTGTTAGCAATCTAGAGGAGAAAGGTCTCAAGAAGAGCTAATAACAAATGCATGCAAAATGAGTAAGAATGTCACAATGGAAGGGAGCATGGACTGGGGTTCTGTGAGGGTCTGTCCTGTGCTCAGTTCAGTTCAATGTTTTCTTTAACAGCCTTGGTGATGGGTGGAAAATTTGCATATCAAATCTAAAGATGACAGAAAGCTGGGGGGACTGTGAATTTGTTGCAGAACAGGGTTAGAATTCATAATGATCTTGGCAAAGTGGGATGTAATTCAATAAAGACAAGCACAAACTATTGTACCTTGGCAGGAATAATGGACTACATAAATACAATGCAGAGAAAGATCAACTAGATCACAGTTCTGCAGAAAAGGATTGGGGGGAGGATAAAAGAGGATCACAAGCTGAACATGATTGTGTGTTGTTGAGAAAGAGGCAAATGCTGTACTTGGATATATAAATAGGAGTTTAGCCTGCAAGGCGCATGATGTAATCTCTCTGCTCTGCTGGGTGATGGTAAACCAGAAAAACTCTGTGCAGTTCTATGGATAGCACTTCAAGAAAGATCTGGATAAACTGGAACTAGTCCAGGGGAAGCAGTAAGAGTAATCAGGGGTGCAGAAAACAAAGACATACAAGCAGTGATTTGATGTATTGGGATTGTTTAATTGTAAACTGAGAGGGCTGGGAGAAAGAGGGAGAGACTGGACAACAGACAATGAACTTTGTATCTCGGAACTTCCCTATTTGCAGCAATCGCTTTGACAGCACCAAGTGACAGCATCAGTGATTGTGTCAGTGCTCTTACCTGGTCCCTGGTGGAGGAAGCATTTCTGTGATGGGATTTGTGTAGTTGGAAGTTCAGGTGTTTCCCGTCTGTTTGAACCGTTCCTTTGGACCATGATCAACACAATGGCACTGGCGGCTGTCCTGGGAGAGAAGGGGGAAAGGAGCAAGTGAGCAAGGCTCACAAGGAATCTCTCCCCCTTGAAACAAGTGGGTGACCCTAAGCCAAGGGGTCACTTGGGCCCAAGTGTTGTTAGAACCATTCACAATGTGTGCTGCATGCCAGCCAAACTCTTCAAGGTGAGGTTGAAAGTTTGGCAGGCCACCTTCTGCACAGCACCTGTAACCCTGGAAGAGGGATACAGTCTTCATATTATCTCTTCTATTTCTTTCCTTAAGACAGGCTTTGCTCTTTATTGCCTTACTTGGCCTTATCACTGATCTTGCTTTTTTCTTTCATTTGCACCTTCTATATGTATACATCTGCCTGTCTATCTATCTGCCTGTCCATCACCAGTGTACATCCACAGTGATTTAGTTTGTCTGTCTGGGATACTCCCCCAGCTCCCCCTCTCCTGGAGTTCTTGTATATGTCTTCCGTCTTCTTCCATCTGGGGTACTGTAATCCCCTTGGACTTCCAGATCTCAACTCTCTCATCTTCCATATTAGTATTATGGTGTCTTGTATTAGGCACTGAAAGAACACTTTCCAGTGGTCAGTCTCTCCAAGTGTTTAAAGGAGATGTTGCACATGATGAGTAGATAAACTAAACATGCATATGGAGAGTGGGAGATTCTGGGGGCAATGAGGAAGTGAAGTACCTGTATTTACAGCATAATGAATGGTGCTTGTAACTTGCTGTCTGACTAGCTTGCTGTAAACTGGGATGGCAATTCTTGCAGACATCATGGCTGAAGAAAGTTTGAAGGCTGAATCTCATCGTGTTTAAAATGGTGTCTAGATTTCATTGGAGGCCAGAGTGCCAGATTCTGCCTTCTCAAAGGAACTGGGAAACAGATTTATCCTTCCATACCTGAAACCATATCCCACTGATTCCTGATTTTTAAATTCCAAATGTATTCACCATGTAGCGCCTTGACATGCACTTTCTTTGTTGGGTATATTCATAGCATGTTGTCATGTGCAGTACTTTTAAAATTTAGGAGCCTAAGGCTCTGTGAACTCTTTGACTAGCCCTGTCTCATAATACTTAGGAGCTATATAAAACAACCTTGAAATGTGGAGGCAATATTTGGGCATGGAAGGACAGGTGTTTGTTCTTACTGTTTTGAGAAGATCTGAAGTCTATAGTTGGCGATAAAGGGGACAGGCAAGAAAGCTCCTAGGAAGGCAGAAAACAGAAACGCAGCATTTTTATGGATGAATGAGCTTTTATGCAGTTGCTTTTAAAAGGCAAAATTATATGGCCATTTGCACTGCCTCTTGATTGCTCAGTGCACCAGCTATTCTTTATGCCGCATGCCATTTGCTGTCTTGTATTTAACTTCGCAAAATATTCTGGGATGCAGTTTCCATGAAGGCGCCTGTATGAAACATTTGTACTGTTTCATACTGGGTGTAAGATGGGTGTAAGATTTCCTCCAGGAGTGCTCATTAACTTCCACTATTTATTGCCCTGATTTTATGCCCTCCGGGTTAGCTGAGCTCTAGACTTGGGTATGACAGATAGCTATTCTGTTGCAGCCTTTCTTGGCCCTTTTTCTCCCTCTTTCATGCTATGGCTGCAACATAAGCTTTGAAGGGTCATTATCTATATCGTTGCATAGAAAAGTCCTTTGGCAGCCAAATTCACCTCTGGCATAAGTGACTGCAATTCCATTGACTTCAGAGTAGGTTCACTGCTTGACATCAGGGGTAAAATTTTTTTCAGTGTAGATATCAAAATACTAAGGCATAATGGAGTAGTTTCTGTCCCCAAAATGACCCATTCTTGGGCTCGATTTGGCTTATTGACAGTGCTGCACTCCATCCTTGCATATTAACAGCCCCCTTTTCTGTTTGCTGTCTGTCCTGGGACCTTCTTCTCTCCTGCCCATCATCTTCCTTTCAAATCTGTTTAGATATATTTGTCTGCAACTGCACACTCCCTTAAGCTGCACGTTCCCAACCCTCTGCTCCCTCTTTGCAGCCAGTTGTGCTGAGTCCTTGCAGCTGGTGTTGTTGAGACAAAGTTAAAATAGCTATCCTAGGGTAATCATTGCTCCTAGGTCTTAGGAGGTTGTAGAAGATGTAGACCAAAGTCCGTAAGTGCTGTCTCACAGCTATTGCAATCCAGGGCTCCCGTATCTCCTTTGTGGAGGGGAGTGGAGACAGGGAGGCCCCGTGGAAGCCTGGTTTACATTCATACTGCAAACCTGAGGTATTTTCAGCAACCAGTACTCAACTCTTGGCTGTATTTAGAGCCTCACCACCCTTCTGGAGGAGACAAGTTGTGTCAGCAGCCCCTGGGATGGGGGGAGACAGTAGAAGTGCAGGTTGGCAAAGCCTGAACCGATTGACTTTTATTGGCAAGGAACTATTTTTGGGAGCCAGTGATGAGTACACCCTGTACTGCTGCAAGTTTGGCTCTGCCTTGCAAGGTTATTATTTGGGAGTTTAATCAGAGTCTGTCAAATGCATGGAGTGAGCAGCTAGTGGCTTAATGGGTGTGTTTTGTGCTGGGATAGGGGGAAGGAGGGGTGGGGATAGAGGCTTTTGAGGTATAAGTGGAGAAAATAGAAATCCATTTCTTGAGTTTTTGCCATTTTTACTTTTGTGTTTAAATACATATAAATAACTTGCATAAATTCAAGACGGACTTTCCACATCTCTATGATCTTGCAGTGTTCAGGCAAAGGCAAATCTGTGACACTGCAGACCTCCTGTTTTCCCTTAGCCTAGGGGGTCCCTGAGCTCTCTGTGAATGAGCTCTGTTCGCAGAGATGCTTTGCCCTCCGTAGATATGCAGCCGTACCTCCTTGGGATGAGATGCAGCAGCTGTTTGTGCAAAGCCATTCTAACTGGCAGTTTAGGAAACAGGTGAAAATGGAGGGGTAATTAGAGAGACACAGACTGTAATGAATAGCACTCGGGTTGCAATATGGCTATCATTCTCTGTCTTGCAAAAAAGTGGCCCTGGTTAGTTTGATTCATGAACTTGCAGAACAAGATTATGATTATTTTGATTATTTGTATTACTGTAGTCTCTGACAAGGCCTGCCATTAACCAGTGCCCCATTGTGCTGGGAGCTGCACAGAGAGACCAAGATGATGGCTGTAGCCACTAAACACTTACTGTGTAAGTATCAGCTGAGAAAACATGCTCACATAGACAGATGAGAGAGTCAATGCACAGGGAATGCAGATAAGTTAAGAACAGAAGTAAATATCCGGGATTTTCTTGCTGTGCATACTTTAGGGAAAGTCTAAAGGGATAGCATATTTTACCCACTGATAGCAGTGAACATTTTTGCATTGATCTGCTAGTGCGGTATGAGGGGAAAAATGGGTGGGGATTTCTAAGCTTTGTGGACTATAAGCCTAGCATATCAGCAGCCTGACTGCTGCAAATTATCTTCAGCTATCTGGGCAAAAGAGAGATGTAGGGTAGGGTGTAAAGAAAAGCAATGACATCACTGGTATTCATGGTACCTCCCTCAAGAAGGTGGCCAAAATTGAAGAAAGCTACGTGGGTCTCTGAAAAGCTACTGAAGAAAGTGAAGGTCAGCATTCACATCTTGTTACTGACTGAGGGATTAGAGGCATCAAGTGGCTTGGAAAAGAGGCACTTGCAGCTGAGAAGGGAGGCAAGGGAAAACTGAAAAGAATGAGGAAAAATGATGTCAGGTAAATGATCTCTGAAACAACCTTTTGAGTGGATGTGCAGGGTGTGGGGGTCTGAGAGGCATTACCCTAACAAAAATGTTAGGGTAAGGGAGAGAGCAGGACCATGATAGTCTGCAAAGGTCAAGAGTCCCGGGTCTTAATGCCATACCTCAGACCTGCATTGCTGATAACAAAGAGGAGTCAGGAACCTGGGCGTGTTCCCCTCCAAGGAATCAGTCTGTCCAGCAGCGGGGTTTGCTTTCCCACACCCAGGAGTTGGAGCACATGGCTCCTCTTCACTCAGTCCTGCTGCACTGCTTGCTGAACATCATCAGACTTCTGTTTTTTGGAGATATCTTGTCCAGTTGTCATACGAAACCTGACTTTTTCTTAACCTATATGATCATGGACACCTATGACAACAGCTTTACAATGTCACCAGTTGCAGAAGTGCAGTAACCTCCTGCAGGAAGCAGAAAAATGATGCAGGTAATTTCATGCATAGTGAGTGGAGCAGGTGAGCTTGTCAAAAATTCCTGTTTGTTCTCTGTGTTAGTGTCTGCTCTGATCAGAAAGTCTGCGTTTTTTAGGAGACAGATCTCTGTAAAGTGAGAAATTAGAGGCCCGGAAATATACACATATTTACTGCAGTGCTGACAGGCAGTGGTAATCACGAACAGGGGGAACGTGATGGGTGGAAAGGGCTTGATGCCACAGAGAAAGCAGACTGCAAGGAGCTTGACAATACAGCAGCCACTCTGGGGAACCATCAGCTGTGATGGCTGTGTGGGGTGAAAAATCCCAAGGGATCCCAGCTGCGCAACTGCAGTTATGCTTTGACATGTGGATGACTATTTGTGGGAAGGGTGTTTTTATTTTCCACTCTGCTTACAGAGAATTGGGAATAGGTGGAAGGAACGGACCAGTCTCTCATGTTCAGTGGTACACACCACACTGACAGAGCACCTCCATCTCCTGTTCTGGTGGATACTGGTGGCCCTTCTCACTCTTCAAATTTCCAAGACAGGGTGCTTCTCCCTGTAATGCAAGAAGTCTGCCCAGGGGTGGAGGTACATTTCATTGTACTTATTACATAGAGTTCAGGCCCCATCCCCTCTCTCATTCCCGTTGGACACATTTTTTTGCATATGTGCAAAGGCTGGGTTTTTTGATGTCTATGCGCAGAGTGAGTATGTTATTTTCTCATTATCAACAAGGAACTTTTTCCCCAAAGTGTCTCCCTTCCCCAAAGGACACTGATGTGCAACAGGGTAAAATAGTGATAAAAACACTCTGCTGAGGCAGAGGAAAAGTTGCAGAACTTGCTGAAACAGGGAAGAAGTGGGTTTGGCGGGTTGCATTCACTTTGGACCCAAATCTCTCAGTGACAGCTTGCTTCCTACCACAACTCGAATAGTAGCCAGCATCTTTGTACCCAGAGGAGAAAATAAAATTAGTGAACTTGAAAGGGGGCCTTCCTTGACCTTTTTTGCTCTGGGGAAGTGAAAAATCTGGGACATACTCCTGAAGGAAAGATCTCCAAATCGCTCTGAAGCATCACCCTCTGATAGCTGCATGCCAGTGCACAAAAAATGTCCTACTCTGACCATATAAGTGGTCCTTCAACTCTGCCGGTTCCTGCTGTGGGCTCTTTGTGTATGCCAGAGTGTGCTCCCACAGCTCTGCCAGAAACTGGCTTTTGACTGGATTTTCTGAGGGTTTTTTAGCTCTTCTGGATATGTTGGGAAGTATACAAATAGTGTGTGGTTTCCTGGGGTATGGCATATTTTATATGGCTATTACCCCTCAAACCCATCTTACATGGATGACGTAAGTGGCCAATTTTATATCCTATTACCTATAATACCCAATTTCAAACCAGTGTTTCTCAAGTGGTCTAGAAAAGATCCAAACTTTATTCTTTGATATCTCATAGAGACTTGTGAAATCTGTAGTGCTGTGGGCGTAGACACAAATAATTCTGCATGAGTATAGGATCTACAAGCTGGTGAGCCTGGAAGAAGCCATCAATATGGTAACAGCCTCTGCCTAGCCACATAGCAGAGATGAAAGTGGGTGAGTGACTGTAGGGTTTTGGAGTGTGGCCAGCTGTCTCCCCTGGTACCCAGCTTAGGGGGGCAAAGGAGCAACCAGGACTGGATCTCAGGCCTGGTCTTTATCTGTGACAGAACCAGTCAGTCCCCAGAAAGGACACTTCAGCCTGCTCCTGAGCATTCAAGGCCTCTTTCTGGAGTGTGACATCAAACAAGGAGAACAATGGAGCTGCTAAAATAAAAACGACTCAGCATTAGTACAGTTATTTAGCTGTGTCTTTGGTGTTTCAGTTCAAGGCTCTTTCCTCTACTAGCCTCCCAATAAGTCACCTTCTTGGTGTTTGGATTTGTGCAACTGTACTAACACAGACCTGTATTATTATCAGCTCTGATCTCAGGGTGAAAACAACCTCCTGTGCTGGCTGGGTCAGGGAAGAGAAGGGGATGTTGTGTTTCAGTTCAAACTCTCGTCATCATTTGTCTTCTCCTAGTCCTTCAAGCCATGCCTCTCTTCTTTCCCCTCTGTGCCTTGAATACTGCAGCCAAGTTCCTTGTGCTTTTCTGCATCTTCTGTGGTTTAGTGGCTACTTAAATATTTACTTATGTCGAATTTGCCCCTGAAGAATGTCTTACGAATGTAGAGGAGGGGTACTGTGAGAGAAGGAGGGAATGAGAAGTCCCTAGAGGGCTTAGTATTGTCCATGGCTGAGGCAGAAACTGCACAAAACCCCCTTGTCCTGCAAAAAGATTGATGTACAAAAGAACACACATGTGTGCACAAAAGCACAAACTTACGAACATATAAACACCAAAAAAATTTCACTGAACACAAAGAGAAAGAAAGCATTTCCACCAGTCAAATGGTTAGAGACAGCCCTGTTCAGTCATGGAATTTGCGTTCTTTTGACCCATAGGACACCAGCATTTTTACAGACCTGCCATCCAGAAAATGCTGCAGAAAGATATATGAAAGGGTAGGAATAGTGTGAGATGCTGCATGCAAGAAGGCTACCGTGAGTTGAAGGACAGGCTGTATCTCACTGGAAAGATGAGTTTCGCAGGTTTGCAAACACATTTGAATTTGCCCATTGATTCAAGTGTTAACAATCACTTTGTAGATAGCACATAGGAAAATTGGGAATATTTTTGCTGTTGTGATTGATATTGCTTGAACTTTAATCATATGCAAGAGGAAGCTCAGCTTGTTGAATTCATTAATTGCAAAGGCGTAACATATTCACTTAATTGGATTCTCTGCTAGATAGAGATGTATTTATATGTATTTGTATATGTGCTTAGTGTATATATTTAGCTCCACAAAGACTGATATTAATGGAATGTTAAGGTTGCCTGGTGAAATACTCAGCAGACTGGAAGGGGTAAATGTTCAGTCGTAAGCACGATCTTTTCTGTTGCAAGAACGGTAAGGCCTGGCTTGCTGGATATTCTTGACACAGCACAAAAGCAGGCAGGGCTAAAGTTGGCACTGAGGCAAATCTGCACTTGTATGTGCCTCAGCCTGGCCATGGCGCTGCTCTGCACCTGGCAGGCCACCCCACCACAGTGCCTGTCTCATCACTGAGAACTCCTGATCAGTTGGTCCTTCTCTTAAGGACATTTCTCCTGCCCAGGTCTTGGAGCCTACCTCCATTTCCTTGTACAAGACAGCACTGCATTGGTGAACCACAGCTGTGAGCCACGGCTGGGGAACATCCCTGGAGTAAGGGTCTGAGGAGGGCAGGACAGGAGAAGTGATTCTGCCCTCTGAGGAGGTTGCAGCCTCCTTCCCACCCACATCTCACCTATGTGTGTGGAGAGCTACTGCATGGGGTCTATCCCAAGACAGAGAGGCTGCCTCAGAACCACGAGGTAGAGCTGTGGCCTAGGCCCTCAGCTGATAGAGGTTTATGTGTTGAGTGTAGGTGGTGAGATGGCTCTGCTTCCTGGAGGCTGGAAGGGGCAGGGATGTGTGATGCTGTGCTAGCTCAAATGTTGCTGTGCTCTTTCTTCCAGGAAAGTTATCTTGAGAGAGCCAGGAAAGACAACTGCCTGGTCACTTGTGCCATTTCAGCTTTCAGAGCAGCTGGAGAGGACCAAGAATGTGCTCTTGAGCTTTAGTTAATCTCATGATCCCAAACTAGTCCTTAGCAAGTACCATATATAATCCCGCTGTTCCTTTTACAGCTGTTGATCCACATGCTTGACCTGCTGTACTGCTGCTCTGTCATTAACCAGCATGATTTCCACTGCTGACTGCCGTGTGGTCAGCTGCTCTACAGTAACTATTACTCTTCTATGGCAAAGCTCCTTCCTCTGGTGTGGGGCATGAGGGTGTTGTAGGTGCAGCCCTGAGCTGCACGATTTCCTGTGGGATGGATAAGCTGAGGCATCTCCTTACTATACTGACTTCTGTCATTGCTCCCAGCTGTTAGGACCCTGTTCATGCCCCTTGAAATGTGGGCTGGATTATTAAAACCCTTTAATAGAGGGAAAATTGAGTTTCATAAAGCTTCAGTGGCTTGCTTAAGGTCACAGAGTAAGCACAGGACAAGATTACAGCCAGCACTTGGGTCCCTTCACTCCTGGGCATTTGGGGAGAAAGCATCTGTGCTCTGCACAGCTGCTGCAGCTGCTTAGGGCAAGTTTGCCCTGTGAAACTCAGCTACGCGATGCCTGTGCTGGCATAGGGTTGCGATAGTAAATCCACAACATGCAGAGCAGCGCCACAGGGACGCAGCAGCTCGGCATGGTGCAAGGCAGCTGCGTGAGCCTGGCAAGATGCCTCGGCTCTCAATTTAGCCCTGCTGAGCTAACATAGCTAGACAGCATCTGGACAGTAAGTGGCTTGGTGTCTCTGTGCCATCTACCCCCACCCTCATGCCTCTACTCGAAGGTTACACAGACTAGACCAGCTTGGTCCTGTCCATACCTGCCGTGCCCTCTCTCTCCTTTAGCCTGTTACAAGCACAGTGCTGCAACATGAGAAACCTGCCTGCAGCATAATCTGCCTGATTAGTGCCTTCCTTTCCTCTCACCTTCTGGGCACCATGACGGACCTGCCAGCTTCACCCTCTTCTACCTCTCTCCAGTGCTCCTTTTCAATTGGCTTCTACTTTCTTTGCCTTGTTCAACCCCTCGGCAAGGTCAGTGCTGCTTATATCGTCATAAAACGGGATTGCATAATCTCTACAGTGGTTGATTGGTTTGCTGTCCATCACCATCTCTATTCCTCTCTCCTCTGCCACTGCTTGGTGATTCATGGACAGCTCTTTCTTCATCTTCACTGATACTTTCTTGGCCTGTTTATTGGTTTTGTAAGAGCTTTTGCACATTCAAGCTGTATAAGCAATTACATATAGAAAATGAAAGAACAGTGATTTCATTTTTAGGTTGTGATTTCAAGCTAGGAAATGCCAGTCTTGTTTCCCAGGCCACCTTAATTCTGCAAAGAAACTTGAAGGAGCAGTACAATGATTGAGGCAGGGATCCCATGGAGGGAGTTTCATGCACTTATTAATTAAAACTTGAATCAAAATGTCCACACACAAGTGGGATGAAAGAAAGGCTGAAAAAGAAACTGTAAACCTGTCATTTCCTAATATTTCAACCTCAGTAAGGTTCCTTTAGTGTAGTTTGCTTTATGTTTTTTTTGTGTGTGTTTTGTTTTGTTTTTAAGGGGAAAACCCAAAATATTTTCTGTAGAAATGTATTGTTCATTCTCATGCATACTGAGCCTTTGGCACTGAGTCTGACTTTTCAGCCTAGTGACTAACCTGTACTTGTTCCACAGAGAGTCATGGCTGCTCAGACTGGTTTTCCTTTCTTCTGCATCCTAAGTGGTGGAGTCCAAGTGACCTTTTGACAGTGAGGTGCATTTAAAAGAGAGAGGAGAACCTGGATGGTTTGTCCACATTTAGTGGGCAGCCTGATCGGGCTTTTGCCTCTCCCTTGCTCTGCCAAAGCTGAGGTGTTCCTTGTACTGGCTGTGATACTGGTGGGGATGTCCCCATTGATTTACCGGGTTGATGGACTTAGCTCTTAAAATGTTTATGCTCAGATGCTGTTTGGGCTGTCTGCCAGGATTTCTGTAAGAAAATGACAGAAAAGAAATTATGATTATTTAACAGTTTACAATGCAGTTCAGAGTGAATTTGATGGGCCAAAGTAAAAATCATGTCCTTAGCCTCAGGGCTTTCCCCCTGCTGACTTTCAAATGCCTGTTGTAAAACGTGGACATGTTGGCTTTTCTCAGGGAACTGGCCTGAAGACTCTTGTAATGGAAAGTGTCAGAGAACCTAATTGCAGGCTTACTACTTGCTCCCCTTATAACAGAGGTAACTATACAGTACATACACATTTAAATATGCATTTGAAGTCATCCAGCTAACTCCAGACTGCAAGAAGTCATTCCATGTGTGGACTTACATGTGCCACAAAAGACCTTTTGCAACCTGCTGAGAGCCTTAGATTTATCTTGTGCCTCCAAGACTGCCTCTGTCATGCCTGTTCTTCTACTTTTAGGCTGCAGAAAGGGAATGGCACAAGATCTGCTTTGTGTTGACATGTTTAGGCACAAAATGATAGACAAATCTTTGAAAAGCAGGTGCACCTGAGGTCCACAGGGGCTAAGAGAAGGGAAGATTTTATCTTCCTAAAGCCGTGTTCCCAAGAAAGCAGTCCTTGGCTTAACCCGTCTTTGCTAGATGGGGTTGGCAAATACACAGCTTTCTCTCTCCTTCCCAAATTGCTGATTTCAAGGTTACCTCTCTTTCTGTCCATACTCAGGTCTGATGGTGCTCCTTTCGCACAGAGATAACTCGCAGCCCAGATGGCCTCAGCTGGGCCCTTGGCAGTTCTGCCTGGACTCCAAGCCCAGATCGGCTTAGGATAACTGCTTCTGGGGGTACCTCTGTGTGTGTGTCTGCACCTGTGTATAGAATGGGAAAGGAGCAAGATCTTTGGCAGATCTGCTCCCTGCTGCTCATAGAGCGCTCAGTGGCTCCAGCCAGCATGACAGTAATACACACGTGTGCAGTGAACCAGATGTCCCACTGATGGGCTCCATCCAAGGATCAGGTCTTCTCTGTAGGGTGTAGGTAGAGCTGGCGGGTCTTGTCTAATGCTCTGCTGAAACTTGGCAGAGTGCCATGGTTTTCAAGCAAAGCCCAGTGCTTGGCTGTAGCAGTGGGTCAGGTGGGGGTCCTGCAGCTCATGGGCTCTGCTTCTGGAGTCCTCTTCCACCAGAGAGGCTGAAACATGCGCTCCTAAAGAAGGAGTTTCCAGATGGGGAGCAGAGCCCACACCAACTCCTGGGAGCCCTGACTGGCCTGGCAGCCTCTCCTGCACGAGGGGTTGGTCTGCAGCAGCATGACAGGAGTACCCTGGCAATGCTCACTGCTGGCAGAGATGTGCAGCACTGGCACTGCTGTGGTTTGGGCCAGCACTTCATTTCAAGACAAAGGTGAGACTATGGTTTGGGCACTGCTGGGACGGGGACAAACCACCCAGCCCAGGTCTAAGTCACTGGGAGCTAAGCCAGCGGGGGGAAATAACATCTCATCCCTGCAGGTTTCTCTACTGCTTGCACTGGTCTCGTTCTTGTGGCAAATCCTGCCATGGGGGCATCAGGGTAGCAGACTGAAGATATGATGAAGTCAGCACGTGAGGAGACAGGTCTGTGCAGTGGGGACAATGTCCATGGGTGCACAGCAATGATGGGGAACAGGACTGTGGGTAGGTGGGAACAAGGGTGCTGATGAGCCTGGGCATGAGGGACCACCGTCCCTTTCTGCTCACACAGGTGAGACATGGGATGTCTGCTGCCTCTACTTCCCCCACTCCCATCCCCTATCTCCTGTGTTTGTTGGGGAGCACCTGAGTGAATAAAAGAAAGAAGGAGGGAGGAAGAAACTGAGTTAGGGCATGAGGTTATTCCATGCCTTCTCTGTAGAGACAGGCAAAGGAGACTGTAGTTAAGAAAAGGTGCAAGGATGCCAGAGAGCAGCCCCCTTACCACACATGGCATAGAAGGAAAGCAGCAAGACTCAGCAGGGGTCCTCAAACTATGGCCCGCGGGCTGGATACAGCCCCCCAGGGTCCTCAATTCGGCCCCCGGTATTTACAGAACCCCCCGCCCTCCCCCGCCGGGGGTTGGGGGAGGGGGGAACCAAGCAGCCGCAGATGACTGCCTGCCACTGCATCCACGCGCCGGCCCCCTGGTTAAAAAGTTTGAGGACCCCTGAGCAAGAGTGTCCCTGGCTGCCCCTATCCCACAGCCTTGCTTCCCATCTGGTGCCTTTGCAAAGCTGAGTGAAGAGACCTGGCAGAGAACCAGAGTGCAGAGCAGAACTCAATTTGGAGATCCACTGGCAACTTTGAGCAGCAGCTTAGTTGGCTGTCCCTTGGGATGGCCCCAGCGCAGTGTATGAGGGTCCCCACCATGTGCCAGTTTGGGGGTGGGGGGGCATGCAGACATGCACTCTAAGGTGTGGAGGTGTGGGGCTTGCTAGTGGCTATGCCAGTGTGAATGCAGGGCCAGGATCCAGACAGAAGGGTGTGCGGCAGGCAAGGACAGCATTTGCAATCAGCTGCCCGAGCTCTTGGTGGGAGAGGAAAGAAACAGGGACATGCAGTTCTGTAGCTGCCTCTTCTGAGTCTTGCTCCTCACATATGCAGTAATTCCTCCAGAGGAGGCATGTTCCAACCCTTTTCACCAGCGAGAGAGGAGCTAAGCACCTTGTGTCTCTCTGTGGAGGAGTGTGCATGCAGCCATGCCTGCCTGTGCCTCCCTCCACAAGTGTGCATCTCTACATGGGGGCAATGTGGGGCTGCTGTGCAGAAGGCAGGAGCTCTGGCTGGTGTATTCAGGATGGGGAGGTTTCACCTGCTGCAGTATCCCCCAGTGAAGGTTAAAGGATCTTGCTGATATTCTTGGAGATGCTTTTCAAATTGGTGCCCTTGGTCTGGCTTGCACAGCTCAGAAAACCATGAGTTTTAGACAACCCACCCCCTCTCTTCATGTTGCCTCCTCTCCTAACCGTGCCAGGTCCTGCTTCAACATTAAGCTTTTCTCATCACAAGGAAATGTTTTTGTCCTTCCTCTAGATCTGCATTTTCAAACATTCCTTCAGCCTCAGGTCACAAGAGATGCTGGGAGAGATACTCTGTGTAAAGAGTAGGTGTCACTGCACAGGGGAACACATGTTGGGGTTTTGTATACTGCTGTATGGGACTCACTTACCAGCTGAAGCTCTAAACCATCTCCCAGGCTGCAGTGTGAATCGGCAAGCCCATCCCTCCCTCTGTGTAACATGTTTTAAGAAAAAAAAGTCTGAGTGAAAGAAATGAAAGCTCAGCAAAATGCAAACCCAAGCCCAGCGCTCAACAGAGAAAGCCAAGGGGAAAAATCATTAGATAGGGCATTACATGCATGGACACGTACTGGATGCAGACACACACCTGCACAATGCGGATGCACTCCTAGAGACCATGAAATGCTTTCATAAACCATTCAGATGTCTCTACATGCACATAAAAATACAGGGGTTTTTAAACCTTTGTGATTTCTGAACCCCCTGTGACGGAAAAACCGCAAGCTTACCAGTATCCCTGAAATATTTTCCCCTGCCCCATGGTTCTGCAGAGCAGAGCAGTAGAGATGCTCAAAGTGAAATCTTCTTTCACCTTAGATGAGCAATGTTAGGGGCAGTGTGAGCTCCCTGTCTTTGGATTTTATTTCTCAGACCAGAATCAGAATAGACTGATCTTGCTGGTGTTTAGGACATTGTACTAAACTTACCTTTCCTCAGAGTAATTTCAGAAGGGCATGACAGCTCTAAAGGATGCAACATTATTGAAGAGCCTGAGTCAGGTGCTGTCACTGCCTGTTAGCTGGAGGTGGGTTATGTTGGATGGTACAGTCAATCTGCAGTGTTTGTTAAGATATGCATTTTTTCCTAATTCTTCTTCCAAAATCCTAACACCTGATCTGCCCCCCTCTACAAGCTATGGCTTTGCTGAGTTACATCCTCCAGCCTACTCAGATCACTACCCACACTGCCATCAATATCTTCCTGTAACCTCTCCCTCATGTCTCCTAATTATGCCTGTGCTGATTGCAGCCTGCATTTCCATAAATCATGGTTATGTGTACATCAGATAGCACTGAGGACCTCAAACAAATATGTCCCTCTGGAAACCATGTTGCTTCTGCATGAGTCAGCTTTGCCTGGATGAACCACTTCCTGGGCTACCAAGTTAACACTACTACCAAGAACAACACCATCTCCCAGAGAGAGCTATCACTGGTTTGTGATCCTCACTGGTTTTATGCCTGTAGTGAGCTCTTGGTACCTTCTGGTTTGGAAGAATGATTTACCAAGACAAACACTCTGGCATTCTCACAGCTCTGACCTTTCTGTGACACCAGTGGAGCTCCATAGTTCACTGACTTTGCAGAAGTCAGAAGCACTCAAAGTATATCTCATTAACCTTCTCAGGCTAATCATGGCAGGGGACAGGACCTCAGCAATTACAAAAAACATAAATGCACCAGGAAAGAAATGTTTCAGCAAAAATGGCAAGAGCTGTGTAAATGCCAGACCTCAGTGAGCTGGTTGACTGTGTTTCTGCAAAGAGCTTTTATTCCCAGAATGAGTTGCAAGGCAAAAGCAAGTACTTCACCCTGCCTGTATTCTAAGCAGAACCTCTCTCCAGCATATGCTAGGTGCTGTATAAATATAGAAGGAAGAAAATTCCACCATCCTCTGCAGCCTACACATTTAATTGACAGGCTGTTTGAAGCAATTCCTGCTTCTGCAGGTGCAATGAAGAAAGCAGCCTTCCCCAGGTGGTTGTGGAAGGTGAACTTGAGGTTCAGGAAGGAATGTTGTTTCTGCGTTAATTAATTTTGCATGTGGATCATTTACAACTATTTCTTGTCTGCTTTGGCTGATGTGGCTAATTAATCACCTTAAGTGTCTGTAAACAGGAGATTTTTGCTCTCTGTGGCATCCCTTCTCCACCTGCTGTAGACCAGCCTATGTGAGGATACAGACCTGTAGCATCACAGGAATTACACTTTTGGTAATGGCTGTGATGTCAGCACTGTACATGTGAGAGTCAAGACTCAACCAGCTTGGGTGAAGGCTAAGAGGAATATTCTATTCTCAGGGCATTGGAGAAATTTTTGCTGCTGAATGAGAGAAGTATGATCCTAGGAGGTGGAGATACCAAGAATCTTTGTATTCATGTAGATTACCTGAGGGACAGAGATATAATGATTAAGCCTGAGTTTTGACATCTGCAGGCTGAAAAGTCAAGGAAAAGAGGTTTTCCATAGAAGAACTCCTCCTCTTGCTTCTGTTTACTCAAGGCCACTGAACTGGAAAGGCTCATCTGGTCCCATCCCTGCTGCTCTAGACAGCAATATCATATAGCCCTACACAAACCAGTTGTGTTTATTCTTGACTCCATTTTAGTTGTTTTCACAGCTCCTTTTGGACAGCTGTTCCAGAACTTCCCTTCTTTGATGGTTAAAATACATCTTATTTTCAAGGCAAATTTCCTCACAACCAGTTGTTCTTGTACCAACAGTGTTTTTCTGCTTAAAACCCCCTTTTCTTCCTTGCTTGTCTATCTGTCTCCCCTTTATTTATAAGGAGCAGTCATATTCCCTCTTGGCTTTCATTTATCTAGGTTAAACAAGTTTTTTAATCTTCTTTTTTAAGGCAGGTTCTCTGTTCCCCTAATCGCTCAATCCAAGGTTATTTCTGATAACTAGCTTTTCTGTAAGGTTCCTCACTGCTTCGCCCAAACCTAGTGTAAACCAGCATGACCTATTTACCTGTTGAGTAATTTTGGGTTGAAGAAATATGTCAGCTATCAAATCCAGAGAAAAAAACCATCAGGGTACTGCTGTTAAAATTTGCATTTGTTCTCCGCCTTTTCTCTATAAAGCTAGTCTCCCATAATGACTTAGTTCCTGATATAATTTCTCTTTAATAACATTAATGACATCATCTCTATCCAGACTGAAAGCCAAGCTTGTGGAGCTACAGTAGATCTCTGTAGTTCAGTCCTGGTGGAATATCTTGCACCAGCCTTCCAAAAACTTATCTCAGTCCCAAATGATTCCACTTTATTCATGCATGATTTATTTCTTCACAGTCTACTGCAACATTAAGGTTAAAACAGCATTGCCCAGGTTTACCTTTACTTTTATGTACCCTGAGCAGTGCATACTTCCATTGGCAGTGTCCCAGTTATAATTGCTATTTCTATGGTGCTATTATTCCTGCAGTAGCCCTTTTCTGGTCCTGCCCATTTGTTCTGGTTTTCCCATGTCCTCATTCAGGACCTGTACGAATTGTACTGACAAGACTCTTATTTCTCCCTGGAGTCTCCCTGCTTCCCAGAGGGGTTAAGTATGCTTTTCCATCAGCTTCATTACCAATAACACTGCTATTTTCTGCCTGCTGCCCAGCATCTTACCTTTACCTTTTCTATATTTGATCTTCCCTTTTTCATGTATTAAAATCAGGTGTAAAAGTTATGTAAGTTTTTCCCAATTAACTATCTGACAGCAAATATAAAAGACAGGAAGTTTCACATTTACACCATTCACAGATACATGCTGTATATGTTCTCTCATCTAGCTCTAGACACATGTGTGTGTCTCCTCATTTCCATACTATCTGCAAGCCCCATGGCCTTTTCTGTGTTTATGTCCCCAGTGCACCCCAGAGGTGAAAAAATACCACTATCTCCATTTTACATAATGTGGAGTGGAGGCACAAGGGTGCAGATCAGATTCCAAAGGTCCTTGGTGGAATAGGGAATTTCTGCCTTCTAATCCATGCTCTGTGGTGTTGTCTTAGTGTTTCCCCACTAGAACGAGCAAGCCCCTCAGCTTCTGGAAAAAAACCCCATGTAATAAGGGAGGAAACATAGAACTTTTGGGGAAATGTAGAAAGCGGTTCAGGTCCTAAGAGAGTTTGGGATGGTCTTTCTTTTATTCTGTAAATGAAACCAAATCCTTTTTGTTCCTTTTGTATTTCTTCTATACCAGGAATGGCAGGAATTGAGAGAAGATTTTAAATTAAAAGATTGTAGCTCAGGGCATGGTGCAAATGGGAGCCTGAATGAAATAAAAACTATCAAAAGACTTTGCCCAGACATAGTTCTCCTGCAGCCTGGTGAAAAGCAAGCACCTGAAGGGTCAGGCCTTCCCCTGAGTCTTCACCCCAAATACGAATGTAATGCTTCTGAGCATCTTGCCTGAGAAATATATCTGAACATTTCTGGTTTTATCCAGAACTGTCTTCTGTGGCCTAGTCCTTGAAAGCCAAATTTCTAGGAGGTTTTGGTTTTCCATCTGTTGACATTAGTTAGAGGTTTCTCCAGATGCTCCTGTGCTTTGAAGTCCTGCATGCTAGGAGGAGCTTAGAGACTGGCTTCTGCTCTGGCTGGAACATACAATTTTGGAAGTTCATGTGAGCAGCTTGCACTTGTCTGTGCTACCCATCTGGGTAAGGATTTTGTAAATGGTGAGACTGGGTGCTGGTAATTTGAACACGCAGTTGCTTTTGCCAGTGTAGGATGTAAGTTATCCACTGAATGAGACTACCAGCTCCTCTGTGTTATAAATATCTTATTGACCTGATAACACTGAAAAGAGCACATGTATAAGAATAAGGAAATACACTCTCCTGGTATAAATTGCAGCAAGAAGATTTAGGTTAGACATCAGGAAAAAAAACCCAAACTTTTTAATGGGAAGGATAGTTAAGCACTGGAATAGACTGCCCATGGAGACTGTGGGCTCTCTGTCAGTGTAAGGACAGGTTAGACAAACATCTGCCACAAATGGCTGTTACAAGCCTTAGCTTCCCTTGGGAGGAGAGAAAAGCCTCTATTAAGAATTAGTTTCAGGGAACTAATATGATATACCTTTCATTAAAGATGCACGTTAACATACTGCAGAACACTTATTCTGGGTGCATTATACCATGTTTAAGGCAATTTACCAGCCTGCTGGAAGGCTTTTGAAAGGCTCTCATTTTCCCCTGGCATAGGCAATCTTACCTTTTTTCTGCATTGGATAGCTTATATACTTTGGCAAACCAATAGTATATATGATTAACATTTTGTTCTACAATAGCTCTCACTTTCATACTTTGCAAATTTACTGGACTTCTACTTCCAACAGCTTGTTTTCCAAAGTAGGATCTTATATTTAAGGTAAAAGTTAGCTGCTCTCCTCTCTCAACACCTCCAAATTAATCCCAACTGAAATGGCTTTCCAGATCACATGTGGTACAGAGCAAAGGGAAGTTAAGGTGAAAATCTGACTCTTAGTAGACCTGCCCTGCCATACAGGAGCATACCTAGAGACTGGAGAATATGATTAGAAAGGGGATTTTAAATATCCCCAGCATCCTTACTTTTGCTGATTCTGTGACCCTCCAGGGCTCCTGGTGGGAGTCTGGATGACAACTCTGACTGGAGAACACCCAGTGGATCTTGAAACTGCAGGGTGACCAATACGTAGGATGCCTGGGATGGTTTATTTTTCTTCTTTTTGCTGAGGCAAGCACTGGGCAAAACCTAAGTAATAACAGTTCACAAGCTGTTAATACCAAATACCCTGAGACTTCAGAAGTGCCTTGCTCTGCTCTGCACAGCTTGACAGGTTATATTCTTTAAGAGTAGGCATCATTACCTGGACAAATCTGTGACATTTAATTCTGTTGTGGCTAACCTCTGTCCCCACAGTGAATTGCTCCTTTCCTCTCATGGCAGATTATCTAGCATATGATGCACATTTGTATTTTCTCACTCTTGCATTGCCTCCATCCTCTGCACATGTGGTGTTTCTTATTACCCTTACTGTCCTTGCCCACATGCTGCTTAAGCCTGCTCTTCTTTAACTAAGTGCATACACATTTGACCTTTGCTTCCATGAGCATCTAAAGAAGTCTGCCACCTCTTAATTCACAAACCTTTTCTGACTTTGCTTGTTCATATCTGTACATGTCTGCAGGTATATGGCATGCCTGATTGTTCAGGTTAGCAATGAAACATAGTATTTGCACGTATTTTTGAGACACTCCATAGTTAATTTGAAAATTTAGGTCAGAACATTCCCTTACATCCTGTTTTTCTTCCTTATGGGCAATTTAGAATGATTTTATATGGACAACTGTATTTGCAGGTTAAGTCCTTCAGGACGAGGGAGGCTGTGGCAAGACTGTCATTGTTATCCTAATTTCATAATGTTGGCCATGTAGTACAACACTGTGAAACGTGCCTGGCACGCAGCCTTATGAACTCCCCTTTCTGTCCCAGAGAACTTCTGGGTAATTATGAATTGGGTTTGCCTATCTGATCTAATTTATCACTTAGGGGTTTATATCATGCCTATTACTGTGATATCTAAGTGCTGCTGAGATTCTGCAAGATGTCTCTTTCATCAACCACTTATTTCTATGATAAGTTAATGTTACTGAGCTGAAGTCTGGGCTGTTCTGTGCAGCATCTTAATCATTGGTCCCTACTGAGCTCCATGTGTGCAGTTATTCTGCTTGTCTGGTGGCTTCACTGAACTGGTTTTGGGGATTTAAGGTCAGTTACTTGAGGGCTAAAGTTGTACTGCAGAAATCTCTGGCTCAGATGATGATAAATTGACCTGCTTGGTCAACGAGTGGGAAGTTTAGGTCTGAGCAGACCCTGGGTAGGCATGTGAGCGTATGCTCTTTATTCCCTCAGAAATGCACTCTTCACATCCAGGCTTAGATATTAGCATGAGTACAGACCATCTGCTGCCCCAGACAGCACTACCTGTCTTCTGCAGACAAAAGGGGCCACCAGTTCACGGGGGTCCCAGCCAGCCAGCTTTCACCTGTTGCTCAAAAGGTATTTTAAAATTAAAACAACTTCTACCTGCCCACTCAAGTAACAACAACAACAACAACAAAAACAGACACCTCCCTCAAAAAAAAAAACCAAAAAAAACCCCCGAAACAAAAACCAAACCAAAACAAAACAAATAGAGAAAGGAGAAAATAGCTATGTACCCTGCTTGCTGGTCCAAGCAGTATGAGGGTGCTGTGTTTACACTGTAGGGATGGATGGGGAATCTACTGTCTCTGGGTGAGTTCTTCTGCCTTTCCTCTCTGTCCACAAGCCTCCAGAGTGGATTTTTCTTTCATGGCCAGATGAAGCATTTGCTTGTTTGTTTTGAAGGTGACAAGTGTTTTATGTGAATTCTAGCTGGTCTCAAATGCCAAACCCCAGCTGGGCTTTGAGTTTCACAGAATAACCGCTGACACCTAATGAGCCTCTAATAAGTGCTTCTCCCTCCCTTCCTGTCATTTAAATAAATAAATTACTGAAATTTGGGGGTGGTGGGAGGGGTGTTGGATTGCAGTGGAATGAAGCTTTTCTATTTACCCACCAAGCAGGTACACCACTAAGAGCAATCGTGCAAGCTTCCCACACACTCACACTGCCTCTGCCATCAAGTCAGCGTATCTCAGCCCTGGCTTGGAGGGCTTGCTTTGAGGATTGTGCAGGAAAATTCCTTCTAAAGCCCATTTAGTTTCTTGCCCTCTCAGCTTCAGCTGCCAGCCAAGGTGCTAATTAGTGTCAACTGTGATGGGGGAAATTGAGAACAAAGGCAAGACTTTGATAGTTGAAAGCATAGTTGATGTTCAGAGTTTTTTTCTTTTCCTGGAATATTTGCAAGGAATGGTTTACCATGGGCAATGGCTGTGCTACACGTATCGTTTCTTCAGGGACTGGAGTGGCTTCAAAACAGCTCTTATTTGTGGCAGTAGGTATAAGGCAACTGAATCCCAACCCCCTTTTCTGACCACTGAAGATATGATCTCTCTTTGCTTAAAAAATAGAAACCAAGAAGGTCTAAAATTGCAATATATAATTAAGGAAAAATAGCAAGAGTGAAAAATCATAGGTGCTTTTTGACTTTATTTTTTGTATGTCAGAGGCACAGAGCATTTCCTTGTTTCCAGTAAAGGTACGTAACCAAGTCATTGTGAAATGACAAGAGCCGTTATTTCAGTAAGGCCTTAGCAGGGGAAGCAAGAACTACAGCTAGCAAGCATCTCTGTTGATGTTCTTCACATTTGAAGACTGTCCTGAAAATGTAAAACATCTCCCTCTTCAGTTGCCTCCCTTGGAAGAACTCAGTCCTGACTAGGAATGGGCAACCTTTTTCTAGAACAAAGAGTTATTGCTGGACAAAATGAAGTTTGACTAAAATGAATTTGTTTAATGAATTTCACTGAAAACAAATAAAGACAAATTTTTTTACAAAATAAAGAAGTTCTGTTTTGACTTTTTCAAGTGAAGTATTTCAATTTCTGTTTCAAAATTACATTTTTTTCATCATTTAAATATATTTTTCCTCTTTTTTAGCAGGAAAGAAATATTATTGTGGCTAGGCTGAAGTCAACATTTCAAGGAGACAAACAAGCTCTGTTTCGGTTTTTTGGCTGAGAAAATTGAAAGACACCATGTCTGTTTGACCATAGTAATGGTGTCCCCCTGGTCATCCACTCATTCTCCCAGAGGGTGAAAGTATCACAGAGATGAGACAACCCAGACATCTTTCTTGTTCTCTACATCCCTCTGGTTTGAACCCACTTACTCAGAGCCTTCTCCCCAGGAATGTCCTTAATTTAACTGAGCCATGAGCTTGGGTACTCCAGAGTGGTCCTCCTGCCCAGGCCTGTGTGAGCTGTGGTTAATGCAGAGGGATGGGGCACCTAAAAGTCTGTATTCTGTGGTTTATGTCTCCACAGGTGGGGAAATGGAAGGAAAAAAAGTTGCAGATGAAGTATTATGTGTGGCCCCGCTTTGAGCTGTATCCCGACTCTGAGGAACGCGAGGATGATCACCTGAGTATCGTGACCTTGGAAGAGGCACCGTTCGTCATTGTGGAAAATGTGGACCCCCTAAGTGGCACGTGCATGAGGAACACCGTCCCTTGCCAGAAACGCATAGTGACTGAGTATGCACCCCTGAGTTTTTCTGCTTCTATTGGGCTTTCCCTTCACAGCAGAATGTAGAAAGTCTCTTAGACCAATACCATCATACCCTGATAATCCTTCCTAGAAAAGCCACTTCTCTTTGCCCCACCTAGCCTGTGTCCATTCATGACCGGCTCCTTTCGGCAAATCATTGTAGTATGCCCCCTCACCCTCCAGCACAGACTGCACAAGTTAAATTCTCCACATCTGATTATGTAAGGGGGAGGGCATACTGACACGAGAAGGGAATTAAGGGAGTTTTCCCTAGTGTTTTAACCCCTTGTTGTTGTGATGATTCAGGAACAAAACTGATGAGGAGCCAGATTACATGAAGAAATGTTGCAAGGGGTTCTGCATTGACATCCTCAAGAAAATCTCAAAGTCTGTCAAGTTCACCTATGACCTCTACTTGGTGACTAATGGCAAGCATGGGAAAAAGATCAATGGGACATGGAATGGAATGATTGGAGAGGTCAGCAACAAAGGGGGGCATGGTGGGCTTCATCCCTCTGCTGGGTGACATGGGTCAGGTCTGGTCTGCTGTCATTATTGGGTCCCCTTCCATGGCAGGGACAGAGGTGACTCCATAGAAATGATTGACCTGGATTCTTTCTGGGCACCAGGTGAATTAATCTGCTCTGACATTCTGACCTTGTCTACCTTTCCTATGTGGAGATTAATTATTATTCTCTATAGTGTCACAAATTTGGCCTTCACAGTCAAAGAAAGAGGGTGATATCCATGCACCAGAGAGGCTGCAACCTGTATTATGCTTAGATCATATATAAGGTGCATAAAGAATGAAATAAGACTTTGCAGTGTTAGAGGGAGGAGAAAGCAAGGACAGAAAAATGAGATAAAACGTCTTCTCAATGGATGATGTGTTTATCCTAAGACCTCTGCAGATTTATTTTTTATACACATACCAGCTTTGAGGGGAAGATTAATGTCTGTTGATTTCCTGAAAGAAGGTGTCCTGATGAAAGATTAGAAAGGAGGGATGATAGAAACAATATAGGGAATGGGATTACAAGAATAAAAGGATTGTATGGAAAGGCAAAAAAGTGAGAAGGGGTTTGGCTGTGATGCTTGAGAGGTGCCTCAGGTCTGTGTGTGATCTCTTCCTTTCCTTCCTCCAGGTTGTCACCAAACGGGCCTATATGGCGGTAGGATCCCTCACCATTAATGAGGAGCGTTCAGAAGTAGTAGATTTCTCTGTGCCCTTCATTGAGACAGGAATCAGCGTCATGGTGTCACGTAGCAATGGAACTGTCTCACCTTCTGCCTTCTTAGGTATCATTTTAATCTAAAATTAACATTTCACCTAGTGTTCATCAAAAATTAGGTGAAGGTTGCTCGTGATTCTTAGCCTGAAAGTTCCTTTTTGGGAGTACCTGTGGGACAGGGGTATAAAAATAAACTCTGATGTTTTAGTTCTAAATCCCAAGCAAGGAAAATCCAGGTAAATGCTAACAGGCACTGTTAGGAGGTCCAAGGCATGCCTCAGCAATTGTGTGCCTAATCCCAGCAAAGTCTGGGCTCACTTAGAGTTGTCATCTACTCTGCAGCACATGGTTTCCCAGTGACTCAGCTAATAGCATGTTTTAGGAGTGTAGGCCAGAAGAAAAATGATTCAAACCTTGTAGCTGGTATGCCATAGTACTTAGTAATAACAATTAGCAATAAATTGTTTCACTTTGCGAGAAATTTTCTGTAAAGAAGGTATTAACTTGACCTTCCCTTGACAGAACAACTGGTAGAAGTTAGAGATCTAATGGAGCTTTTCAAGAAGAGTAGAGCCATTGGTTCTGTGCTGACACTGTCTTCCAGTAAAGTGATTTCTAATGTCCTTTGGTGGTGGAGGGTGATCAGAGAATGCAGAAATGATACTGCATTTCCCTAAGACTTCCATGTCTTCCTAGTATCTACTATTTGGCTTCATGAAATGTTTTATGATGCAGCAAATGCAGTGTATGTTTTATATAATTACTGTCTGGTCTTTGCCAGTACCCTGAGAATATTTACAAACAGAAATAACTTTATATGGGTAAAAAATATTTTCTAAACCTCTTTAAGTAGGAGTTTCATGACTACTCACTTTTCAGGAGTTTTTGCCTTTAGCCAAGTCCATCAATATTACTGGGGTATGTAAAAGCAACGATGAAGTTTACTCCAAGATTTTAAATTGCAATTTAAAACAGGCTATAGTCTGGAGCAAAGTTCTAAGCTTCTTTGATCTGTTCAGTCCCATCTTTATCTGTTCAGGCTTGGAGAAATAGAAAACCTGGCAGAGATCAAACACTTGCAGAACATGAACAGTAACGTTTCTAGAATGAGCCAGCGTTCCCATTGCTACAGGAAAGGAATAGCTGAAAAAACTACTATCATTATGGCTGAACCTCAGAAATTTGGAGATGCTCTTTGGCTCGATAGCATCTTGAAAGTTGAATGCTTGTCTGAAACTCTGCCAGTTCTGCTTGATTTTCCCCACTCTCTCCAGATGGTGCTGGAGGACTTCCTGGGAACAGTATTTTATCAATGCATTTTATTTTATCAATGCATGCCACAATGGCTACATTTAGTTCCAGATGGAGCCATGTGTCACAAATATAACAGTAAGAAGGAATGCAGTCA